>NC_136490.1:105691792-105694292 GCF_053919585.1 Euprymna scolopes
AAAAATCAGGTAATTATCCGATCAATACGAAATTTTCAGCGATTATTAGGAGAAGAATGAACTTTATAACAGTGTACTTATTTTTCATAAACGATATTTATATATATATATATATATATATATTTGCTTACAACCCCCCCCCCTTGTTTTGAAGTGGGAACAAATATGCTTAAAATAATCATCTGAAACTGAACAAAACATATTGTGTTGTTGTAAGGGACAGAATTATAGATTAAAAAAAAAAAAAAAATGTTTGCATACCTTATTTGAATATCAGAACTTCGATTGTGTTTAATTATCCCGCTTTTGAGTTTTGAAGTGTGAAATTCGGTGAATATGTTAAATAAAATAATTAATTTAAGTTAAGCAAAACAAAAAAAAAAAATTTAATATTTATACGAAAAAAGCCATTTTAAAATTTTTGATAAATAAATTAACAATTTTTTTTTAGCGAGCCGAATAATGCATGACCATTATTAAACAGGGCATGCTTTGAATAATCGATACAAAAAAAAAATTCGATAAATATTGTGCCCTTTGTGTTAAAAATAGCATCATTTTTTTCGATCTCGTTTGAAAACGTTTGCCGCCTTTCGAATACGGTGGACCAAACGCGCTGAAATAATTTTTTTTTATTCTGCTTTAAATTGCCCCCCCCCATTTTGGGGAGCCTGGCCCCCACACACATACACATTAAAAACCAAACTCATACAAATGGTTACCCATCTGGTACTGGCCAGCCTCAGCATAATAATACATTGAAATTTTCGTCACTGAAAAATAAGTTTTTTTGGCCTGTTTGGTCTTCCATAGTTTTCTTATCATCAAAAGAAAACGTAAACAGAGTCGATCTGAACTCTACGTCGACGCGAAATATTTGGTTACCTATATGAATAAGTGGAATTATTTGAAATTCAGGTACTTATATTATAATATTTTTGCATATTCTCTTAGAAAATCATCCTAAATCTTAGTTAGACAATAAATAAATACATTAATTATTTCAAAACCCCTTTTTTTTAATATTTAAGTACGTTTTTTGTGCAAGACAAAACATGTCAATTGTTAACTTTTTGGGAAAATTTAACATTTAAAATTGAATTAAAAATAGTAGAAAAAGTTTTACATTATTCTGTTTTCTATATGATAAAATTCAGGGTTTTTTCTTTCTGGAAAAAAAAAAGTTACTCAGAAATAATGGATTTTAATAAATGTAATTTAGTTTTAAAAAACAACAACCACTTGATTTTGCGGCCATTTTTGGCGGTGCCTATATATATATATATATATATATATATATATATATATATATATATATATATATATATCCCGCTTTGGCTTGAAACAACAATTAAAATTGCCTCAATCTGGAAGGAGTTTTCTATCCCTTACTAAAATCGGAGGAAATATAGTGTAGAATCAGAACTTGCTCCCGAATAATATGCCGTCTAATTTACATACATATCCGTGCTTTATACAACAATACGCATATTAATTAAATGGCAACTAAAAGATAAAACAAAAATGTGAAGCATGCATGATCCCCAGGAGTGCACACTGAACGAGGCAGAAAACAAAATGACTAAATTCAGCATACCCCCCCCATTTAGCTCCAAATGTTCACAGGGACGTCAAATCCTGGTGAATATGTACGAACCTTACAGTTTCAGGCCTTAAGATATGTAAATGTGAGTTCTGCACTATGCAAAAAAAAAAAAAAAAAATGAATAAGTCGATCATTTGACCCCACCCCATTTAGCTCCAAAGTCCAGAAGGCCTTAACATATTAAAGTTTATTTTCAGCGCCATGCGAAACTGCTAAATAGATATACACAAAAATTTGGGGCAAATATAGTAAAATATTCCCAAAAACTGTGTGTTTATTAGCCTTAAAACAGCCTCTATGCGCACACCCCAAACATAAATCAGTTAGTTACACTTTTTCAGAAAGTTTTATAAAAGTCCAAGACACATATTTTTTTAAATGATCGTAAAAGTGTCAATTTTAGCCATGTTAACACGAAAGGGCACCCCTAAGAAAATATCTTCTGTTACTTTTTTACTTATATCATGTTTAATGTTTGTACAACATTTTTTTAAAAAATTCTAAGGCGTAGTTATTGAGAACAGTACGGACAGACGAACGAACAAACGAACGGACGAGCGGACAAGCGTGCTTTTACAGGTCCAACATCCTTTTGTCGGGGTTGGGAGGACCTACAGAAAAAAAACTGTCAAGTTTTTCTAAATGCTAAGAGAAAAATATTAGTGATTAGTTAAATAAACGTTAAAAAGTGAAAAGCGAACGACATAATTACATAAAATAACTAGGAGTACAGTTAAGTTAAACAAATCCAGCATATTTGGCTTGAAACGTAGTTCAATATCTGTATAAAAAATATTTTATCATGTAAGGGCGGCTTACAAGGGCTAAAAATACGGTGAATATGATATTTTAATTTGTCCAGATTTCGTATATATTATTATAGAGTTGTGATTT
>NC_136490.1:105701792-105824292 GCF_053919585.1 Euprymna scolopes
TTTATTCGCGGCTTACGCCCGCCCATTTTTACCGCAGGAGAAATACACGTTCGGAAATAAACAATGAACAGGGGAAGGAAGAAGAGAGAAAGAAAGAGAGGGAAAGCAAAATATATATATAGAGTGAGAGAAAGAGGGAGAGAGAGAGGGGGGAGATAGAAGGAGAAGGAGAGAGAAACAGAGGGAAGGGGACAAGTAGAATATATGTATTGAAGTTTCAGAATCCCATTCTGTCAGCTAGAAAGTGATCGTTTTCCGTAGAAACCAAACCACCCATTTCCGCGACCCAGGATGACTAAATTAATCGGATTGTAGAGAGTTATTCACATTTCTGATTGCGCCCCTCAAAAGAATAAACTTTTATATCCATTTGCTTACATTTTGTGTGAGAATTCGTATAAATATCTATCTATATCTATATCGATATAAAGTTGAGTTTTCATCACATTTACTTTGATAATAAAAGCTTATTTTTTGTATATAAAAATGTTCAAATGAACTTCTAAATATAACCATGCAAGCTACTTATTAATTAAGCATTGTATTGCATTGTATGTTGTATTGTAGACTTTGTTTCGTTTAACTATTATACTCAGTTCTATTTATGTATGTTTTGTATAGTGTACGCTATTCAGGAGAAAATTTTTTCGAACACACAAGTGCTGGTTTGTGTGTAAGAAACTCTAGAAAATTATCTCTGAGTTTTTAGTCTACAGACGTGGAACTTTATATGTAAGGGGATTAGGACCGGTGGAAAAATATTGATTTTGTTCTTAGACTGTAAGAATTGCTGCTAAGTGATCAAAAATAAAAAATTACAGTTGATCATGGTAGGATAATCAAATAAAGTTGTTACTTTTGCGTATGAGCAAAATTAAGCATTTATAGCTTAAATTCGCTTAATCAGCATTTGTGCTCTATCTACGGGTAGTTCAGACGATGAAGTACTCAGGGTTTTAGAGCAGGAGTTCTCTCGCTCTGCTTACCCCATTATGTAATAGCTCCAACTATAGGCTCCTATGTACCAAACAGAGTATATAATACAATCTAATATATATATATATATATATATATATATATATATATATATATATATATATATATATATATATATATATATATTACCGTGTGCTAAAATGTTTCCACCTGAAAATTTAGGCAATTAAGTGAAATGTAAAAACTATAAATAAAAAGAATTCAACGTAATGGATAAATGAAACCACTAATCTAATATGAAGCCATAACAAATGGATCAACAATTGATTATCGCCCGTTTTTTAAATTAATACGCAAATTAGTTCATTTTCGTGTAGTCGCTCTCAAACCCATCCCTGAGTATATTGAGAAGATCGTTTACTTATTTTGGAAACAGAAAAAGTAGGCATATAATATCAATGTCAGAGCAAGAAAAATGTCAACATTATTATTATTATTATTATTATTATTATTATTATTATTATTATTATTATTATTATTATTGTATATTAACAATTAACGCACTAGACCACAATACATATGGTCTGAGGTTCAATTCTGAGACAGAGTAAAGCAACGCTGACAGAAGGGATACCTACTGAACATGCACGTATATAGATTACTGTTTTATAAGTAAAAAAAAACAATAAATATTATCGTTTACGTCCCAAAATATAGACGATTTCCTAAGGAAAACGTTCTTCAAGATTGGAGACGCTACTAACCGTATTTTCGTTAAGAAAATAAAGAAGATTACGGTATATATATATATATATATATATATACTAGCAAAAGTACCTGTCGTTGACTGGGTTAAAAACCACCCTACAGAAAATGGACTCTGGTTTATTAAAGTATGATAGGTCATGGAAAGGAATGGTTGTAAAGCGATAGCTTCGAATTCAGGGGTATCCAAACCAAAGCAAAATATTATGAAAGTAAAAATAAAATAGATAAACCCCATAATTTATTATACCATGACTGTTCACACTGAAACACTTATCTCAATATTCTCTGGATATATATTAAAACAACCTTGTTAAACTGTGTGACATATACCCATTCTATGGAGGTCAGGCGCGAACGAAGATCCCATATTTTTATTATGCCACATTTCTTCAAACTGAAACATAATTATCAAAGTATACTTACGCATATAGATATGAAAAGTATTTATTAAAGTGTGTGCCTATTTCCATTCTATGGAGGCCAGGCGCGAACGCAGACCCCACAATTTTATTATATCATCCCTATTTAAGTTAAAACATACTTATCAAAGTATTATTATGTACATCTATATCAAAAACACTTGTAAACGTTATTTTTTTTCATTTTAAATTTTTTATTTCCATACTTTGTGGACCATGCGCGAACGCAGACCCCACAATTTTAATGAACCACCGTTCTGCCAGATCAAACACACCCATTACTGTGTCTCGATACATCTCCTATCATTATATGTAATCATTTTTTTAAAAATAGTCAACCATATAGAAACCTATTCGTGACCACACACACCACACACACACACACACGCACACACGCACACACGCACATCCAGATTTATATATGTATATATATATATATATATATATATATATATATATATATACGTGTGCACATATACACACTCACAAACGCACACACACATCCATATGTGAGTGTGTGCGTGTGTGTGTATAAAGTTTTTGTAGTTTATTATCGAAATACAATTCCTTCACGAAATGAAACTTATAATTAAGTGAATAACGTGAATATTATTTAGATTTTAATATGTTTGCCAGTATTAGACACTACCTCTTCAGGGCGCCCGGTTTCGTCATCGACTACTTCCCTTTCATTTTTATTAATGAGTTAACACTTGTCATGGCTAAAAATCTACTTTAAGATTAGAGTTATCGAGAGGAAAAATTTACGTGGCCATATTGTTATATTATCAATAAATATCTATACTATTTTTTTGTGTAGTTATATTGGTCCGCCGAATATCGGAGAAGAAACTCTGTTTTCAGTGGCATCCGTGCGTCCGTGCGTCCGTGCGTCCGCGCATGCGTGCGTTCGTCCATGCGTCTGAGAGTCAGGAGGATTGCCAGATACCCGTCCATTAGTTTTTCCTGAAATTTTGCCAAAAATTGTATTTCATTTAATAGATATACACAGTAAAAAAAAAAAGTTTGCGAACATTCCTGTTGCGTCCCAAGGGGCTCAAAAAGGTGTAAAATGGTTAAAAAATGGTCAATAAATGACACGTTTTGCCTCATACCTTGTAATAATTTCATTAGGTTTTTCTGAAACGTGGCAAAATGTGGAGCGTATTGTTCATAATATAAATCAAGTATGCGTGACCCTGGCGAAAGTCTGGTCTGCGTCGCCGGGGACTTTAATACTAAAAACGCCCCTTGTGTTGGCTCTTTTTCATATTTCTCAAAAGAAACTTGATATGTCTGACTATATACTTATTTAACACGGTGGTCAACTGAAATATACATGTGTTTAGGCCTGAAACTGCACCGTTTGTGCATTTATACTGGGTTTGGCGTCCCTAGGGGCTTAAAAGAGGCAACAAAAATGCCCCAAAATGGCAAAAATCACACTTTTTGCCCCATCCATCCACCAGATTTAACTGAAAATTTCCAAATCAGTGGAGGCTATTGTTCTTAATATAAATTTTGTATGTCTGACCCTGGCAAGCTTGTTGTTCGCATCCCTCTGGGACATTTAGGGCTAAAAAAAAATGCGTTTTTAGAGTTTGTTTTTCATATTACTCCAAAAAATTGATACCTGTGGCTATATAGTAGTTTTTCATGGTGCTGAATTCAAATATACATGTCTTAACGCGTGAGACTGCACCGTTTGCCCATTTCACTGGTATTCGACCTTCTATAGAGCTCAAAAGGATCACAAGAACAGTTTTGTATTGCAGAATGGAAGAAGCAGGTATTCCTCATGTTGACGAGTCTGGCAGGGAGAAGTGTATTGCTTGGGACGATTGAATTGCAATCGGGAGAATGGGTTGAGGGAATACCCTAAAAGCACTATAGAATCTTAGGACGCCCAGGCACATATAATTGGGTGAAATAGAGCGAAACAATGTGATAAATTCAAATCAAATTACTCAATGTTTAACTATAACGGAAGTAATATTTGTTTTGACGACTAATACAACCTTCGCATTTCTCACATTCATCATTTCTTCACTATTTTTTCTGGCGTCATCTCACATTCAGCATAAAAAGGGGGTCACGCACGCGCGGCTTGTTTATACTAAGAACACTTTTTCTATTTATTGGTATTTATTTGCTTCCCACGAAAGCAAAATGTGACACAATATCATTTGTAATGTGGGGGAAAATCAGCTCCAAAAAAGGGCAAAAAGGTCACTCTTGCAGGGGCAAAACTAATAATTGTCTCAGTATAGATGGCTTCCCTACAAGTGGCCAAAGACAAATCAAAACAGGATTAGCATACAGAGAGATGGTACATCTTTACCCCGGCTCGAAGGCAACAGAAAAAACAAAGCCTTTTTCTATTTATTTCAAAAGAAAATGCAACTGTTTTATATTTGAGTAATTGGACTGCATTTACTAGCAAAAAATCTAACTAATTTAATTTTTTGCTTATTAGTTCGTTTTCTCCGCTTTTTCTATATAATACTCGTCTTTACAACAATTATTACGTGAAATTATATCAACGCAAATGTTCTACATGATGCATACTTGCATAAGTAATATATGCCTAAAAAGTTTATAGTAAACACGAAACGCTTTATATATATATATATATATATATATATATATATATATATATATATATATATATAAAATAATAATAATAACTCATACATATATGATAAATATTTCCTAATTTTTATGAAAAGATTTTATTGATAATTTCATAATATTTTCCGGTAAGTTATTTTGTATGCGTGCTCTGTATGGAGGTTTAAACCATACGGAATATCTTCGTCTTAGTTATTCTTTTTTATTATATACTCTTATGGCATTCTCTTATTTATTTCTTCGGTTAACTTGTGACTACCTCGCATATTTATATATATATATATATATATATAGTAAAAAAAAATAATTATGACAGCCCCTTTAAGAAATACGTTTCTTATCGTTGAGCACTTTCTGTTGAATTAAAAAGTCGGTCAATTTAGCTCTTATGCGTAGATCATCGTATAACGATTTGATCACTGTCTGTCTGACGTAATGAACATTTAAATTTAAATGTTTAAAAATTCAACGCTATTTCACATGATTAATGGTAGCCGAATGGATACGGCCTCCGCTAATCGAGCCAGAGATGTCTCGTGTCGCGGGGTTCGAATCGTTCGACTGGTAGTAATCGTGACACCCTGCACTGAAGAATCCCGAAAGGATGAAACACTAGTGTCTGTAGGAATTTAATTATTATAGTAAAAAAAAATAATTATGACAGCCCCTTTAAGAAATACGTTTCTTATCGTTGAGCACTTTCTGTTGAATTAAAAAGTCGGTCAATTTAGCTCTTATGCGTAGATCATCGTATAACGATTTGATCACTGTCTGTCTGACGTAATGAACATTTAAATTTAAATGTTTAAAAATTTAACGCTATTTTACATGATTAATGGTAGCCGAATGGATACGGCCTCCGCTAATCGAGCCAGAGATGTCTCGTGTCGTGGGGTTCGAATCGTTCGGCTGGTAGTAATCGTGACACCCTGCACTGAAGAATCCCGAAAGGATGAAACACTAGTGTCTGTAGGTATTTAATTATTATAGTAAAAAAAAAAAATTAAATATATATATATATATATATATATATATATATATACAAATATATAAATATATATTTTTATGCATATATATATATATATATATATATATATATATATATTTGTATAATATATACAGTAATTTACATTTATATCGGTAGTCGGTACCGACGGGTTCAAGCCCGGTGGTTGAGGACTGCTCTTAATGTCCGCCTCAGGCTCTCTTCAGCCGACTCTCATCACTCGTACAAGTATATATATATATATATATATATATATATATATATATATATGTATATATATATATATATATATATATATATATATATAGTACATTTCGTTTTATTCGACAGGGAGGAGAGGCATAATTAGTAGAAATTAGATGGTTGAACATTATAGAAAATATGATGAGTAGTTTAATCCTAGTAGATCTTCCAACACACGCAACACCTTATATACTCATACTCTCTATATAAATAAAATGAACTCATTTTCCCCTCTGCGTTTGACCTAAATAGCATACAAAATCAAGATATTTCATGCGTATGTAATATGCACGGACTGCAGCAAAATATATCTGGTGTGTTATAGGTCTATTAGCTATCCACTTCCTCGATAATCTTAGATTTTTTTTACTGCTGAGAGTTCACGCCCAAATTCTATTACAATCAATGGAAGTGTTAAAATCGTTTCTCTCTATTACCTTCATACTCCCCGCTCGACCACTTAACACCGTTGCGGATACGAGGAACCACCGGTTTGAGTTCTTAGTTGCTTAAAAAATATTGGAATGGTTGAAACGCAACTTTTTTTATTTCAGCTACTCTGTGAGTTACTTCTGCCATTTTTTATATTTCTTCTTTTCCCCCTTTTTCCACTATTTTTATTTTCTCTTTCTTTTGGGGGCGCGATTCGAAGGGTTACTTAAACGAAACGAACTTAACTTGGATTCCAAGTTTTATAACCAACTTCAACAGTCAGCCGCCAGTGTTCTTAAAATCTTGCAACGATTACTCCATTTTATATTTTATTTACTGTATTTTTCATTCTATTATGTGATACTTAGTCATAGTCGGACTTGATAAATTCTTCCTGGTCACTTACCAATGAGAGGAAGCGAAAAATAATTTAATAAAAACAATGAATCCTGTTCCCCCCACGCACCAGTATTATCAGGTCCGTTTGTTTCATTTGGCCAATCATCACACAAAAGCAACACAAGTTAAATAATCTCCTTGGGATTCTAGATTAGCAATTTTTACTAAATTACTTTTTTTTATTTTTCCGGTATCCATTTTTGCGAAATATCGGAAACATATCGTATATTCTACATCTAACTCTTTTTGGCATTATTTTTTAACTATTTGTAATTTCCATTCATTTTAAAATTTTTAATCTTTTCTTTATTCTTTGACAAAATGTGTCCTAAAATATCCAGGGTTTTCCGCCAAATCAGTCAGCCAACTGACGGAAATACCTCTTTCTATCTTGAAAATTGTTACTTATTTTTACTCCAAAGACGCTGCTTATATTTACTCTACAGTGTAGACATACTCTTAATTCGTTTAAACCCCTTAATATTTAACTGTATCTTAATATACATAAATACTCTATTTTAATCATAGTACAAACAATGATTGTTTAATTCAAATTAATCCAAAATAATGAGTGTGCTATCTCTTCTTGGTTCTTTTTTTACATAGGAGTCACGACTTATGAAGGCTCTGATACCACTCAAGGATAAAGATTATTGAGTCTGCAGTAATCAATGGGATAATATCGTAGTAATCGTTATTAATTGACATTTGGTAGATTGGATTACTTTAGGGGGCGGCCAATCAAAAATTTGTTTATGTTGGACTTGAAGACAACCAAGTTGTAGTCAGCTGTGAAACAGACAAAAGGAATAGAGTGCTACAGGCGTGTAGTTCTAAGTAAGAAGCATTGTTCATGGAATCTATATTTTGATTTAAGCAGAGTTAAAAAGTGGGGAAAGTTATTGACAGGAGTTTCAGCTAGACTGGTGCAAATCGTTAAAGATTGGCGCGGAGGGGCCAGAGATTGGAGATCAGTCGAGGACTTGGCGTGGAAATTACGATACATAATAGCATTTCCGTTTTTTATTGTAGGGAGAACTAGTTCTTTTTTCAAAGTTTAGAAGATGTGTTGCATATGTTTTTATCATCATTCACTATTCTACTAAATGAATCCAAATATTTATACTTGATACCTATATTTGATGTTAAACCAATATTAAAAAAAAGTACTTAGAAACAGTTATAATATGATGTTTTTTTTACATAGGTGTTACCACTTATCAAGGCCCGGGTGCCACTCGAGGAATGTGTTAATAGGTATACATATGTCCAGATAAGAACGCTACTCGGAAGCTATAAGGGATCACATTCGAAATGATTATAGTGTAGTATATTTTTCTCTCTGCAAAAAAGTGTACAAATGAGGCTACTGAATGATTCAAAACAGCAATTTAAGCGTATGTTGTCCCACGAAATTTCTTTAGCATGTAGCTCACTCTACAAAATTGTTCACTTCTGATTGTGCAGCTGCCATCATTCAAAAGCCAAAATTATTCCGCAGAATTATGCGACATAAGTCCAATACAAATAAAAAAAAGTTTGTAGATGCTAGAAACAATTGTACGAAAGAAGTAGTCGCAGCAAAGATAGTAGTATCTCGAAGGTAGTAGAAAGCGTATTGAGTCGCAGAAATTAGGGACTCGCGGTTTCTAGGAAATGTATACCAGCGTAGTAAATGGTTGTCAATCAACAATACCCGAACATTAGCTCACTCTACCGTGCTAGAAGGATAATCACAAATGTGAGTGTCACGTGTCTCTATAAAACTACTATTCGCCATGCATGGAATATTGTTGTCACATCTAGGCTGCTGCTGCTTCTTATCTTTCGCTCCTCGATAGGGTACACAAAAGAGTCGCTAACCTAATCCGTCTCACACTGCCGGCCAAACTCAAACTTGTCCCATCGCCGAAAACCCCTGTGTCTGTTTTACAAATACTTTAATGGTAAATGTTCGAACGAACTCAAAGCACAAATACAACCCTCGACGAAATTACCGCCGACAAACCAGACAAGCATCAAAATTCAACCCCTACACTATTGAGGTCTCTAGATACGGAAAAACATTCTACTCAAAAATACTCTTCCTTTGATCTGTTAAACTTTGAAATTACCTCCCAGGTCACTGCTTCCCTTATTGTACGGTTATGCGGAAGTTCAAATGTAATGTAAGCAGGTAGCTCTCTGCCCAACTCCCCACATAGTATTCCTGCATATTTGGCCCCAAATAGTAGTCCTTTACGACTAAATGGCAGAAAGAAAATGAAATTAAGACGAATGTAAGAACCGTTATCCGGAATATATTTTTTTTTCATATTTTGATATAATTTTAGCGAATATCTATAGCAATGGCGAACGATTGAAGAAATCCCCCGTAGTCCAATGCATATTTAGTCGTACAATATATGACTATTAGAAAACTATTTAATAATAAGTTCTTAAAAACTAGCACAAAAAAGCTGCAAAGAAACGTTTAATAATAGCTTCTTATGAGTTGCATGTAGTGTCTTTATTTAGGGGACCACTTTACTAAGCAGGTGAAAAGTCAACTGAGAAATGGCAAATTTACTGGAATGAATATCCTAAAAACAAACTTCATGCAATTATAACCAATATTAAAAAGCAAAAAAAAAAAAAAAAAAAAAACTAAACAGAAAAGAAGTCAAATTAACAAGAATAAAGATAGGCCGTACACATTTAACCAACTCATATCTCCTAAAAAAAAAGAAAGAAACCCAATCCAGACCAAAATAAAAAATCATTTGTCATATATATATATATATATATATATATATATATATATATATATATATATATATATATATATATATATATATGACTACTTCATTTAATCACATAAATTAATATACGAAAGTATAAACTTATGCGTAAACGTTAAGTATTTACTTTACTAGTGCTCAATACGTAGATAAAATTAGGTAGTAAGTTATAAAATTCATATGGCAATTAAGCTACAGAGAATATTCCGCGTTCCATCCACGCTAAGAGGATTCGCCTGATGTATCCTAGCGTGAATTAAAGCGGGGATATTCTCTGTAGCTTCATTGCCTTATTGATTTTATAACATACTATATATATATATATATATATATATATATATATATATATATATATATATATATATATATATATATATATATATATATATATAACTAAATGGCTTGGAATTATTTTACTTCATAGGTATTTTCTGGTGCATTGGCACATTGGTGTTATTACATTTTCCTTTGCGGTCAAATCGTACTTGATATATATATATTTTTAATTTGTTTAGTTAATTTTTTCATTATATATTTTTATTAATTCCCATTCAATGTAATATATTGAACGCTTTTATTCATCCACCGTTATTACATTTCAGATGTACATCCAAAATTAAATCCCTATTACCCTTAATAACAATTTCTATCATCTCTGCATTGTACGTAAGTGGTCCCTCTGAATAGTGACAGTACACAAAACATGTATGTACGTATGTAGCCAGTAATGTTTTTTAAAAATTAACATACTAAACATATGAGTCGTTCATGAACTCTTTGATTAACACTCAGTTTTCAGTAGATTATGATTTCTTAAGCTTAAAACGCTAGCGTCCGTAGGTAGAAGGGATTAATTATTATTTAATGATATCTATCTATCTATCTATCTATATATATATATATATATATATATATATACACACAAACACTCACACATACACACATTCACACTCATATATATATATATATATATATAAGGAAGTATTGCAAATATATAAAAATATACATTTCTATACGAAAACACACGTGTAATATATACATAATATAATATATGCAGGATTGTTTAATCTTATGCTCATATTAAACTATACACAGAACTAATGAAATGAAGTAGATGTACACACACAACCGATGTGAATTAAATCAAATCGACTTCATAAAAAACAGCAGTCATTCCGTTATTCTGTTATTTACTAATCGATAGCTTAATCAAAACAAAGGTCGCAAACTTTGCGATCGAATTCGCAGTTGAATGATTTGTGTTCATAATCGATAATCTTTGTTGTTTACGTTTTCATCAACTCAGCATTAAACAGTTTTTTATATATTTTTGCTTCGTTTTTCTTACCACAATTATGGAGTAACATATCAAGGTTTCTCACTTAAACGAAAACCTATCTTTCACCTAAAATGTGAACGTATATAAAATTACGATCGACTCAGTTAAAACAATCTTTGTTTTATGATATCATGCCATTCACAACAAATTAGCATTATACATGTTATGATCAAGTTCGCATTACAAATATATTTTGCAATCAAAGATGGTCACTCCCATGGTGTATTTTTTAATAAAACACATATTAGAAACAATAGACATATACTATATATGCATTTTTTAGTGAAGCTAACCAATTAGACTGCAACGCAGATCACTTCATTTACCAGCGGATTTTTTGTGTTCTATTCATTTTATTTTATTTTATTTTTTGTTAGACCAAATCATATACTAAAACTATTTACACAAGGTTTGTCTTATGTCCAATGTTCGAAATGAAATTTGTTGAGTAAGCAAGAACTTTACGTCTGAATACGCCGTATTTTAATAATGCAAGAAGTCAACTCAATTCGAACTGCTGAAATAAGAATAAGCTCTGTAATGGCTACGAGTTTCTATTTCGATCGCTAATACTGGTAAAAGATTGTTCATATAGAGAAATACTACTACATGTTACGTGATTTATGAAATATGACATTTTCATTCCATGATAGGAATGCACACTATTTTTTTAGGTTAGGTTAAGCATTCCAACATTTATTAATACCAACATGAGAAATCACATTTTGAAAAAAGAAAGTGTACTTACCAATAAATTTACGAACCCATTGAATAAACAAAAATAACTTAGATTATTTTAAAAAAAAAGTACTTGTGTCACTTTCATTAATGACTTTGCGAAATCTAATAACTATTAAAAAATGTATTTTTACAAAAATTCATTTAATCGAATCGACCAGAATACTTTTTGGATTCACAGAAAATGTGTCAGTTCTTTTAATGACGGATTTTTAATATATTTTTTTCGATTGAACTATGTGTTATTCATGAATACAAGATTTTAATTTAAAGAGGTAATTATCGACATTAAATCATTATAGAAAAATACATTAAAACACCATTACGTTAAGATCATGTCTATGCATAGTATGCCCTCCTTGTTATAAACATGTTTGATATTAAGAAATCGGGTTCATATAAGGCCATTAAAATCAGATAAACGACAGAAAGTGATTTGAATAATAACATATGCGGAGAAAAATCGATGTCTGTTAGGATATTGCATGATCTATGAGATAGACCGATATATATATATATATATATATATATATATATATATATATATATATATATACGTGTGTGTGTGCGTGTGTGAGTGTGATTGTGTGTACGTATAAATATACAAATAGACATATTCATATATACGTATTAATGATGGGACGATTCCAATATCTTTCCATACCCCGATACAATTACCGATTCCATGCTAAATTACTGATTTCGATAAAATTACCGATTCCAATTCTTTATAAATCTCTAATTATTTAACTGGAAGAGTGGTATTTTCCACGGTCTTCGTAAAAAAAAACACATGTTAAATATGCAGATGTCAGAATACACTTGTGGAAAGGGATCTATCGAGTTTAGCTTTACTGATATTATAACATCAATACATGTGTATCATTTTATCATTAATCTCAACAATGGAAGGTTTTACTTTAAACAATTCAAATAAAAAAGACAATTAAAAGAATCGTTTTCGCATCGGAAAATAGACACAAATTTTTCCGACCCGATACCGACTCCGTTTCCCCCGATTCTTCAGATTTTTTGGTTCCCGATTCCGATTCCGATTAATCGCCTCAACACCAATACATATGCATATATATATATATATATATATATATATATATATATATATATATATATGCACATACATGTATATATATATACGCACATACATTTATATATATATGTGTGTGTGTATGTGTGTGCGTGTGTGTGTTTGTGTGTGAACTAACCCCCAAAAATTAAGGTTTCAACGAGAATATAGATCATACCGGACAGCAAATGCTCTACTCGATTAAGTTCAGCAAGATATATAAAAAGATATATGAGGATTGATTTTACATAAAACTTTATTACATTACCATGTCTAAAGCTTTTGACAGCGTATGGCATGAGGGTCTCCTCGGGAAGATTAGATCATACGGTATAATTGGTAGAATACTTAACATAATTAAATCCTTTTTAGATAAGAGAAAAATCCAGGTTGTTCTCGACGGTCGGACATCTAAACAATATGATATAAATATAAATGCGGGAGTTCCCCAGGGATCCATCCTTGGACCTCTACTGTTCCTGATATTCATAAATGACCTCCCCGACAAAATTGCCTCTGAGATGGGTATATATGCTGATGACACCACGCTCTATAGCAGGCACGACAGGAAAACAAATGAACATATATCTAAAGTAATGGCAGAAACACTAGAGGATGATCTCCAATCAGTAGTGGAATGGAGACAAAAATGGATGGTCACGTTCAATGCCGCCAAGACAAAACTGGTTTCATTCAATAATTACAAGAAACCTTCTCTACCACCTATAGCAATGGCCAACGACTCTTTATCTGAGAGTACGTCTTTCAAGCTCCTTGGCCTAACGTTCACAGAAAACATGAGTTGGAACAATTACATCGAGGGCATTGCCAGGGCCGCTGCAAGGATAGTGGGCTCTCTCTACCGTGCTAGAAAACTACTAACACCCGAAAGTATCCTGTACCTCTATAAGGCAACAATTCCCCCATGTATGGAGTATTGCTGTCATATTTGGGCTGGTGCATCGGCTACTAGTCTCTCGCTCCTTGACAGGGTTCAAAAGAGAGTCGCAAATCTGATAGGCCCTAAACTGGCATCTAAGCTTCAGCCTCTGTCCCATCGTCGAAACGTTGCATCCCTCTGCCTGTTCTACAAGTATTTTAATGGTGAATGCTCTGATGAACTGCAAGAACTTGTGCCCCCACGACGTGAACACCCTCGACAGACCCGACAAGCTGCAAAATCCCACCCCCACACTGTAGAGATCCCTAGATGTAAAAGATCTTTCTACTCCGGTAGTTTCTTCCCCAGAACCGCTAGACTTTGGAATTCCATTCCAGGTCACTGCTTCCCCAACTGTACTGACATGCAGAAGTTCAAGTGGAATGTGAACCATAATCTTGCTGCCCAAATCCCTACATAGTACCCCAGTAGTTGTTTCCCCTGATAGTGGCCCCCACACCAAAGCGGCAATGTGCCTTGTTTGGGGTGAAAATGTAATAAAAAGAAATTAAAAAAAAAATTAGGGTGAAGATGTGGGATGGATCTCTTTAGGTCGATGAGAAAAATCGGCATCATACAATGGTAGACTTTTGCTTCTCTTCCGACGAGGGGGATTCCACTTGGAAATGTCATGACCTAAAGATATTTCCAAGCCCGTATTTAACTTATTTTAATTATCTTTACTCTTATTTACATAATAATACAAGGTTTTTGTGTAACTTTACTTCTTATACCCTTACCTTTTATTATATATATATATATATATATATATATATATATATATATATATATATATATATATACCCACATCCACCCACCCAAACACACACACACACATATGTATATATATATATATATATATATATATATATATATATATATATTTGAAAAATATGCTTATTCAATTATATTTTACCCTGTATTTATACACGGCCTTTAACTTTTACAGCACGATCTATAACTACAGAACATGTACAAATATATGACGAAAGTCAATATACCAAATTCCCAAATTTTGTTAATCCTACCGGTTATTTCCTTCATTTCATAGCGCACAAACTATCATATAATGCATGTGTCAATTGTTGAATCTTTTCATTCCTGTCTCATCAGAAGAATAATTAAAAAAGAAAAGAAATAAAAAAAAGATTGGACACGGTGACATGAATACGAAATAAATTGTTGCAATTGATTCTCATATTTGCATCATCATTTGATCTATATTTGATAAAAGGCGAAATAGGCGCACACGTTTGTGTATGTCAAAGAAAGGGGTTTTGCTTTGCATCGGGTAGATTCCGGGAGAAGTCTCCGCATACTTCCTAGATCGTAATATCTCAGATTCCCAAATGGATATCCTCTCTATCATTTTTTTATTGAGTTTTGAAAGATTCGCACCGTGTGGTCGTCTCCGCTCTTTATTTGTGTTTTTCGTACGATAAAGCAACACAAATCCAATACTGACGACAACTCTCGGCCTTCACCCGGGTAGTATTTGTTCTATGATTGGATCTTGGTCAATGTAGGGGGGGGGCTTCATACTAAGACGATTGCTAATGGTTTGTATACTTCCAGAATGCCCTCTTTCTAGGGGGAGCTGGTTTTGCCCAACTTTTGCTTTTGTGGGGAAAAAGTTAATAAAACTGCAGAAAGCTGGAATTAATTATCAGAGAAAGGGAAAACATGTGACGGACGACCTTTATGATACTTTGATTACTGTGAGATTTTAAGAATAGATATCGGAAATTTAAACACCACATTTTTTTTTTTTAGGTAGGTGTAAAACAGATTCCCAAGTTCAACAGAAACACTCTTAGCTTCAACAGAAAATTCCTCGAATTCGATGAGATAAAACTAAAGAAGGTCGGGGGATAAATCGACTGAAATTTTGTGAGAATGAAACTGCGAGGAATCCAAATACTATGTATAATGAAGCCCCACCTCAAAAATTCAGAAAATACATATATGTGTTCTTTCGATTGCAACTATTTATGTATTCTAGATCACATATATAAATATTAGTTTCTAAAACAAATTTTCGAACCGTTTTCCCGTAAAGAAATTCTTCATACGATTGAAAACTAATACGATGGATCTGGAAAGCTGGAAAGCATTATTACTGCATGAATGTTCATAACAGCCTGCATCTAAAAAACAAACAAAAAAAAGCATTTAACAAATTATATTGAGAACAGTTATACCCGAACCCAACCCACATTAAAATGACCTTGAATCATATGTTGCTCGCGTGGGATGGCGGTAGTGGATGAATGCAAATGCGTATCGACAACAAAGTCTGTTTCAATGTGAATGCCTCTTTGAATCATGTTTGCAGATACTGTAGTATAAATATTCGATGCAAACGAAAAATATGTATTTCGTTTTCAAATCATTTGGAGTATAGCATCATAACATTGGCAAATGACACGTTTGACTATTATAGAACACTGATCACATATAATGATAGAAGATGTATCGAGACACAGGAATGGGTATGTTTGATCTGGCATAATGATGATTCATTAAAATTGCGATGTCTGCGTACGCGCCTGGTCCACAGAGTATGGGAATAAAAATTGTAAAAAAAAAAAAAAAACGTTTACAAGTGTTTTTGATTTAGATATACATAACAATAGGGATAGTATAATAAAATCGTGGGGGTCTGCGTTCGCGCCTGATCTCCAAAGAATGGAAATAGGCACAAATTTTAATAAAGACTTTTCATATCTATATGAGTAAGTATACTTAGATAAGTATGTTTAAGTTTGAAGAAATATGGTATAATAAAATTATGGGGTGTTCGTTCGCGCCTGACCTCCATAGAATGGAAATATGTCACAAAGTTTAACAAGATTTTTTAATATAGATCCACAGAATGTTGTGATAAGTGTTTCAGTGTGGACAGGTATGATATAATACATTATGGGGTTTATCTATTTTATTTTTACTTTCATCATACTTTGCTTTGGTTTTCATATCCCAAAATTCGAAGCTATCTCTTTACAACCCCTCCATTTCATAACCTATCATACTTTCATAAATCAGAGTCCATTTTCTGTAGGGTGGTTTTTAACCCAGTCAACGACGGGTACTTTTGCTAGTATATATATATATATATATATATATATATATATATATATATTTACACACACACATATATTGGTGTATGTGTGTGTGTATGTGTGTGTGTGTGTAAATATCTGCGAATAACAAAATAAAACCGAAAATAATTAAATCAGCGTTTTGTCCCTATTTCAGGGGATATCATCAGGATTTCGTTAACACATGTTATTCTCCTCTTCATTCACATGTCATCTCTTACCTGTATAATCAGTCGTAAAATACGCTTAAGTATGATATTTTTATTGATGCAGATTGCGTATTTATTATTGTATTTTTTTGCACCTGTTATATACTGATGAAAAAAAAATTATGAATAAAAATGAGATGTGCGCAACAAACAAGAATCGAAACCAACACGTTTAGTAACGATTTATTTTTTTCCTTTAACGTAAATGCCTGAAGTATGAAGACATGTTCGCTGTAAAGCTAAAAATTAAAACATTTTCTATAGGCTGTTTTTGAACCCATTCAACGTCGGGTACTTTTGCTAGTATATATATATATATATATATATATATATATATATATATATATATATATATATATATATATATATATATATGTATAAAAAAAGAACAAACTGTATTATGTGTTCACCAACGTTTCGTCTTTATTTCGAGACTTCCTATGGGTGAAATAAAGACGAAACGTTGGTGAACACATAATACGGTTTGTTCCTTTTTTATTTTCTCTATTTTGTCGGAATACTATTTCCATTATTTTCATCATATATATGTATATATACATGTGTATGTGCATGCGTGTGCGCATGTGTGTATGCTTTTTTCATATCTGCGTGTGTTTTTGTATATATTATTCCGAAGTAAAATACACAATAGTCAATCAATAGTGTATCAAGAATGCCTTAACTATATCCAAACCAAACATTGAGAAAATCAATACATCGGATACAAATATCTTAATTATGATATATCCACATAATTACTGAAATTATTCTGTAGCGTAATGATGACAAGGAAAATAGAGTCATCAGTTTTCATACGCGAACCATCAAACATGCGTAGAACCGCAACGACACATGCAGGAATACTTATTCGCAGAAGTTTATTGATAAAATACTCTAACGGCATACATTGGAGATACGTTTCATGTTTTGCACACATTTGAATAGGGCTGCTTAACAATAAAACATGACAGAATATGCGTATCATAAACATAATTTTATATTCATAACAAATACATGTGTACGCATATACGCACACACATATATATATTTGTAAATATATATACATACATACACATACCTATTTTATTATAATATATATATATATATAGAGAGAGAGAGATAGAGAAAGAGAGAAAGAGAGAGAGAGAGTGAGAATAAATGTCAAAAAGTTATATTCTAAAATTCGTGATCCTGGCCATCTTATAATTTATTCCTTTAATTCAGTTGACGTATACAATTCTTTTTGTCATTTATTCTATATAAGTCAACTGAATTAAAGGAATATATTATAAGATGGTCGAAATCACGGATTTCGGAATATAACTTTGTCTCATTTATTGTCTATATAGCTCTGAAATTACATTGACCTTCTTAAATAAGGATTGATATATATTATAAGAAAATATATTTCTATAGAAATATATATATATATATATATATATATATATATATATTTGGTGTAATGGTAAAATCTAATAAAAAGAAGAAAATTCAGCTTTCTTATATTCTTAGTACAGCAATCGACTCCTACGAAAACAAAAGAAAAAAATCGAAAATATAAGAAGCATTACTCTTACAATACGTAATGGTCTGATATTTTTGTGTTTTTATTTAATGTAAACTGAATAATCATTACGAAGAGCACAGTGGGTATGCCTGTATTTGGAGAAGAGGAATGGTCCCGGACTGTTTTGAATACGTTAACTTTGAGTAAATAAGTTAAAAACTATCTAAACCGTGTCAGATTTTTTTTTAGTTTGAACTGACTTTCGCGAATGTAACGTAATGAACGGTGTCCGCCAGCAGTTGTATGTTAAAAAGCTACAGCTAAAGATTATTTTTCGAGCTGACTAAACGGTAAATTAAATCGAAAGGGTTTGTCTTAGTAAACAAAGATACGAAAAAGTTGTGGGAGCTCAGTATGTAGCAAATGTAATATCATTAATGAAGAAGAAACATTCATAAATGTTAATTTAAACACATACGGAATTCTTTAGTAAAGATAAAGCAATCATAATTTTCTGATCTTAATCGGATCATTATTTTGCGTTTGTGTTTCAAATGCAAGTAATTACACCATCTATGTATGTAACAAATAAAATTAAATAATAAATTGCTCATAGTTAGAATCGTCGGTTAGAGTCGTCCAAACCGGAGAAAGAACGGAGTAGTCGCGCGGTTATGTTATTGATTTGTTATTGATTTTCAAGTGTAATGCAAGTAATTGCGTTTTAACAGTAATTTGTAAAAAATGAAATATTAGTTTCCAAAAATCTGTGTAGTTGAAAGCAGTAATAAATAAAGTAGTGTAACGCCTCACTCGAGAAGGTCGTTAGGGACTCTTATTTCTCTAGATTCTTGGCAACTTGTAAGTTCTTTTCAAAGTCTCAAATCTTTTCATATACAGCGACAGACGGATGGATGAGGTGGGGAGGGGTCACGTCTCTTCTCGGATTCAACAAGCAATCTGCTTCAACTCCCAACTCTACTCTTCGACTCAACTCTATCTCTACACTCTGGCTAATTTTCGCATGACAGTCCTATATATATAGTAAGGTATGTGGATGTGTTGGAAATTGTCCCCAGCCAATAAGATTTCGCTACGAAGTCTGCACGAAATCCTAAGCCCCAGGGCCTGGGTGGGCACCATTCCCACACCTGCAATCTGAACCACTCATTCTCACGACTTTCAAGGCCAGATGTCATTTATGACATCCGACCCTGGGTTCATTTAAGGCTAGACAAGGTTCTAAGTGAAGTTTCCTGTTGTCAACTTTTAGACGTAAAAATATATTTCTCTGGTTTTCAAACAATATCTATGTTAACATGAAATAAAAAATATATATATTTATCTTCTCTATCTTACATCCTTGGGGTGTCTTGCGTCACCCGGAATAAAAAGCTACCTCGGCGTAGTTATAACGCACCACAATAGGGGATTACGTTATATTTGCCCCCATCAAACTATATTGCTTCGTAGAACCAATGGAGCCTAATTCCTTAACACACCACTCCATCCCTTTTTACAGTTCGCATCAGATTTTTTTCACAGCCCCCTCTCTCCATCCTAAAATTATCCGGCAACAAGACAACATACACACACTCCCATATCCATCCTTTTCATGCAGGGTTCTCCCCCTTTTTCATTAAAATTTTATAAGAAATTTAATTAAAAAATTCGTAAAATCATCAAAAATGTTAAATTTCAAAGTAAAACTATCAAAAATGTAAAAAGTTCAAAGTTCGTCAGGGCTAATATAATTTCTATTTTTCCACATGCAAGGTGTTTCTTTGATTACGTATTCTTTTTTTTTCTATCAACATTAATAATTCAAAGATAAGATAATCATCATTTAAAAATTGTCGCTCCATAAAATGCATTAAGCTTATCAGTTCTCGTAAGATTTACTTCCCTTGTTTAAAAGTTCTGTCCCTTTTTTTCAAATGACATTACTCGACTTTTTTCAAATCCTTATAACGTTATTGAACTTTTTCCAATTTCTTCTCATCAATCCAATCATATTTCAATTTTTTTTCTCACAGAGTCACAGTAAATATTTACAAGAGTTTTTTTTAAAGTTTTTTTTTCTTTTCCTCGCTGCTATCAACAGCACAGTCTCATAATACAGGGTTGCAGCCCTAATCAGAGTTCTCAAAGGACCCGCTTTTTATTGAGCTAGGGGAATATTCTCACCTTAAGCAGTTATATTTGAACCTTCACCTTTTTTTTCACAGTTCAAGCCTACTTTCATAAGCATATTGTACGATTTTCTTTCACTGATGACTTCTTCTCACCTCAATAGACGGTCCTTCAAGGTATCGTTGGGACTTTCTAGCGACGGTTCTCAGCTTCAGCGCCCTTTAAGAATCTTAGATAAACAGAGAGAAAAGAAAAGAAAACAAAAGAAGATCTTCAAGTCGTCTTCAGTTCCTCTGGATTTCAGCATCTGGGAGGTCTTCAGTTTGCGTCTCGCTTTCGTCAGCACCAGCAGTCGCATTCTTCCAGAAACATGGGCGGTTTCGAACAGGATCTCTTCCTCTCCTGCCACCTATGCAATTGGCTTCGAGATGCGCATCACCTTGCATTCCTCCCATATTCGCTCTCTTCACGCACCATGCAGCCACCAACAACAGCAAATTATCGTTACTAGCATGCTCACTCCTGTTCCTCTAACCACTACCTTATGAAGCCTATCCCTAGCTTTTGTATTCTCCAGACCGTTTAGTCGGGCCTGTAATTCACTCAAATCTATTCGTCTTACTCCTCCCATAGCTTTTGGTAGCCTAAGTCGTGTATGTGGCGGTAAACGATGGATCAGGTGGTTCCAGAGGTCAGTGAGGTTAGTCAATTGGTCATTCGCCCAATCTACCTGAGGTACTTTTAACAAATACCGGTCCTCAACCTGATAATATGCAGGTAATCCTATGCCCTTTCTCTGGGCTTCACAAGCCCTGCCCAGTTCTACCATGGTTAAAAGTGGTCCAACCTTAATTATCCCAGCAGCCGTGTTACCGCATACCTTAGATAATTCCATCTTCTGTTGCTGGATACCAACCAGGTATCTTCAGCTACTCGTATAGCCAGTGGCAAAAGATCTTCACTTGCCATTTCAACCTTGCAGACGCTATTTATCACACTCTCATCCCCCTGAACTAATCCCAACACACACAACTCATGATCTCCTGTGACATACAACGGACTCTGGAATCCGGCAAATTCGAAGACCATCATTTCGGCATATTCTTGCCTCTCGCTGATTCGCAGCATGAATCTTTCTCTTGCCATCATCAACTAGCTCATATTCTGGCCCCACTCTATAACTGACTACAAACCCTAACGTGGGTGTGTCCAGTGAATAGGGTACAACTTGATAAACCCTGTATTTAGTTCCTGGTTCTATCGAATCATCTTCGATAATTCAACCACAAACACTAAGTTTTTATCCTCCAAGAGTTTAACGTTCGGATATATTTTCCTACTCCTAAACCTTGTATTTATTAAGGCAGCTATGACTGATAGGCATCGATCTCCTCAACCGCCCTCCAGGCGGAGCGCTCATCCATGCTATTTTTTTCATAACCACAAGCAGAACGAACGGGGTACTCAGGACCACCGAGGCTAAACAATTCGGTATTCTGTCTACGTCGCGTTACACAGTTCCCTCCTTCTGCCAGCTACCGCTCGCTGCTCTGCTATCAGACCATCTCTCCTGATCTTCACAGATACACCAGCTTGATCACGTCCATCCCCGAAACAAAGCGAGGAAAATTCCGTCTGTCAGTACACAACTATTTACAAAAAGTCAAGCACCTTTTTGTCACAGGCTGTTTAAACAACCAATTCAGTTTCCCTAAAATTACTCCGTAGCCTCGTGGATAGTCAAAATAATAAAAAAACTACAGGAAGCCAAATACGCCCCCTAATTTATCGAATTCCATTCGATATTTCAAAAGACGTTCTCATAATAACTCTTTTCTCCGTGCGACGATTAATAAGATACACTTCTTCTCTCTCCGTGTGACACACACACGCTCGTGCAGACAACGACCTCAATTTCGGCTTTGTCTCCTTATGGACCGTTAATTAAAAAAAAAAAAAACTGCAGGGAGTTATCCACACGCGGCCATCGTCCTCCCAGGCAGCATGTCTGAATGGACCCTATCCAGTAATGCAC
This sequence comes from Euprymna scolopes, assembly GCF_053919585.1. NCBI lineage: Eukaryota > Metazoa > Mollusca > Cephalopoda > Sepiida > Sepiolidae > Euprymna > Euprymna scolopes. Next base: position 105,724,493 of record NC_136490.1, read on the forward strand.
CACGAAATCAGCAAGGATCGGCGAACATCTTACTCCCAAAATTCAACTTAAATTTCAATTTAAATGCTCCATAATTCATTTCAACTAATTACACAAAATTAATTAACTACTAAAATACGTGATATTTAACGACCCCGCAGGTCGCGACCCCAAGGAGACTCAGTTAACGCCTTGTTATCGCACGAGCATTTCTGTTTTTTTTTTTTTAAATTAATATCTCCAGGTGCGACCACCCGTCACTTAGTGATGCTAATAATTATTTCCAATTATTTTAATTCAGTCTTGCGGCCTCTTTGGCCCTTATTTCGCAATTTAAGAAATCCTTCCTGACCGAGGCAAAATTCAAATTCCTCAAAAAGTCAGTTCAATCGCCGAAATGGCTGCTTCTACTTATTCTCAACGAAACTCAACTAAAATTTGTTCAGTTTATGAAATCCTTCCAGACTGAGGTACAAAAACATTTTTTCTTTCAAAAATCAATTCAACTCTCAAGATTTAATATCTCCAATTTTTCTCGTTTGAATACATAAAAACACAACTCTGAACAGCTTAATTCTCACAACAGTGTTCAACATCGCTACTTAAAAACACAGCCAATATACAGCTAAAATGTTTCGTCAAAGTTCACGGACTGGTTAAAAAAGTATTCTCGTTTTTCCTTAAAAAAAAAAGAAAAAACTTTTGTTTTCAACCAAACTCAATAATCGGAGTACTTCCTTCATAATTTAAATTTGTGACGTAAAGTCCAAAAATCATTATCATCAGAGCCAACCCGCTCTCACCAGAACTCAACGAATAGTCACTTTAAAATAAGTGAACAAAACTCTACCCTTGTAGCTATTCTCGAGGTAGGGTACGTATTTTTCCTTTTAATCTCGCATCGGCTGGTCATGGGGCCTCACATCATTCCATTTCCGTTTTTTACGTTCCCCCAGAGGCAGGTTTACTCTCACAGTTCTCATTTAATCTTGACCGCATATTACTCAAGGTCATTCGAATCCTTTGTCGTTGACTCCTGGTGACATCAACCAGAATCAAGTCAGTCTTCCGGCACTCCAGAGATTTTTCTGAGCTGCCGGGTTGTCTCTTGATATCTTCCTCACCCACCATCGTCGAGAGGGCTGCTAAGGAATACTCTCCTTCCTCGTACAAAGTTAATTCCACCCTAATCTCTGTCACAATCACCACCGTTCCAGACGTGACCCCTCCCTGTTGTTAGAATGCCTGCATCTCGGAATCCCTTCTTACGTCTTAACTAGACATTCTCGCAAGGATTTATTTACGCCCCCATGATATTAAAATATTCAAATATATGCAATATCAATTACTTACAGAATAATAATAAAAAACAATTATTCAACAGCCAACAAAAACTTCAAGCAAAAGTAATAAAAGCTTTTTTCCACTTTCTCCTTTTTTTTCGAGCTTTTAATTCAACAATAAAAAATAAACGTCAATTGGATTACAATGAATTGTTTTAGCATTAAAACCAATAAGTTTCTCTTCTCTCTCTCTCTCTCTCTCTCTCTCTCTCTCTCTCTCTCTCTTTCAAGCCTTTTAATTCAACAACACAAAATATATATAACTCAATCCCAGAAAGGAAAAGTCTACGCAACAGCGATTGGTCCGTTTTAAAACAACCTTCGCTTGTACCTGTAATCATCACCTTTTCCTTTCATTAATTCATTGATATTACTGCTATGGGATTTGAAACATGCACACACGACTATTTGTTAATTTCACAACGACAGTCAAATCACGCTATCTTACGGCCTCTTTCTTTATCTCAATATAATCTCAATATAATCCTTCTCACTCTCTCTCACTCTCTCTCTCTCTCTATCTCTCTCTCTCTCGGCCAAATTGCACAGACAGCAAAAAGGAGAAAAAAGTTCGCTTACCTGCCTATGTCGTTCTCTTTTTCCTCTCTATCTCTCTCTCGTCGCTTTGCACTTGTCGAATGTTAAAAAGTGTCTCTTTTCTCTCTCTGTCTTCCTTTTCTTTTTCAAATGTGCAACTGTTTTTTTTTTCAACCGGAGTTTCTTTTCTCTCTCTGTTTTCTTCTTTTTTTCAAATGTTCAAACGTTTTTTGTTTTTTTTTCTTCAACCAGCGTTTCTTTTTTCTCTCTCTTTTTACTTTTTCTTTCAAAATGTTCAAACTTTTTTTTTTCAAAACAAAATGTCCTTTTCACGCGTGCGAATTCTTTTTCTGGCTCCAAGTCATTTTTCAGGCGCTGTATTTTTTTTCTTCGGTCGTCTCTTTATCGGGTTTCCGTTCTGTCACGGATTCCTTTGTTTTCAAAAGTCCCCGTCTCTCTGTCTGCGTCTTTCTTAGTACGCGTTTTCTTTCTGCCACTAATAATGTAGTATTATAATGCAATCCCAACTGTGTTATTTTTTTTCTTCAGTGGTAACAAAAAATGAGAAATATCAAGTCTCACCCTTTTTTTTGGGGGGTCGATTATCCTTGTCGCGGCACTAAACTGTAACGCCTAACTCGAGAAGGTGGTTAAGGACTCTTATTTCTCTAGATTCTTGGCACGTGCAGCCTAGACTTCTTTGAGGTTGTTACATGAAATATGGTATGCTGAAAGTGAATATCGAAGCGGCAGGAAGAAAGACAAACAATTGTAGTCTATCTACAGAAGCTTAATTTTCACAAAATTATGTACAAAATGTTTTTACAATTCTCATTCATATTTTTTAAGTTCTTTTCAAAGTCTCAAATCTCTTCACAGACAGCAACAGACGGATAGATGAGGTGGGGAGGGGTCACGTCTCTTCTCGGATTCAACAAGCAATCAACTCCCAACTCTACCCTGTGACTCAACTCTATCTCTACACTCTGGCTAATTTTCGCACGACTGTCTTATATATAGTAAGGTATGTGGATGTGTTGGCAATTCTCCCCAGCCAATAAGATTTCGCTACGAAATCTCCACGAAATCCTAAGCCCCAGGTCCCTGGGCTGGCACCATTCCCACACCTGAAATCGGAACCACTCATTCTCACGACTTTCAAGATTAGATGTCAATTATGATTTCCGACCCGGTGTTCATTTAAGGCCAGACAAGGTTCTAAGTGAAATTTCCTGTTGTCAACTTTTAGCCGTGAAAATATATTTCTCTGGTTTTCAAACAATATCTATTTTGACATGAATAATATATATATATATATATATATATATATATATATATATATATATATATATATATATATATATATATATATATATATATATATATCCTCTCCATCTTATATGCTTGGGTTTTATGGCGTCACCCGGAATTAAAAGCTACCTCAGCGTAGTTCTAACGCTCCACAATGGGGTATTACGTTACAGTAGTAAGATTCGTCGGTCCAAACAGGAAGTAAAAACTCAGTAGTCTCGCATTGTGTGTCTTATGGAAGATAGAAATGCAAAGCAATCTAATCTTAATCGGACGTTTAGCGAGTTTATTTTTTAATGCTTTTTTAATGTGAAATGCCAGCAATTTCACGGTAGCGTTCGCATAATAAATTGTAACTAAGAAAGTGTTTGTTTATTTAATATTAAGTTGTTAGTGGGAAGTACTAATAAATAAAGCTCATAGTTAGATTCCGCGGTTAGAGTTGACAGAACCGGAAGTAAAATTCGACCAATCATGCTATTTGCGTTCGGCGTAAAAAAAAACAAACAAAAAAAAAGCAAAAAGGCAAAAAGATAATGTTAATCGGACCGTAATTCATTTTTTCTTCGTTTTTGGTTGATTTTTATTGGAGAGAAGGGAAAAACAGAATTAAAAAAGGGGAACATGGCTTTAATAACCCTTTACGATTCCAAACCACTGTTTAATCTTACTGTTCCTTGTGGACGCGATCTCAGCGGTGTAAAGTTGTAGCAGGAATAGTAGGAATTTAATAGAGAGAAAATATTTTACAACTTCAATTGATTACAAAATATTTTGGCAGTCAACTGTCACCAGAAAAAATGTAGGAAATGTACGATTATCGAGGAAGTGTAAGGGCAATGGACCTATAGCACACCTCAGATCCTGTGCTGCAGTTTGTGCACATTACTTTTGCATGCAATATCTTGATTTTTAATCCTTATAAGGCTAAACTCACACGGGAAAAAATGAGTTCATTTTATTTATATAGAGAAGAGAAAATAAGAACATACATACATACACACACACACACACACACACACACACACACACACACACACACACACACATATATATATATATATATATATATATATATATATATATATATGTGGGGGTGCGTGTGTGTGTATGTGTGTGTGTAACAATAGAGAAAGGCCAGCATGAAAAGTTATATGGTTAAGCTTAAACATGCAAAAGTTAACGACTAGTTGCTAAAACTGGAAAACAACAGACAAAATCTTCTAGTAAAAAATATAACAAATGTATACCTTTAAATATTGCAGCATTAAAAATTGATTGTATAATGTTATTAATTGAGTTAAAAAATAATCCTAATGCTGCAATATTTTAAGTCATAAATGTATTATATTTTTTACTAGAATATCTTGCCCTTTTCTTTTCCAGTTTAAACAACTAGTTCTTTACTTTTCTGTGTTCAGGCTTTACTATATTACTTTTCATGCTCCCATTTTCCATTGTAATCCATGATTTTTCCAGGCTTTTATTAAATTCCTTGTTTCATTTCAATCGACACACACACGAAACAATTTTTTAATGTTTCTAGGCTCTGGAAAATCCAGTATAATATTGGTATACATCGAATTAGAGGATTGACAATATTTGTTATTTCCGGTTGAAATGAACAGTTACAGCAGGAATTGGAGTACAACCTACTAAAGAATGACAGTTACAGTAGATTAATTTAAAAAATGCAAATCTGAACGTGATTACAATTTAGAACAACGATATGCAATAAAATTCTGTTTCAAACTTGAAAACAAATTTATGGAATTATTCAAATTCCTTATAGGCATCTTGCATGAATCGTTCATAATTGTTGGAATATATCCAAGGAAGGCAATGAGTCTTTCAGAGATGATTAGAGATGTTGCTGAGTAAGGAAATCAGAACACCAGAGTTGTTTGGCAAAAAAAAAAAGAATTTAATAGATAAGGGGCATTGTGTGTCTATAGAGACAATAAGTGCACAGTTTGATGTCAATATGAGAACTGTACACACAGTTATTTGCGATAAACTGGAGATGCGGAAAATTGCGCGATGTTTGCCCCAAAGGTGCTCAGAGAAGATCAGAAAGGAAGACTCTGTAAGGACAGCAGGGAGTTCCTCAGGTTACTCAATTCAGATTTCGCAGTCTTTGATCCTCTTGTGACCTGTGATAAAAGTTTTATCTTGTGCTATTACCCACATACTAAAAAAACAAATGCTCGAGCGGAAGCATGCTTGCTCCCAAAGACCCAAGAATACCAGACACAACAAATACACCCAGAGACTTATGATAAGCTCTTTCTCAACAGCACGAGCATGGTCTACATGCATGAGTTCAAACTGTACAGACAGACAACAAGGAATACAATGTTGAAGTTTTAAGGGGAAGATTCTATCGGAAGAGGCCAGCGCTATTCAAATAAATTATTAGAATTTCCAACCATGGCAATACACCAGTCAAACACTCTATCTTTTTCCCGGACTATTGTACTAAGATGGAATATATATATATATATATATATATATATATATATATATATATATATATATATATATATATATATATATATATATATATATATACATATATATATATATACACATATATACATATATATACACATATATATACATATATACATATATATACATATATATACATACATATGCATATACATATATATATACATACACACACACACACATATATATATATATATATATATATATATATATATATATATATATATATATATATATATATATACATGAAAAAAGGCGTAAGATGTGTTAAATTTTTTCCGGCATTCTTCCGCTTATAAATTATTGATTAGATATCTCCCAAAGATTTGACTTGAAAAGAACATGTATTGGTTGTGGTTTTATTAGAATTATGTCTGAGTCGCCGCCATCTTCCAAAGTTTTTTGGGCATCACATAAACATTGTGCTTTATATGTTTATTACAAATTGGTCATCACTTATTTAGGCGTAAATTATCTGAAATTAGTTGTATATGAGATTTACTTATTGGCAATCAAATGAGGATTGAATTTCTTCACAAAATACAAGGTTGAAACTTTAGTCGAACAGTTATGCTATGGAATAAAAATAAATCATACAGCAATGATATAGACAACAGGAATGTGAAAGCAATGGAATTAATATGAAAATATTTAATAAGAGTGAATTTCTATCTACAATTGTTTTACCAAATAGTTTAAAACTATAAAGTAAATATGTATCCTATTTCAATATTTTGAACGTTTTCTATGCACAGTCAGCTTTTATCAAAAGATCAATTTAATATAATAGTGTGCCTCTTCTCCTAGCCTATTCATTAATGTTTACATATTTATCTTTATTTATAATTTTTTCAGGTTAATATGTAAATAAATCCAACCGAATTAAAAACTCGAATATTCTCTCTATTACGTCTCTAATTTTCGTCTATCTACAAGTCTAGGGTTCCTATTTGCAATGTCTCCCCACGGGACAGAGTTAGACACCAGGGTCTTTTTTTTAATGTGGAGAAAAGGAACATAAATAAAAATTGTCTCAGTCGTAAAGGATTTCTCCTCCACATGTGAGGAACTCGCTTAAAAGTCATTCGAGGATAATAGTTATTGTGATTTTCAGGTAGACTCTTAACTATCCTGAAGATGATAATGATGCTTGTTGCTCAGGAATTAATATTTGTTTACATCGGATTTGAAAAAGACAATTGTAAGTCAGCTGAAAGAAGCCCTGTGCAAATGTACTACTCAGTGAGACACGTCTAGGAAATAAAATTTGCTGATACAAATTCTGAAAGTGAGAAACGGAAACAATTGAAAAATAGTTGAAACCCAATCCAACACCTAGCATAGAGAAACTGACGGGAAAAGTAAGCCCAGACATATTGCTTCTGTGATAAAATGTTTCATAGAAGAGAATAGGATATCGTGCAATAAAATCTGAAAGAATTGTCAGCACAATTTCAATAAAAGCACTGATTGTTCTAAGCGGAAGATTCTCAGAAGAGTGCTCCATCTTAGAAAGTATTTGACTTGTGCTGGTGCAGGTTATTGTGTCACGGTTTAATATATTTCGGGACGATATAACGATCCAATTATTTTTGCTAGTGACTTTAGCAACGGATTTGATCTAAGTCTTCTTTTTTAAAGTCTGGATAAAAATTAACTCCAGAAGCTTATCTAAATGAAATACCTTACCATGTCAATTGAAGCAATGGATAGAAGTGCCCGTGGTCAAAATAAAGAAACTTGATTTTAAAACTACTAAAATAACCATCCACATATTTTCGTGCTGTACTATGTGCTCGAAATAGATTTTTTTTTACAAAGGAATCACCAATAATCAAGGCCCGGAGACCACTCGAGGGTATAGGTTAAAGAGTGTACAATGATCAAAAGGAAAATAGTAATAGTTAGAAGTGTAAATTTGGAAAATTGGATTACTTAAGGGGAACAGCCCATCAAGAACTTGTTTATGTTAGACTTGAAGTGGTCATAGTGTAGTCAGGTTGAAAGCAGGCAATCGGAAGAGAGTTCCAATGACGTGCAGTTCTAAAATAAACTTTGTTCATGGAATATACGTTTAGGTTTAGGCACAAATAAAATGGGGGAACTTATTGATAGTGTTTACAGCTAAATGAGTGTTTCTCGTGAATGTTTGGCGAAAGTGGGACCATAGAATGGAGCTCGGACGAGCACTTGCCATGAAAATACCGTTAAAATCGTGGCAAGCTCGAAATGCCTCTTCTGTGAGAAAGCGGTTGCAGTGAAAAGAAAAGGGCACCTCCCACTATGCTATGAATTCTATTCTGAACTCTGTCAAGGCAGGATAAGTCAGATGAGACCGCAATACTCCATCATTAGACGGACCTAGCTCTTATATTGGTATAGAATTGCATCAATATGGAAATATCTACTGGATGTTGATCATTAATGTCCTTCAAAGTGTTGCCATAGCGTGTTATTTGCATATAAGTTCGACGAAAGGTTAAGAATGCATTTTGGAAAATCATTGCTGAAAATCGGGAAGAGACTTAGACTCAGAATGGAGTCTTGAAGCACTCAAGCCTATATTTACCTACACATCAGAGTTTATTTTATAAACGCACACAAATCACAGATAAAATGTTTAATGGTGGTGCGTATATTTCCATAGATTAGATGGTGTATCCTAGTCCGTTACATAAAACCTTCTTTATCTATCTATGAATACAAAACCACTCACAACACACAGAAGATCTATTAGTCTATATTAAAATGCATAAATAGTGATGCAGTATTTTGCAATAATTACAGAGAAATATAAATATTAGCAACAGTTATACAATTTTGTAACGACGGGAGCAATTTCCAATTAAAGCTTTTTCAGAGTTTTGATTAGAACAGTTGTACTTGCCTTACTGACACTAAGTGTCTTAGAATGTTGGTCAGCACAAACATTTCAAAATGTCCTAGTCAATTACTTGGAGCATATACATGCCTGTCGGAGAAAGTTTAATCAACAGACGAAGAGATTATGTATGAACCAGGAAACACGATGGAACGAGAATTAAATTTTAACGTAGATACATACAGGTATTTTTTCCGCAAAACAATTTTTTTAAATCACTTTTCCCCTCGAAAAAGGCACAGTGACACTTTGAAGTCGGTGCTACTATCGGGGACATAAGTTGCACAGCATTATCAAGGGAGATGAGTAGGAAGATGCCGATTCACATTACATTTGAACTTCTGCATATCAGTACAGTTGGGAATGCAGAATCCCGGAAGGGAGTTCGAAGTATTGCAGTTATTGGGAAGAAAATATTGGAGAAAAAAGCTTTCTTACACCTAGGGATCTCTACTGTAAAGGGGTGGAACTTAGTTGCTTGTCGGGTTTGTCGGGGTGGTTACGTCGAGGAGGTACAAGTGCTGGTGGTTCGTTAGAGCATTCACCATTAAAGTACTTGTAGAACAGACATAGGGATGCAACATTACGTCGAGGAGCAGCTGATAGTCTCCGATGGATGAATCTTTTCAGCAAATATAATGCAAACATGTTCAGATAAGTAAAATATATATATTTTAAATATACAATCTTTATTATAATTGTGGAATAATATCTTAATATGGTCGAAATGAAATAATATAATCAATACAATAACTGGTGTAATTTATTTTATTATTTCTGGACTATCATCCACATCTTCAAGTTTTGGTTTCACAACGTTTCGGCCAATTATTCCTCTGCTCTTCATCAGGTGAAAAATGTGGATTTATACAACGAAAAAATCTGACCTTGATTTGCCCTTTAAGGCTCGTAAGGGAGTGGATACAGACGCCAAATATCTACAATTCTAGCTGACCATTATTTAAAGGTAGCGGTTTCACTGCCACCCAATGCCGGTCATATGATTAGTTTGGCAAACCGTGGGGGTAAGCACTCATGCTAAGAGTGGAGTTTGGAAATTAGACATTCCTATTCCCCTCGCGGTTAACCACCTGACGAAAGCCGACTTATCGTGAAGTTGAAGATGAGGATAGTCCACAAATAATTAATTTTAAAAAAGTATACAAATTAACTATCTCAAAGAGAATTCTGAATTAATTCAATAATATAATAAAAAAAAGCTGATATTATATATGGATATATAATAAAGATAGTGTACATGCCATGCATATATATATATATATATATATATATATATTTATTTCTGTTTGTGTACGAAGGGCACATATTTGAACGTTACTAGCAGCAGTATGATGTATAGCTATGAACAAAATCAAATAAGTAAGGCTGTTAAAAGAATTGTGTTTGGCATCGAGACATGACACACACATTTCCGGTTCAGATATTAAAAAGTTCCGATTATTCCGATTTCCGATTCCGATTAATCCTCCATACACTAATATATATTTATATGTGCTATTGTGTATATATATATATATATATATATATATATATATATATATATATACACTCTAATATATATTTATATGTGTGATTGTATATATATATATATATATATATATATATATATATATATATATATATATATATATATATATATACATATTACAGGAGCACACGTGTGACAACAAACACACATGTCATGATTCGATTCCCGGCTTGAAGGACAAGGATTGATGTTGATCAAAATTCCCTCTATAATTTATATCATTTCGAAGTAATTTATTTGAGTATTATTTTTTTCTACCAAAAATCTATTTATATATATATATATATATATATATATATATATATATATACATATATACATATATATATATATATATATATATATAGATCGATAGTTAGATAGATATATACCCACATAGTTGCATGCATAGAGATAGCAAGAAAACTAATGTTTCTTATGATATTACGGAAAATAATAAAATATGTGAACGTTGAAGTAACAGTTATTCTCGTAAACATATATAAAACATGCCTATATTTCTATATGCATATAAGTTTGATATATGGTCCTCTCCTTTATATGCTTTATAATCGATGATTCAAACATAAGAGGATCAACCTAACACTGTGATAAATTTAGACGCAAACTCAGCATATAACCTTTCTAGACAATGCACATATTGATCAGTCGACGGTGAAAGTAAAATTATAGTGAGAATATAAACATCTCTCCGAAAAATCGCATATGTAATCACAGGCCTACACATTATGCCACTTTGTTATGTGTGGGTATATATATATATATATATATATATATATATATATATATATATATATATATATATATATATATATATATATATATATATATAATAATGGCTTTAAACATGATATCTGGAGTCATGCTGAGCTGGGAAACAAATAATTGTTTGAAGGGAATGCGAAAAATCGTTCATAAAAATGATATAACAGTAAAACAATTAATTAGCGATTATTAAAAAAAAAATGAAAATAAAATAAAGCTCGAGACGTCTTTCAGCCGATATATTATCCATAGAAAACATCGGCGGTTAGGATTAAAAACAGAAACAAATAGTAATTACCTTTTACTAAATATTTTTTTACAAACTCGGGGTGGGTAAGTTGAAGAATAGACAGGAAAAAAATAATCGTCGCAAATATCAATAATAGAAAAAAGTAACACCCAAACACAGGCAAATATCGAGCAGATAATCTATAGAAACATATGCAAATTAACAATTATATGTGCATATAAAAAATAAAAAATCATGAATATATATATGTATACATTTATACATATATATATATATGTATACATTTATATATATATATATATATATATGTATACCTCTATATATGTATACATTTATATATATGTATACACTTATATATATATATGTATGCATTTATATATATATATATATATATGTATACATTTATATATATATTTATACATTCATATATATGTATACATTCATATATATGTATACATTTATATATATATATGTATACATTTATATATATATATGCATACATATATATATATATGTATACATTTATATATATGTATGCATACATATATATATATACATTTATATATATATATATATATGTGTGTATACATTTATATATATATACATGTATATATATGTATACATTTATATATATACGTATACATTTCTATATATATATATACTTTTATATATATGTATACATTTATATATATATGTATACATTTATATATATATATATAAATTTATATATATAAATGTATACATATATATATAAATGTATATATATATATATATATATATAAATGTATACATATATATATATAAATGTATACATATGTATATAGAAATATATATATAAATGTATACATATATATATATATAAATGTATACATATATATAAATGTATGCATATATATATAAATGTATACATATATATATAAATGTATACATATATATAAATTTATACATATATATATAAATGTATGCATATATATGTATATATATGTATATATATGTATATATATATGTATATATATATATACATATATATAAATGCATAAATATATATATATATGAGAAAATGTGCCCATCGTTGACTGGGTCTAAACAAGACTAAAATTGAGTCTAATTCATGAAAGTATGATAGGTTATGAAAAAGAATGGTTGTAAAGAGATAGCTTCGAATTTGGGGGTATCAAAAGCAAAGCAAAATACGAGGAAAGTAAAAATAAAATAGATAACCCCCATAAGTAATTATACCATAATTGTACACACTGAAACACTTATCACAACATTCTGTGGATCTATATTAAAAAAAAAACTTGTTAAACTTTGTGACATATGTTCATTCTATGGAGGCCAGGCGCGAATGAACACCCCATAATTTTATTATACCATATTTCTTAAAACTGAAACATGATTATCTAAGTATACTTACGCAGGTAGACATGAAAAGTCTTTATTATAGTTTGTGCCTATTTTTTTTTTTTTAACTTTTAATAGCTTGTTATTTCCATACTTTGTGGACCAGGCGCGTACGCAGACCTCACAATTTTATTGAATCATCATTATGCCAGATCAAAGATACTCATTCTTGTGTCTCGATACATCTTCTATCATTATATGTGATCAGTTTTTTATAATAGTCAACCATATAGGAGCCTAATCGTGACCAGACACACTCAAAGACGTTCAGCTTTGATGACTATAATGCTCCTTATCTTGAGTTGAGCATATTGAGAGGTGATACACGAATTACCATTAGCATATAAGCGACGCTCGTTGTGTAACCAAATCGAGCGGAGTGATTTCGGACGATGTGAAAACATCGTTAAACTCACTACTCGCTCAGCAGCCGCCAATAGCGTAATGGTTATGAGCCTTTACTGTCGTACAGATGGTCGGGTTTCAATTTTGGCTTGAGGTAGTTGTCTGTCTAGCCGCATTGATGAGTTGTGAAACAGCGAAACAGTACTGTATGCAGATGTCTATATATATATATATATATATATATATATATATATATATATATATAAGGTGTCCCAAAAGAAGCTGACGGATATTACATTTAATTAACTTCCTTAATATTTAAGATATGCTTACCAACGTCTAGTTTAGGTAGATGAGCCTCTTCGTAAGTGTTTTAAATATAGTAAGATATCATAGTCGACTTATTCTAATGTTATTTAAACAACATAATCTATGCAATTTTTTTCACAAGGTTTAATTTTAATTATAAAAAATGATGTTACTTAAATTTCCACCAATTTTTATTTCTATATTCTTGTGCTCTCTGCAGGGTATTTTCCAGCACATAACTTAATGTTTCGAGGCTTATTACCCTAATTTTCTCCTCCACAAAGCTTTAAAGGAATTTATTGTGGCTAGTTTGTTTGCGTATACCCGCTCTTTGAGGTAATCCCAAAGGAAGAAATCTGTCCATGTGAGATCTGGCGAGGTGGGTGGCCAATTGATCTCACAGCCACAAAGTATTCGTTTGCCGAATATGTCCTGGAACAGATTGAATGTTTTTTTCTTCCGTTTCCGCTCTTGCACCGTCCTGCTGGAACCACATTGATCGAGACACCCAAATTTGATTTGATCTCCTTCATTCTGATGTGGATTGATCCTCGGTCACACTCTCTGCTAATCTCTGGCGATTCTCAACACTTCTGGGGTCTAGCAAATTTAAGGAGGTCACATACAGACCCTTGCACATGAAATCGAGCCACCATAGTTTTTTTTTTTTTGTATTGAATGTAGGGGAATTTCTTGTGTTGAAGTTTCGTCGAAAGTCTCTTTGAGTTTCTGATACTGACTCATTCATCCGAAAATACGATAAATATCGGCTCGGTAGTGTCCGGACTCAGGATGACATTGGAAAGGTGACGCTAGATGATTCAAAATATAAAATAAAAAAAATAAAATAAAATAAAAATGTAATAAAATAAAGAAAGTTATTTATTTTTCTTAACCATCAGCTTCTTTTAGGACAGCTATTATAATATATATATATATATATATATATATATATATATATATATATATATATATATATATATATATTATAGAAAACCTCAAATTCGGAAACAAAACTTGTGAAGTTAATTAAACTGTATAAAAAGAAATCGCAAAATTCAATTACATATTTACACAATACCAGGATCGATGGTAGAGATACTAAATGTAGCCGTTCTTCCATGAATGATTTTTATACTGTATACATTATAGAGTTAGATTCTTCCTCTTCTCTGAAATCGTAAGTATCTATGGCCGTTAGACATAATGTGTACTGATATACTAAATTCAGAATATTTTTACGCGACCCTCTGGCAGAAACCTATCATCAAACGCTTCTTTTCAACAGCAGTTTTGAACAAATGAAAAAAAAAATTATTTACTGTTCATCCTTCAACTAACATTCACGTCTGTTGCGATTTCAATATTCGCAATTTTGAATGGTAAATCCACTCAAACCTAATCATGAAAAGCGATTCTCTCATGCTTTCTCCTGTGCTTATAACCTTACACAGATTGTCGACGAAGCCACTCGATTACCGTATGTGGAGGAACAATTTTGCTAATTTCTAGATTTCGTTCTAATAACATGTCCTGAAGTTTATTAATTCTCAGTTCTGTCTCAGTTCTGATCGTCTAATCAATCAGTAGTCTCGCTAAAATTAAAATAAATTACAATAAAAACCAGAATCATTCTCTCCATCGAACAGTGTATTAATAATTGATGACTGCCTGGGACATTTTTCCAAGGTTCTCATCGGAACAGCCCTACACTTCAAGTAAAAAAAAATAAAAAAATCCGACAACTACAGATACTAACTTAACTGTCTGCATATAGATCGGCATAGACATCTACACACATTAAAATTAAAACCGTAAAGATAGCTACGGTATACGCCTTAATTTGATGCTGTCAGTGCTCATAGAATGCACTAGATAAACTTTTTTTTTACATAGGTATAACGACTAATCAAGGCCCAGAGACCACTCGGGGATAAGGGTTAAGGGTGTACAGTAGTCAATTGGACAACTTCCTTCTATGTAATAAATCTTTTGTAACTTAGGTCGCCTATGGGATCGTTAGCAATCAGTGCAAAACAATAATAGAAAAAACGCGAAAAAGTCACATGCTAAATCCATGAACACGTGACTTCCATGAGTTTTGCCGTAAACCTAACAAGATCCTAATCAGATATACTTTCTTAATCCGGACAATCATCAAATCCTTACCGAGAACTGTGCAGCAGACTCAACCCTAGCAAACCGGTGCACCTATATCCCGTATTTTTTTCAGATGACAGAGAATAATATGAGCGACATGCATATATCGGTTCTAGGTGTAATCACATTTATTAGAAATCTTGATACTAACACAGCAATTAATCTCGACAATATTCCAATGAATATACTGAAGGCGCTACACCTGTATTGCACCCATTCTTGAAAAGTGGCTTTCTAACATTTGAACAGCATTGTTAGTTTGATCAGTATTTACAACCCTGTGGGTTTGTTTTCAGCATCTGAGTAAATAATTATAAGTCTTTACGAGTAAGTTACTTGAATGCATACAAAATTGAGAAATTTATAATCACCTCAGCAAAATAGCATGATCAGCGACAGGCAATACCGTTTACATTCAAAATGATCAACTGCTGAGATACTGATTGCAATTTAATATATGGTCAGTGAATCTATTAATCGTCGATTTCTTACAAGAGCAATAGCTCTAAACATGTCAAAGGCATTAGACAGTGCTCATCACCAACTTCTGTTTTACAATTTTACAATATCGTTCGTTATGGATTGTTTTGGAATATATTTTTAACCATCCAGTTATTCCTCTACTATAGATTTATGCAAAAAGTCCTCGATGGACATTAATCTGAAGCCGGAAATCTCACTCTGCTTTACACCAGGAATCCAGTTCGGTCCCTGTTTGCTTCCTTATCTTAATCTATGATTTTCCAAACACATGCTAAGGTCATTTGTCGGCATATACTTAAACGGCATAACCATCGTACGTCTAGGATAAAACATCAAACGCAACCAAAGATAAATATACATCAGTCTGTCATATCTAAATTTGTGCACGTGGTGCAATGAGGCAATTAATTTTAATGCATCTAAAAGAAATCTTCTATTTTTACATCCTAGCGCTTTAACTCCTATATAACCACAATTCATAAGAACGACTTTGATCCCAAAGAAGCACACTGCTTCGACAAGCTTTTATGCTGACCCTTACGCCTAACATAAAGTGGAAGACATATATCCGCGGAGTAACAAACCCTGTATTCATAGAGTTCAAACACAGCTTCGAACTATGTGAACGATGCAGTCGACTTCTTTCTGTAATCCGTGTTCCACAGAAAAGATGTCACGCACCATTCACTGCTTTACGTTATTTTCTCGGCAAGTACACATCTAGACTTCGTTCGATACGTCCGCACATGCTGAACTGAAAGCTCTCGTCAGGATACGACTGCTACTCACAAGTTCCCCTACTCTTTATCAGTTCCCAAGTCTAAACTCAAATTCAATGGCAAAGGCTTCTTTTCTGTAACTGCCATCATGTGTAACTTACTTCCACTGACTTGTTTCCTAACTGATAACATGGTCGTTTTTACATAAACTGTTAACACGCTTTTGCTATCTCGACCTCAATAATTAGTTATATTTTTCCCAGTTCTCACTAAAATCTTTTAGTGAGCTGTGTTGGACGCGATCAGCTTGCACTCATTTAGCCTTGTCATCGACCAGCTCTCATACTTTGATAAATGTTGACTATTTTGTTATATATATATATATATATATATATATATATATATATATATTTGTTATATATATATATATATATATATTTGTTATATATATATATGTATTTGTTATATATATATATATATTTGTTATATATATATATTTGTTATATATATATATTTGTTATATATATATATTTATAAATATATATTTGTTATATATATATATATTTATATATATATATATTGGTTATATATATATATTTGTTATATATATATTTGTTATATATAATTTGTTATATATATATATATTTGTTATATATATATATATATATTTGTTATTTATATATATATTTGTTACATATATATTTGTTATATATATGTACATATATATATATATATGTGTGTGTGTGTGTGTGTGTGTGTGTGTGTGTGTGTGTATGTTTAATTCGTATAATATATTTTCACTTAGGATAAAAAGGACTGCCCACCTGTGTACCTGCATAAAGGCCAAGTACTATATTACCGTAACAACAACGCCACATACAAGAATGTCGTGTGAATGACACAATAGGTAGCAACTGCAGTTTTCTTGATATGTGTTGGTTTGTAAAAATGTTTGTATGTGGCGTACTCTCTTTCCCCGTATGTAACTGACTTTCGTATCCCGAGTGGGAATATATGATACTAGACAGTTCAAAGAAAGGCGGAAATATATTTTAAGAATTCCGCTTTGTTGAGTTCATGGGTATTATACCCTACAGCGTTATTTGAACTTGGAACCCCTTATATATACTTTAGTGAAAGTCAGAATAACAAAATGCATTTATAATTGCTTGTCGTAATACAACCAGGAGAATCATAAAAAAACTTATTTAAACCAGTATATTTAATATTTTCTTCTGCCAGAAGGATGAACAGAAAAAAAAAATTATATAGCAATAATGATTCGGTTGTAATTATTTGAATAAATTAAATAATAATGTAAGAAATCAGTAATGAAGTAAAAAAGAATATATTTTAAAGTTTTCTTAATACTAGCGTAGACAGAAATCCACAAAAAAATAATTTAGGAAGATAAGGTTTCGATAAGAAAATGCAAATTTAAATATAAGATTTAAAAATTGTTTCGTATATCCATCTTTATTTCAATAAATAAACAGCCGAGGCCTTTAGGGAGAAAAAATATCCGTTATCAAAATCTATTAAGCCATCGGTAGTTTTTAATTTTTTAGTTGATAGATAATAGACTGGCTATTGAATGAAAATGTATATATTCTCATCCAAAAAGAGGAAACAGGTGAATGAAATAGCACATATAATTATATTGTAACGTTTAATGCAGATGATAATAGCACATCTATATAATTTTAAAAAATAGATGCGTGTGAGTTTAAATATTTAACAGTTAAACTTTTTAGCAACCGGCCAGAGTACACTGTATTATACAGGAAATAGTAATTATACAAAAAGGATGGGTTGAAACTAGTAACATTTTTGCTTGTGTTAATATATAACGCGTACAGATATATAACGGCAAGTTAAAATGCGAAATATTCATTTCCACTGGCTGACATATTTTTTATTCTTTCTGCGCATGCTCACTGTAAATGCATTTCATCTTTTAATATTTAGATTTATTATGTTTCTCTAAATACCAACATCGAAAGAGAACACAGCTGGAACGCTAAATTTTTTGGTTTCGATTCTAGCTGATGACACCAAGTCATTTTAATTTTTAACTTTTGCCATATTGTTTTTGTATTAATAAATGTGAATATCTGCATGCTTTTACGCATATTTAGGCGTATTTTACAGCACGCAGAATAAAAATATTTATTTGCCAGCTTAGAAAATATAACGTTTCTTTTTCATTTTTTTACAGTCGTTTAAGACGATAAATATTTTTTACAATTATTTTTTTTTGCCGGAAATCCTTCACAATAGAAGGCAAAATTAAATGAAAAAAATATACTTTTCTTCAGCAAACAGGGGGCACATGTTAAGTGCTATTTTGATAGAAAAGCTTACTTCGGCTAATGCCAGATTCCTACGTTTCTTGTCTTATTTCTTCCTTTTATCGAGTGATACGTAAATACCGCTCGAGATTCTGAAATTGAAACTATTTATATTCCAGCCTGACTTTAATAATGTTATTTTCCTTTAAATTAAATTATTACTCTTGTTCCCTTTAGATAATTTACTTTTCTTTGAATAGATTTTTCTTTTATTTAAATAACGTGTCTTTTTTTCTGTAAATAATTTATCCTTTTTTTTTGTAAAGAAATAGGTCGAATACATCTTTATATATCTTTTCTTTTTATTCTTACATCGATTAGATAAACAATAGTTACTTTCAAACAAAAATTCTAAAGTTTTCAGAATGCGGTGTGCAATTTCTAACACGTTTTCCTTACACATTTACTGAATTTCAATGTTTTAAACAGAATAATGACAACACAAAATATAGATTAATTTTAATACAATTTACAAGTTTTCGTAACTAATAAAATAAAAATAATCATTATAGTTTCATAAACAAATATAATTCCAATGACACTTTTTAAATAATTGGTCTGTCTGAAAAAATAAAAATCGATATTTTTCTGCATTAAATAGAACTCGCCGTTCGCATTCGAAATATTTACAAGTATGTTCACAACGAATATTTCATTTAAATTTGGAGTTGATAAATACATTAACAGATACGAAAACATTTGTTATCCAACGTAAAAGCTAATGGACTCCCTGACAGCCATTTTCTTCACAACCGAGGAATTAGTAATGCGCATGCGTAACAGCATTCCGATTAAACACCCCAACCGGTTCAGGTTAAGAACAGCTTTCGGAATAAACACCCACAACTCCCCATGTTTAAAACGGCTTCTGGAATAAAACTCCCAAACCTCCCTATGTTAAGAACAGCTTTTAGAATAAACACACAAATTTTTCCACTTGGAGGACAGTGAAAAAATACTCGATTTGTCGTCTGCTTCAGTTACCCGCATGCACATTACTAACTAATCGGTCGTGAAAACGAAATGACTACCATTAATTGCATTAGATTTAACGTAATATTTGCTACACGACTTATCAGCCCCAAATTTAACCGTGATATTTGTTGTAATCATATCCGGCAACGTGTAAAAGTGGACATTTACAATCGAAAACCTGCCACGAGACTGAAATCAAACAATGAAAGTTTCACGCGAAAGCAATCATTCAAACATAGACATAAATCCTCTTGCCCATTATTTTTAAACGAAATTCAATAAAATTATAATTTGCTCAAAAATAATCCATTTTATAAAGTTTATTTTCATTTGCCCTGCGCCAGTAGTAATGCCAATCGGCAGTTGCTAAGCCGTTACAATATTGTAAATATAATTTTATTGTTTTTACATCGTTTTCCGAAATCATCCTTCACCGGAACATTATTATTTACTTATGATATCAAAATAAGTTACTCTTAGAATGATAAAAAAGAGAGATAGGTTTAACAAAACGTTATAGCCTGCGGTGGTTTAACTATGGAACTAAATGCTGCTGTCCTTGGGAACGGAACGTTAGATTCGGTCCCAAATTCTTCCATTTAAAATGTGATCTAAAAATCTGAAACTTCTGCAATACTGCGTGGTAACCACGATTATGGTTTTCAGTTAGAGAATATTATTATGAGGATACATTTATTTCATTATCAGTCTGCAGCATAATTCTCAAATCACTTCCTTTTCATGGGCAATGATTTCATTTCAATTAATAGGGATCTTTAATTGCACAAATTACCATATGGTCAGACGGTAAATTCAGTGGGTGCCCCGCGGACAAATATTTTCCCAGACATTGCTTCAAATTCTCGCAATGTTGTGCGTCTTCGTGAAGGAACAATCTTTTTACCTAAAAATGATGCTTTTGATATGATGAATTATAATCTTTTAGAAGAGTATTACTCCATTGACTCTGTTATTAATGAAGATCGAGCAGTAGAATTCCCTGTAGAAATCACTACAACTTCTTATATTGAAGGAAGGAACCATAGTTCTTTTATTAAGAAATCTTGATCCACCTAAACTGTAATGGTTCACGGTTAGCAATACAATCTTTGAAAACTAATGTTTTGGAACCCATTATAATAACTGAGAATATTAAAGGTGAGACCCTGTTAATTTCTCGGAGTCATTTATTTTTTCTGACATGCCATATCAGTTAAACGGTTACAATTCCCGATAGAAATAATATTTGCCATAAATGGTTACAATTACCAATAGAAATAATATTTGCTATAAATAAATCTAACAGGCAAAGTTTCAAAGTTGTCAGACTTATTCTTCAGACAACTTGATTTTCTCATGGCCAGTTGTACATTGGTTGCTCACGCGTTGAACGTTCTGAAAAACTCTACATTTACATACCTGTTAGAGATCGCACCTAAAGTGTTGTTTATGCAGAGGATCTTTAAAATTAATGCTAAGGGTGTATTTACCAGTGTTCAGATATGCATTATTGTAAACAAAATTTTCATAACTTCATTAACACAATAGATGTCTAATGTCATCTACATATATGTTGTACATTAAATAGGTAAATCAAAAGGAGATATCCACGATAATATAAAATAATATTTGCACTTCTGCCACGATATTTTGAAAGAAGAAGGAATAACAGTTTAAAAATTAAATTAAAAAAAAAAGTTAAGGTTACTTGCGAAAGCTCCATCAATAAACGCACCTGTGGTTCCTACCGTATAAGGATTAATGTTTTGTTTAATCAATTAGAAAAAAATGTGTATGTAATGAATAGTCAAATATATCAAATACAACCTGGCAACGCCGTATACTTCAGCTACTAGTATTACCACGATGTATCAGCATTGTTTCTTTTACTTACTAGCAGGCCGCACCGTATTACACGGTTGTAAAATACGCTTGAGTATGATATTTTGATGGATGCGTATTTTATATTTGTTATTATAGTATATTAGCCCCAATATGTAGTAATGATTTAAAAAAGTTTACAAAATGACTGGTGCGCCACTATCGAGAATTGAAACGAGAACGTTTAGCTTGCAACTTACTTGTTCTTTGACGTTAATGACTGATCTATGAAGACATGCTCGCTGAAAGGTGAACATTAAAACATGAACCGTCATTACGTTACGCATGCATAGTCGAAATGCGGTCGTTCGTCTTTCACCTGGCAAATTTCATTTGTTCTTTTTTTATTTTTACGCTTTTTTACCAATTGTTCCGAGCTTAAACTCAGATATGAAGTTTCACATTAGTTTGCATTTGATCTAGAGGAGATTGATCAGCATAATATTTTTAAACAAATATATACATACATATATATATATATATACATATATATATGTATATATATATGTGTATATATATGTATATATATACATACATAAATATATATATATATAGAATGAGCTTTGTGTTTACTGTAAGTCTTTTACGTATAGTAACCAAGTATAAATCATGTAGAATACTTACATGAATATAATTACACATAATATTTAACTAAAGATGAACATCCTACAAGAAAACATTAAAAACTAATAAGGAATTAATTAAAGTGAACGTTCAAAAGAATATTCCAATTAACTAGATCTTTTGCAGATGAATGCAATTTTATGATTCATATATGTAACTAGGTTGCATTTCCTTTTTAAATAAATACAATACATATTTTTTTTAATATGAATATCAATAGAGAATAAACGGAATTCATAGGAATATAAATATGAGAATGTAATTTCTCTCAGACTAGATTAATAATTAGTACTTAATAGTCAAGTAAACAATGCATTAAAACTACACCTAGAGAGTAATTATATAAGTCTATAGCTATTATTTTAACATTAGAATCTGAGAGAATAAGTTGTATATTTATTCACGCTATAAATCCAAGTCCGCGATAAATAAATCTATATACAAATTACTTGCACACCCCACTTCCTGCACTCCCTCGCGAACATAGATCATATCCATTACCTGTACATAATCTTTCTGTGCTATGTATTTTTCACTTAACTTTTTTTTAAATTACACCCCACATACTTGCTATGTTAAAAAATTTCAACTCAATTTATTATTGTATGTTAATCAGTTTCGACAATAGTTTCTGTAAAAAATTATGATTTGATTCCGTATTTTTCATGTGTTTTTAATATAGAAAGGCCACTATCCTATATAATAGTTTTTCTCTGTCTCTGTTTCTCTGTATCTCTCTCTTTATATATATATATATATATATATATATATATATATATATATATATATAGAGAGAGAGAGAGAGAGAGAGAGAGAGAGAGAAAGACAGAGACAGAGAGACAGAGAGAGATAAGATAAAACAGATAAAAGAAAAATCCAGGTTGTCCTCGACGGTCGTATATCTAACCAATATGATATAAATGCAGAAGTGCCTCAAGGGTCTATCATTGGGACTCTATTATTAGTAATATGCATAAATGATCTCCCTAACAAAATTGTCTGTAAGATGGGCATATATGCTGATGACACCAAGCTCTATAACAGACACGACAGGAAAACAAATGAACTCATAGCTAAAGAAATGGCAGAAACACTAGAGGCTGACCTCCGATCTGTAGTGCAATGGGGACAAAAATGGATGGTCACATTCAATGCTGCCAAAACTAAACTTGTTTCGTTCAATAATTACAAGAAGCTCTCTCTACACCCAATAGCAATTGCCAATCACTCTGTATCTGAAAGTACATCCTTTAAACTCCTCGGCCTAACGTTCACAGGAAACATGAGTTGGAACAATTACATTGAGAGTATTGCCAGGACCACTTCGAAGAAGGTAGATTCTCTCTACCGTGCCATAAAGCTACTAACGCCCAAAAGTATCCTGTACCTCTATAAGTATAAGTATTGCTGTCATATTTGAGCTGGTGCATCTGCTACCAGTCTCTCGCTCCGAGACAAGGTTTAAAAGGGAGTCGCCAATCTGATAGGTCCTGGACTGCTAACTAAACTTCAGTCTCTGTCCAATCGAGGAAATGTGGCATCCCTCTGCCTGTTCTACAAGTACTTTAACGGTGCTTGCTCTTAGGAATTGCAAGCACTTGTACCCCCTTGAGGTAAATACCCACGACAAACCCAACCAGCAGCAACATTCCCCCTCACAGTAGAGATCCCTAGATTTAAAACAACCTTCTACTCCAGCAGTTTCTTCCCCAGAACCGCTAGAATTGGAATTCCCTTCCGGGTCTCTGCTCGCCAACTGTACTGACATGCAGAACTTCAAGTGTAACGTGAACCGACATCTTGCTGCCCAACTCCCTGCATAGTACCCCTGTAGCTTATGACCCTGATAGTAACCCCCTACATTAAAGTGGAAACGTGCCTTGTTTGGGGTGAAAATGTAATATATGTATATATATATATATTTATATATATATATATATATATACACATATACAGAGAAAATAAAAAGGAACAAACCGTATTATGTGTTCATCAACGTTTCGTCTTTATTTCGAGACTTCCTCTGGATGAATGAGATTAAGAAACAAAAAATACCAGTACAAAATACGTGCACGTGAAACATTTTCAATTGGATTTTAAAATTATTACAGAACCGTTTTCTTTGTTAACCAACTGGTGGTGAATATGCTTTTAGCATATATATATATATATATATATATATATATATATATATATATATATATATATATATATGTGTGTGTGTGTGTGTGTGCGCGCGCGTGTATGTGTGCGCTCGCGTGTGTGTGTGTGCGCTCGCGTGTGTGTGTGTGAGAGAGAGAGCATATTTTCTTAAACCGCACAATCTATACCCTAATATATTGTTTATTACACGTCAGTTTGTATATGTGGATCAAATGTTATATTGAGCATAATAACTGTGCCCTCATAAGGCGTTTATATGGAGTTATTAAGTTATTATTTTTTTTTTTTTACGATTCAAATCACAATATATAAAATAAATACAGTAGCTTTAAAGGGGTAGGACTACTTTTGTATTACGTTCGAAGTATTTACATTTTATCGGTATATAATATGTTAGGAAAGAAGCGTGGAATCACAAACCATGTAGTATATTGTTTGTACATATCTTACGGATTGCTATGAAGTAGGTTCAGTTATTGAGACTGATGAAGACAGGTAAAAATCTGGTGACGGTATTGATGTATGTGGTGCTCGTCGGGAGGGGATATTAGAGGTGGTTTTAGTTAATAGATGTAGGAAATGCCGTGAAATGTATGCTTATCTAAAGATAATTTAGGAGAAGAAAAATAAGAAGGAAAATGTGTGATTGCAAGAAACATGTATACATTATGTGTTTCTTTTTGTGTAGAGCATGTAAAGTAGGAGATTAAAGTAATTTTAGAAATAGGTATTTACATCCGGTGAATAAAAACATAAGGTTTCGGAGATGAAGAAGTGGACTCGCCTTTCATGAAACCTGAGTGTTCACTTTTCTTTTTATCCTTGGAGAAAACGTAGGCGAAACATCAGGGAATGTAGTGCGTGGATATATCAGTTCTATCGTGTCAAAATGAAAGGAGAAAGAACGTATGGCAGGGATTATAAGAAACGAAATAAGTGTACAATGCATTGAATTTTAAGGAAAGAGCTGAATTAAAAAGGTGCATGTACAGGGGAAAATACAAATGAACGGCGGTAAAATGCGCATAAGAGAAAGCGTGAAAGTGAGATAGTGAGATAGTGAGAGTGAGAGAGAGAGAGAGAGAGAGAACACAGAAAGAAAGAGATGGAGAAAGTAGGAAGAAAGATGAAGAAGAATATATATATATATATATATATATATATATATATATATATATAGAGAGAGAGAGAGAGAGAGAGAGAGAAACGCATATACTTTCCTGTCTATATCTTTTATCTATATTTTCAATTACTTGATTTGTATTTCGAACATTACACGACGTCAGTATACTTTTAATACTTTTTTCTCGTTGATTGTTAACTGTATTTAACAGAAATGGTAGGTGGAAAAACAAAACAGATATATAACAAATAAATTATTACCAAACGCAAGATGAGTTAATTCTCACCTTACCTGGATATGTAGTTGTTTTTTGTTTAAATGTATTTAAATGTATTTATATCGGACACACAGCTGGTCTCAAGTTTATTCATTTATAAAAAATACAAATAAACGTAAGGTGACCTCGTTGTGTTTAAGTAATTAATTAATAATCCAAAATTATACAGACCTACAACAAATGATTGTTTTCTATTGTACACCGATGTGATGTCGATTCGACCAGCATATTTACAATACGAGTGTTTCTGTATAATTTTATAAATGCTTAAACGAAACAAAAACGTTTTTTAAATAAGTTCAACACACTGGGACACTTATTTGTGTAGGTAGGAACAATCATGCCTAGTTTTTAGTAATGTTTATTTTTGTTGATATGGTTTTGTAACCTGTTCTTTGTTCTATTGACTACAGTTATAAATACTTTATATTTCATTTCTTTGTTTGTTAAAATTTATAGCATAAAACCGAGATCTAATACTCATTTTAGTATATAAATTATTTCCTAAATGAAGGGAGTTATATTTTACTAATCAAAAATTCCCGAGTGAGAGTGTTACGTAGCCATGACATCATAAATGGAAAAACAAATAAAGCAGAAATAGAAATAAATGAATAAAAATCTGAGTCAGCATTTTTTCCTTCTCAACAAAAGTGTTTTTTATTACTGTTATATTTGATTTGACGACGACTTTAAAGTCTTTCGCTACCACCTGTCCATTTAAAGTGGAACTTGGTTATCCTTCATCCAACTGAATGCACGAAGGCTGTTATCCGTTTATCGCCTTCACTTTACACTACATTCCCTTTGTACGTTAACTTTCTTTCTTTTCAACTACTATTGCCTTTTTCTTATTTTTTCCTTCCTCTTCTCGCGCACACTCCCTAATTTGCCGATGCGCATTTTTCTTTTTTTTTTTGCTATCATTGTGCTACAGCTAATCTATTCGAATGCTTACTATCTTTCCGTGCTTGTGATAATTTCGACGCGATTACATATACTATGTTACAGGGGTGCATATATTTCACATTCACGAAAGAGCGGGAGGTAAATTTCCAGTGAAGCCAAAATAGAAATAATAATAAATAATCGCTTTCCTACGATCAACCTCGACATTCTTCCAGAGAAAAGCTTCGCCCTAACCATAAAAAACGATACCTAAACCGAAAATAGACATATTTACATTAATTAATAACCCTTAACCATAATGTGCTTAAAAGTGTTTCTCGTTTTAGACTTTATGTACTTTATTATTTTATTTGATAATTTGATAATTTATGGAAATAATAAATAATACAGCAGAAAAAGAAACTTATTTTTAAAAAGTTATTTAAAATATTATTAGTAAATTAAAACCATCGCATAAGTTTCTGCATCTTAAGACAATTTTCTACAATTTTTTTCTTAATTATTAGATCAATATTCCGCGACCTTGTTGAATTTGAAACATATACGAAAACATTTGAACTGTTGAATAAAAATGTTTGGTCAAAATAAAACTACTTGATAAATCTTCCTCCTCGTCATGTTACGATGCCATAGATCATTAAGGAATCATTTTGAATATGGCCATCTCTATTTTTGCCCCGTTAAAACATTCCTGTTATTTAAAAAACATTTTTTTTAAGGAAGATGAATTTTCCAACACTTAATGTCATGCAGAATTATTACAAATCCTTAAATCTAAACAACCTTGTAATAGTTCTTGTGTTGATTTTACACCATATTTACTGCGTAGTATTATATCATGTATGGCTTTCTTTAGTGAATAGATTGGGGTGGAAACTTGTGAGATAATAGTCAGGAGAGGAGAGTTGAGTTTATGAATTTTGACGGTTTCGTATAGGTATCCGAGTTTGTAGTCAGCGATGATTTGGGGAAGTTAGTGATGCAGATTTAGGAATTTGTGGCAGTAATAAGTATATTAATTTGCGTCTTAATGCATTATTGGGGTAGTTGCTGATCTTAAAAAAATTGTGTGTCATCAACGGTAAGTGGTAGTTATTGGTGCTAGTCAAATTTATTTAATACTACAAATACATTTGTCCTGTCGGCTTTTTAATCGTAAAGTTGTGGTCGTTGCGGACCTCTCACGCGGATTTATTAAATCTCTCTCTCTCGTTCTCTCTCTCTCACTCTCTCTCTCTCTCTCTCTCTCTCTATATATATATATATATATATATATATATATATATGTGTGTGTGTGTGTGTATGGGTGAGTGTGATATGTATATATATATATATATATATATATATATAGAGAGAGAGAGAGAGAGAGAAAGAAAGAGAAAGAAAGAGGGATACTCTAGATAGATATATATATACATATATATAGTGAGAGAGAGAGAGAGAAAGAGAAATAAATAGACAGTGAGAGATGAGAAAAGAGCGATAATGTCTAAGTTTAAATGTACTTATAACATTAACTTAAAAATATAATTCTTATCAATAAATGAATTATTTTTAAGTAAGCTTCTAAACTATTCGAAAGAGTCTACCATGATCAACGAATATTTTGAAGATAACACGTCTTATGACTTTTAAATGTAATCCCGATAAAAACATGTTAACTTCGAAAAGTTCGTTGATTCGCATATAGTTTTCATATGTGTACAAACTATTTCTTATTCGACAAAGAACATAAAATGAACATTCAGAAATTCATCGTTCTGCAGTATCTAACGCACACTGTCTTCTATTCCGAGGAATGATATGAGAAAAATATTAGACAAATTATGCAGTTTAGCGCATTAAGTAAAACTGCACAATATGAAGCAAATCCTATTTGCCAAAACCAATGAAAAGCTTTATGAAAATGCAGGAGTACATTGGTTAAATGATATTAAGACAGAGCCCAGTTACGTCCACAAAATGACAAGCTAAATAGGAATTTCTTCAAAAAAATTAAGTTGTAAATCCATATGGGTAAATAGGAGTGGAAGAAAAAATCCCAGCTCCAACAGTGTTTTTCGTAAAGTTAGATAAATGTTGTTTTTTTAATAAAATTTAAATAGAAATTCAGGTAAACAATATAAATGGGCAAATGTTAGATCAAGACGCACCGTTCTTCTTATAATAAAATTAAAATTATGTAAATTAAGAATAACCCCATTAATATCTAAAAAAAAAAAAAAAGATTGGATTGGAAAATAGTAGGAAAGACCCGGCTTGCAGTGATCTTTGGGAATGAAAACTTAAGCTATGCATACCCCTTAAAGAAATAAAAAAAGGTACAGTAACAAGAATGACTACAGTCCCATCTCCATATCTTTTGAGTTGGCCGGGTGCTTAATTCTTTATTTTTTGGGCTAATATTTGTAAATTTTACATTTGCAGAAAAGAAATGATGAAAATATGAAAGTTCTTATATTCAGGATTAATAAAATCAGTGTTAAAACTAAAATGCCAATATGACCTCGACAGTTATAAACGTTAGGGAGAAGTTTAGAAACTTTTATTTCTAATTAAAACAAAACTCATTGGATGAACACTTTTCTTGGGAAATCAAAAATCATATTAATGACCTACTTCACGAAAAACGTTTAGTTAGGATTGAAATTAAAGTGTTGGATTTCAAATAGTAATGTTATATTACTTAAGAAAAACTTATAATTGTGAATTTAAAAAAATTGTTCATATTTTAAATAGCCCCGCGAGGGTATATATATATATATATATATATATATATATATATATATATATATATATATATATATATATATATATAGATAGATAGATAGATAGATAGATAGATAGATAGATAGATAGATAAATATTGATTACATGACAAAAGTATATATTCCAAATGTCATTATATTGAACATCTTACAATTTATTCCTGTAATTGAGTTCTTCTTGACATTATCTCTTTTAATACAACATAATTAACTTAATTTATATATCTATCAAACAATCTATTTTGCCCTTAACTCATCAGAATAAATAGCGACAATTAATCCATCAAACGGATATAAAATGCGTTTGGACATGATTAAAAATCCAATAATTGGATGTGAAGATCCAATAACTCTATTATTTGCTTACAGTACGCCATTTAGGACTTAGAAATAAAGTCACTAAAACACAAATACCCGTATTAACAAATTGCATTAGTTACGGTATGCACTACTAGAAATGCTTTATTTAGTAAATAATAAATTAATAATTTATGATAAATATTATTAATTTTTGTTTAAGTTTTTATTACTCTTATTATAATATTAAGGATGATTATAAGAATGGATACATTATAAAGTATTATAATTATATTAAAGGAAAATTATGAAACTTCAATAGATTCCAAAAGGCTCATGCGTAAATTTTCGGATATATAATATTATGGGAAAATGTAAAAAAAAAAACATAGGAAAAATCGTCTTGTGTTGGATAGAATTAATCAATGCGAAGAGATTGTGTGTAAAATGAGGTAGGGCCATATAGTCTGCTTTCTTGTTATTTAAGTCTTCCAGTACACGTATTAATGAGAAGCAGTAGTTGTTTCCTATATATTTCGTTATAATAAAGGTGTCGACGTTGATAATTTATTAATAAGGCATTGATTTCTCTCTAAATCCCCTGAAGAAAAATTCACGCATTAGCCTTTTGTTTTGAGTTCATCTGAGTGCTGATATCTGCATTGCGTGCATATTGAGTACGATATAATATTTACTATATTAACCTATTAATATGCATTATTAGTTCAGTTTTTGTCAATCTCAAGATTGTTATCATTTAATTTACATAGATAACTTGCATTCAGGATTATCGTCTATATGTGTGAATAAGCCTTTTTCTCATTAGATTGTGTCTTTAATATCAATCAATTATGAGTCTAATTATAGTTATGTGTGTGTATTTAATATTTTGTGTTTTATTCATTACAATACATCAGTCGAGCGGATCCATAAAATTTGCAAGCAAATATCCTTGATCGACTTCGGGTATTATGTCTCCGTTTGGTGTCACCAAATTCAGTGCTTTTTAATGTATTTTAACACAAATAGTAGTGTATTATCACAGGTAGTGTGAGTGGTAGAAATTAAATATGAAAAAACACTTTAACCTTATATTTATTATCACATATGTAAAATATTAAGTGTTTCCTGAGTGGTGGATATAAATGATTCTCATGACATTGATATATATGATCCTGACGAAATGGACATTTATGCTTCTAATGACATGGACATATATTACCTTAATGACGTGGACATATATTACCTTAATGACGTGGGCATGTATGATCCTGATTGAATGGACATGTATTATACTGACGACATGAATGTATATGATTCTGTTGATTTGTGGGCATATATGATCCTCCTGCCCCTGAGGATCTCTCATATTTTTTTATCAAAATTTGTATATATATATATATATATATAGGAAATTTATTACTGTGAGTCCAGAATGAGTTTACAAATTGTTTCAACTAGAGGAAAATCCTCAAAGAGAGGAAAAATCCAACTAGCATCATCAGAATTCATAGATGGACTCATCATATTGTCCATCTATGAATTCTGATGATGCTAGTTGGATTTTTCCTCTCTTTGAGGATTTTCCTCTAGTTGAAACAATTTGTAAACTCATTCTGGACTCACAGTAATAAATTTCCTATATACTGCTCTGACTACACATTGAGCACTTTAGTCCGGTTTTTTTTACCACTGGTAAATAAATATATATATATATATATATATATATATATATATATATATATATATATATATATATATATTTGTGTGTGTGTGTATTCATGAAAATATCGATGATCCATGTAAAGCTATGTCTAAATGTCATCGATGCTCCATGTACAAGGCTATGTCTAAAAGATCATCTTAACAAATTCATGTATTTCCAAATCATAGTTTTTACTTGAAATTTACTCCTTTATTTGTTATTGCATTTCATTCTACCTGTGACCTGAAAAGCTATTCTTTGTTTTGTTGAGAGATCATATACTGCGTTACGGAATCTCTTAAATTGCGATATCACCAGCAATCATCTAGATTTGCAGATATTCCTACACAAGCATGTTATGACTACCATCACGTCTTGAAGGCAATTACTATGGTTGCCTTTTTACGTTATATATACATTCACCTCCAGTAGTGTCTTATGCTCGAGTCATGATTTTTGACAAATGGCAAATGTTTAGATAGTAGAAGTCTTACTAGCTATGGTTTATAACTATGTATGTAAATACTCTATTATAACACTCTGAAATTAGACAGCTTGAAACGGTTTATAAAAATATATAGCGCTGCGTATCCAATGTGTTTTATAGACGTGTGATAGTGCACAATGCATTTCATTCCATGGCAGGTAAACACTCCCCTGTGACAGAACCACAAGTAAAGCAATTGTGGGCTCAGTGTTGCGACAAACCCTATGACAGGAAATACGCAAATCGCAAATATGTATGTTCGACCAAGAAGGATGATCTGGGTGTCATAGAGGCAGGTACCCCCCCCCTCATGAGATAGAGGTGGGAACTCGGTCATCATTCTTCAAAATTTGGTCCTTCTAATTTAAATTAATCTAAGATCAAATTAAAGAAATTTAAGTTGCGAGGATATGTTGCAGAACGCAAGCCAATGATTTCTGTAAAAAAAAAACAGAAAGCGCCGTTTGGACTTCGTCAGATGTATTGAAGATCATGATCTTCATATGTGTCAAAAGTGTCTTTTAGCGACGAAAGCAAGTTCAGTGGGCTAGTCACTGATAATAGGCAGTACGGGTATCGGAGGAAAGACGAAGACTTTAATCTAAGGTACTCAGTTCCAACGCTGCAAGATGGTGGAGGTTCAGTTTTCGTTTAGGACATTATTAGTACCAAAATTCCAGTGCATATAGGTCGCTTGCAACTGCATTACTATGTTTACTGATAATGTTCTATCCTATTTTGGTCGGAATTAGGATGATAATCCCATCTTCATATTGAATAATGCTCCCATTTACACAGCTGGCAATGTCAAGAGGTTTCTGGAAGAGCATGATATTCCGTGTTTAGATTGGACTGCACAATCTCCAGATCTTAATTGGATCGAAAACGTATGGCATTACATCAAGCAACAGCTACGCAATGATAAAATCTGAAATGTGGAAGAATTTTGGACAAGATTTTTAGAAAAGTATGATGCCCTTTCTCCGGAGTTTTGCTACAGTTTAATTCAAAGAATTTCCAAAAGATTGCAGACTGTCAAATTGCAGAAGGGTGATTCTATTAAATATTAACTCGTTCATTGTTGTATTTGTGTTGCATTTATGTCTTATAATTACACTCAAACAACATATTTCCATTACGTTGACTTTCTTTTTATCTCCTCAATTTGAAGTTATGTGTTTTTAATTGACGTGCTCACTAGAATATTTCAATTAAGTCAAACATGAACGTGTAAAATTAGAGAGGAATAAAAGGCGAATCAAATGAGAGTTAGTTTGTTTAAACATTGACATTTAATTCACCTTAAATTCGCAGTTTTGCCGCATATATATATATATATATATATATATATATATATATATATATATATATATATATATATATATATATATATGTATATATATATATGGTAATTTTTTTTTCAAAACTGCAAATTTAAGCTGAATTTAATGTCAATTTATATATATATAATATATATAAATATATATATATATATATATATATATACATATATGTAAAACGCTAAACAGAGAGGTGCATATGATAGTTAAAGTTGCGGATATGGTAAGCTGTTTTTATTAGTACATCGTCTTTTCTTCTTTTTACTCTCTTCCTCTCTTAATATAACTGTCTCCCTCTCCAACAGCTTCCAAATATTCCTATATCTGAATTATTTTACATTTTTCATATTTTCTTTCTTATTCATTGAGTTGATTTATTCCGCAGGAAAAATGATTGAGGAGAAGTATATCACTGATTTATGGGTTCAACGAAGAAACGCAACGCACATGTTACTAAAAACACAAACAAATAAGTAGATTCAGAAAAGCAAGCTGCCAAAAATGTGTACAAGCTTAATTATATATATATACGCACACATGACCGGATATATATATATATATATATATATATATATATATATATATATATATATATATATATATACGGAAACACATACACAAAATACACACACATATTTAGACAAACACGCACAGACATATACACATAGATCCATGTAAAAAATAAACATTTAGTGAAAATCTGTGTTTAGGCTTTGCGTAGTGTATTTAGACGAAGAAATAATGATACATTCTAGAACATGTTTTTTGTTTTACTTTGTTTTGTGTTTACGTTTTTAACATCTTCACATTTTCATCGTAAATCAAAAGTGAACAGAAATCGAATAGCTAATCAGATTTTATATTCTACTGGGTTTGGTTGTAAGTTTTGCATCAGAGGCCAAGTTTCGTGTTCAACCTGTACGCAATCTTCAAATATATGAACTGGCTTTATTCATTTGTATATACATATCAATGAATACACATTAATTCCTTTATATTTCTAGAGGATTGCTGCAGGTAAACTGTCGTCTTATTTTTATAAGTGTTCTAAATGATATGGTAGATCAAAAGAGTCCAATAATATCAAGCATCCTGGAGAAAAAAGATATATCAAATAAGAAAAGTGAATTACTAATTAAAATACAACCAAATATGAATTGATGTGAATATATATATATATATATATATATATATATATATATATATATATATATATTCACATATGAATTCATATATATATATATATATATATATATATATATATTCACATATGAATTCAATATGAATTGATGTGAATATATATATATATATATATATATATATATATTCACATCAATTCATGTACTTTAGGTATAATACTCATTTTATAAAATAAGTATATATATATATATATATATATATATATATATATATATATATACTTATTTTATAAAATGAGTATTATACTCTTACATACACTAGTGTTTCATGTTTCATCCTATCGAGATTCATCAGTCAGGTCGGGAGATTCGACTCCATAAAAAAAGGAAAAAAAAATCGTATTGGCTAAATTACACCGCGAGAAATACTGTTGAAATTTAAACATTTATTTTTCAAATTATATTATGTATATATGTATATATATATGTATATATTTATATATATATATATATATATATCAACATATAATTATTATTAAAATAATGTTCGCCACTCCTTTTATGCTGTTATTTTACGCATCCAGATGTATTTCAGAAAGTAAGAACAACATCGCTATCCTCCGTTTCCAAACAGAATTTAAAAAAACTTGTTTGGAATTGTCATCCACGGTACTGATGTAATTTGGATATTCTAAAATTCATGCATAAATATTTATTATCCCCTGATGTTTTTTTTAATATTTTTTATATTTTCATTAATCATGAAATCCGATGAAGTATGCTCATACTAACCATACATATACATCTCTATGTATATATATTAATATATGTGTGAGTGTGAGTGTGTGTATGTACCTCCAAACGCTTTTTCATTAATCCATAACGCTTTAAAATATATTAATGGTAATATTGCCTTTCTAGCAAGACAAGATAGAATTAATAATACCTGCTATTTGCATTATTTAATGGACATCACCCTACTTTTTGTCGATAGTAATCATTATTATTCCTCGAAAATCGACTTAGAATGGCTGTTGGCACGTAACTCATCAACAATACCTAAACTGCGATTTTGTTTAGAACAGTAATTCAAGAACTTAACTCGAAAATATATTTTTTCGCCTTAAAAAAATTCACATTAAGATTACATTTGTATTAAAATTACCATTGCACTTGTAGATGATGAGTAAACTTTCAATCAGACTAATATTAAATACAATTTAAGATTATATTGGAAGTATATTTCTCCTTGCTGTGCACTGTTTAGTACTATTTTGTAAAGTCCATTTACCTTATGTTTCTCTCTCTCCCTCTTTCTTTATACATATAGATATACTTATAGATATGCACATATCTCTCTATCGCTATATATATATTGCCGGGTAAAAGAAGTCCGAACTTGTAAATTATTTTCAAAACCTGCAAATTGAAGCTTAATTTAATATAACTGTTTAAAAAACTTATACCTCTTTTCGCCTTTTACTACTCTATAATTTTACCTGCTTATATTTGACTTTAAATTGAAATATTCTAGTGTTCACGTCAATTTACAAAAATAACTTCCAATTTAGGAGGCAAAAAACAAAGTCCGCAGCAACGAATTCGCTTCAAACTACCTTTGATTATCGCCCCTAGACCAGTTTCAATATTCACAAAAGGCGACAAAGCATCTCTAATCGTAATTGTTGTTGTTCCAAGTTATACAACGTAACCTGTTGTCCATATGCCACGACTTTCTCTTAGGGATCGTCAGGAGCTCATTAATCCAAACCTTTCTGGTTTATCCAATCACAAAACAGACCGCAGATTTAAATCTGATGAGAAAACGGAAGGAAAACCTGTGCAAAAGTGCCGAAACACCGGTAGTGCTCGTAATGCCCCTAAATCTGGTCCTACTAGAGTAATTTCTAACAGGAAAGATAATCCTATCAAGATTCGGAGCCTAAAGTTAAGATTTTCCCAAATCAAACAACAGTGCAATCTTGTTAAAAAGTGCTCTATTTCTACGGTAAAGATCAGATTAGAGAAATTTAATTTCCGAAGATATGTTGCAAAAATTTCTGTAAAAAAAAAAACAGAAAGCGCCGTCCGGACTTCTTCAGATGCAATGAAGATCATGACTCTTCATATTGGTCAAAAGTGATTTTTAGCGACGAAATTAAGTTCAATAGGCTAGGCACTGAGAGTAGGCAGTACGTGCGTCGGAGGAAAGACGAAGAATTTTATCCTAGCTGCAATATGGTGGATGTTCAGTTTTCGTTGTGAGCATTAGTACCAATGGTCAAGGGCCTATAGTTCGCTTGCAAGGTCGAATTAATTCGATCAAGTACATTAATATGTTGACTGATCATTTTTTACTTCACTTTAGTCGGAATTCGGATGATAATCCTCTTCATGCAGGATAATGCTCCCATTCACCCAGCTCACAATGTCAAGAGGTTCATGGAAGAGCACGATATTCCGTATTTGGATTGACGTGCACACTCTCCAGACCTCAACTCTATCGAAAACGTATTGCATTATATCAAGCAACAGCTGCGCAATGATAAAATTTCAAATTTGGTAGAATTGCGGACAAAAATTAAAGAAAAGTGTAATGCACTTTCTCCGGGCTATTGCTGCGATCTAATTGAATGGATTCTCAAAAGATTGCAAGGTATCAAATTGCAAAATGGCTATGCTACTAAATATTAACTAGTTCATTGTGTTTCTGTTGTATCTGCGTTGTATTAATGTCCTAAATATACATTAAAATAACAATTTTCAATTTAATGAGGCCCCTAATGTAATTTTGTGGGAACATTACATCTTACGGCGGTAATTTTGTAAATCCAATATGGCCGCCGTATATGCATCTGGGCAAATGCAAACATTGATTTTCTAATTCCAAAAATGTATATGTTTGCAAATCTCCAAAAGGTTCCCCAAAAAGTTAAAATTGTGCCATTAGGTTGGTAGGTTGTTTTTGTTTCACGGCATATCAACCCTTTCGGGTTATTTAAGGCCGAATCCAAAGATTTTGAAGATTTTTTTTTTTAATAGAATATATTTGTTGTTTTCAAGTCGGTTTCTATTTAACCAATAGTTGGAACCCAAACAGGTACTACCAATCCGGGTCAGAGTGGACCTGGGAGCAATGGTAATTAAAGGGTGGTTCCACACTCCCCAAAACCCGCAAGCTGGAGCCCCACAACTGGATATAGTTTAAGGTCATATCCAGAAACCCTGTGCCATTAGGAATCTGCCTGATTGTGAGAATTTGCTTTATGCCTTCTCAATTTGAAGTTATTTTTAAATTGTTGTGAACACTAGAATATTTCAATTAAAGGTCTAATATGAACATATAAACTTATAGACAAAAGAAACGAAATCTAAGGAGGTATACCTTGTTTAAATAGTTCAATAAAATTTAGCTTTAATTTGCAGTTTTGGAAAAATTACAAGTCCGAACGTTCTTTTTGTTTCCTGTGTACATATATGTCTCTCTCTCTCTCTCTCTCTCTCTCTCTCTCTATATATATATATA
Organism: Euprymna scolopes; assembly: GCF_053919585.1. Taxonomy (NCBI): domain Eukaryota; kingdom Metazoa; phylum Mollusca; class Cephalopoda; order Sepiida; family Sepiolidae; genus Euprymna; species Euprymna scolopes. The sequence goes on from NC_136490.1 coordinate 105,762,604, forward strand.
TATATATATATATATATATATATATATATATATATATATGTATATATATATATATATATATACTATACAAGGTTATATGTCTGTCCGTCTGTCTGTCTGTCTCTCTCAATATTTTTCAAACTTTATGTCATCTAAACGTAAAAGTCGCGGAGTGGCGCTAGTGGCAATATTAATAAATGTTTAGAGGTACAGAAGTTAAATAAAGTTTTAAATATAATGGGCGGAAGTCTCTCGAGAGCTCTTTCAGCTATCATCTCATCAGGAGAAAATCGATAGCATAAAAACAATAATATAATGTCGAAAGTAAAGTGTTCTGATGGGAGACTATTGAATGTGCCAAAAATTACGGGGACACTAAAATAAAGTTTATTAACGGTTAAAAAAACGATTAAAATAATGGCACAACGAGGGGAAAAACGGAGAAAAGATTCACAGTTCCCCAAAGATAAGCAATGCGTTAGATGTTTCTTTCTGCCGACACAAATCGAGACGGATTCCAAAATCTTTAAATGATTTCTGGAGTCCGCTCTATGTAGCCAATCGAACCATTCAATTTTATATCTATCGGTACAGCACGGGTTGTCAACAAATAGCAGAGTCCAAGGCTGCAGAAGGAGGGAGACTACCAGACCCCATCCTCCCTTGTCTGATCTTCTAGTCAAAAGATGCAAGGATGTTCGCCCAACATAACCAGCATCCGATTGGCATTTGAATTGATATACAATATCGCTATTTTGGATGGAAGGCAAACTATCCTTGCGAAAAGAAGGAAATGCAGGTCTCGTAGTATATATGAAACGCAAGGACACAGAATAAAAGCAATCATAAATACTTCTGCGAATCTGTTTGGAAAGTCTGTTACTCTTTTCCCCAATCCACGGTAATTTTTAATAAACCGGGCATTTCAAAGGTCCAAACTTTTTAAGGGATGTAAAATCCGCAACCTTTTAGAAAATACAGTCATCAATAAGTTCAACAGGATAACCATTTTTGATGAATATTTCCCTGATCTTATCGAGTTCGGCGTCCAATCTGTTAGGTGAACAAATCATCAGGGCTCTATGTACCAAAGTATTAATTAAGCTGACCTTACGTGATTCTGGTACAAAAGAAAACCAGTTCTCATATAGGCCAGTAAATATCGGCTTCCTATAAATTGTAGTGAGAAAGCCCCCCCCCCCCTCCTTGAACGTTCGACAAGAACATCCAAGAAGGGAAGCGAATTGACCTTCTCACTTTCCATAGTGAACTTTAGAGCTCCATGCAAAGAATTCAACCTATCAAAACATATCGATGCTTCACTTTGCGATGGAAAAACAGCAAAAGTGTCGTCAACATATCTGAAATATGCAGTGGGTTTTGTTATAGAATTAAACAGAAGGGATTCATTGTACACGACAAAAATATCCGCTAAAGTTGGGGCCAACGAACTCCCCATTGAAACCCCGTCAACCTGACAGTACATAGTATCACAAAAACTAAACTCCACAGATTTTGTGCACATTTAGAAAGACGTGGAGCAGTCAGGCGACCATCGTAAAGCGCGTCGGTACATATACGTATAGTCTCATCCAACGGTATGTTGGTAAAGAGACTAGAGACATCAAATGAGCACATAAAAGAAGTGTCTGCATTAGAATCCAACCCAGGTGCATAATCAACAAACTGAAAAGAATCAGGGATACAGTGCGTGTATATAACTCACGCACAGGTTGCAGACTTTCCACAAGCCACTGAGCCAAAGAATTTGGGCCGAACAAACCATTGATAAAAGAGGTCTCAGTGGAACAACTTGCTTGTGGATTTTGAGGAGACCATACATTCAAGGACGTTGTGAACCAGATGGTATGATCCTGTCATAGACGTCCTTGCAAAACACTTTATTTTTAAATAATGCAAGTAGACGTCTTTGCATTTTTGCCTAGTTCTTGCAAGTATTATCCGTCAACTTGACAAGACCGAGTTTACGGAATTTCGGAACATCATTGAGAATAACTGCGATTTTCTCAACGTAGTCCGATTTGTCAAAAATCACCACTCCTGCACCCCTGTCTGGTTTGCATATGTAAATATTGACATTGGATTTTAACGCTTTCATAGTATATATATATATATATATATATATATATATATATATATATATATATATTTATATATATATATGTGTGTGTGTGTGCGTGTGTGTGTGAGTGTGTGTGTGTGTTTAAATATATATATGAATATGCATAAATATATATATATATATATATATATATATATATATATATATATATACGCAGGCAGCAAAATAAAGTCTGCACTTGTAATTTTGTCAAACAGTGAAAATTGGAGGTTAACCTCATGTAAATGTTAACACAACCTATACCTCATTTGATTCGCCTTTTATTCCTCTATAATTGTACCCGTATATATTTGACATTTACTTGAAATATTCTAGTGTTCACATCATTTAAAAAAAAACTTCAAAATGAAGAGACAAAAATAAAGTTCACACAACGGAATATTGTTATTCAACTGGAAATTTAGGACATTAATGCATAGAAATACTACAGGAACACAATTAACTATATAATATTTAGTAGTATGGCCATCCTGCAATTTGACAGCCTGCAATTTTTTAGAGATTTATTGAATTAGACTGTAGCAATACTGCAAGGGAAAGGGCATCACACTTTTTCTTTCCAAAGTTCTTCAAAATTTGAAATGTTATTATTGCATAGCTGTTCCTGGAAGTAATGTCATACGTTCTCGATAGGATTGAGGTCTGGATTGTACAGATTAATCCAAATACGGAATATCATGTTCTCCAGGAACCTTTTGACATTGCGCGCTGTGTAAATGGGAGTATTATCCTGCATGAAGATGGGATTATCATCCAAATTCGCACCAAATTAGTAGAGTAAATTCTCAGTGAACATATTAGTACACATAGTCGAATTAATTCGACCTTGCAAGCGAACTATAGGCCTGGACCATTGGTACGAATAATGGCGTACACCAAAACTGAACTTCCACCACCTTGCAGCGTTGAGACAATGCATCTTGGATTAACTTCTTCGTCTTTCCTCCGACGGACGTACACTGCCTACTTTCAGTCCCTAGCCTATTGATCTTGCTTTCGTCGCTAAAACGCACCGTTGACCAATATGAAGAGTCATGATCTTCATTGCATCTAACGAACTCCACACGGCGCTTTCTGTTTTTTACAGAAATCATTGGTTTACTTCTTGCAACATATCCTCGCAAATTAAAATTCTTTAATCTAATCTTGACCGTTGAAAGAGAGTACTTTTCAGCTGTTTTTGGTTTTGGAGAGCCGTTTCAAATCGGTTTCTTAAGCTCCGCATCTCGATAGCATTGTTTTTCCTGATATAAATAATTCTAGTACAACCAGATTTAGAGGTGTCACAAACACTGCCGGTGTTTTTCTTCTGTTGCCCAGTCTTTCGTACCGATTTCTTATCAGATTTCACTCTGATGCCGATTTCTTGATTGATAAATAAGAAAGGTGGAGATTAATGAGAACCTAGCGATCACTAAGAGAAAGTCGTGGCATATGGACTACAGGTTACGTTGTATAACCTGGAACAACAACAAATACGATTAGAAATGCTTTGTTTCCTGTTGGTGGATATTTTAATCTGATCTACGGGCGATAATTTAATCTGGTTTAAAGCGAATTCGTTGCTGCAGACTTTCTTTTTGCCTCCTTAATTTGAAATCATTTTTTTTAATTGACGATAGCACTAGTATATTTCAATTAAATTAAAATATGAACAGGTAAAATTATAAAGGAATGAAGGTGAATCAAATGAGGTATAGATTGTTTAAAAACTTACATTAAATTTTCCTTAAATTTACTGTTTTTAAAAAATTACAAGTTCAGACTTTCTTTTGCCGGCAACGTATATTACTTATAGCATGAGACGAATATGTTTCCTGATTCCGATTTATTTTAAATCCTTAAAAGGTTAATTCGTCCCGTTTAATGTTGAAACCTATCTTAAATGTCTTTTTTTTCAAACGTAAAAATAAACGAGGGCCAGGCTGGTGATGTATAGATTATAGTTTAAAATCAATAATTATTTATTACTTTATTATTAATACCAGTAGTAAAATATTGTTTTAAACAAAATTAAATAAAAAAAAAATTGATGAAACCGTTTTTGGCATTGGAAAATAGGTACATTTTCCGATTACGACACCGATATATATATATATATATATATATATATATATATATATATATATATATATATATATATACATGTGTATACACACTTATTTGATTTAAATTCTGTAAATTAACAGTAACAATAATATTTCTCAACAGCGGCATCAAATATGTAAAAATCATTCCCTATTTTAAATTATTATAAAGGACATTTTCTAAATGAATCTCTTTTTACAATATGTGATATTTCGCTAAAGAGATTTGGATTTCAATTTCTTTTACGCGGTATCATATGAATATAACACGATATCATATGCATATAAAACATGGGAATGTCCACACTTTTTTATTGTTTTTGTAATATGCAAATATTACAAAAACAATAAAAATATATATACATGATTACTGTATTTAATCAGAAAAATTAATATACAAAGATATCATTTTAGGCAGAGATTTTCTCATATTTACTTCAACAATGCTCAATGCATAGGTAAAGCTAGGTAGTTAGTTATGAAAATATATATGGTAATTAATATTGAGTACGTTCAAAAGCAAGAAATACAGAAAAAAGCACTAATAAACCAATACTGGAAACTCACACAATAACTCAGATTCCTTAACTCTATTATTTTGTGTCTGTTGTTTTCGTTTAATTCTTGCAAGGTTTGGGATGTTCTGTTTCGAGGTCGGCAAAGTCCCCAAACGAAATACGGGACTAAAATCGCAATCCAGATATTCTACAATCATGAAAAATGTCTTGGAAAGTGCACAAATATGCTAAACACAAAATGGGCAACATTAAAAAAAAACATTATGTTTTACTAATAAATCATATTTTAGGTTTGCATTTTTTTAAACATTCTCCAATATCTTAGTCACATTGTATTAAAATTACAGGCAGATATTATCAAAAAATAAAGAATCTATTTTTGTTCATAAATCTTAAGTGATTTTGGGACCCCTTCTTTATGTATACATGTATATGTATATATTTTCTATTCGCGTGCATACGCTTTTTATTGCTTGAAATTAATATTTTCATAGCAGGGTTATCCGGTGTTTTTGGAACAAAATTGTGATACATTTTAATTAAAACATCTATCGTTTTACCTCCTCTCTATTTATCTATTAACTTACCACGGTTTAGTTTCCCCGCTCTCCCACAACTTATTTTACTTATTTGTCGTTTGCTCTGCTCATCCCTCTCGAACTGGATACATACATACTGGCAATTGGCCTTTATATAGTATATTACTCGTGCGATGAGGGGGGGGGCAGGTTAAATCCAACTTTGTACATAATAACACTGAAAAACAGCCACACTGACAAATCTCGGAGCGGTTTATTATTACAGTCCCAGCTATTAGTAATCTAGGACGTACGCTGATGAAGATATTCTTCATTCATTGAATGCTCCTTCCGGTTTTTAGTACTTGTAGTTGATTACGCAAATATACACTAATACACACATGCATTTTATTTTCTTGTAATTAGTTGACTTTATGCATATGTGTTAATACGAAAGAGCATAACCCGTCGAAAACAAAATAATGTTCTTTCAGTTAATCAGAAACACCTCAGAATGCCTATCTGTATATTTATATTTTATTAGTAAAACAAGCGTTTCATTAATAAGGTCGTAAAATCTTTCGTGAATAATGATAAATTATAACTTGGATTTATTGACTCAGCGATATTAAAATGATCGAAGATGACACAAAGATACGACTTTGCAAATGCTGTATCATCTATTATATATATGCGTTCACCATCGAACGAAAACAGCCAATCTCTCTATACATTATCCAAATAAATCATTGTGACTTATTAAGTTTTAGAAATCGAATATATATTATCCACGGTAGATAGAAGCGATGAAATATCCACTTGACTTTATCGATATTGATGAGGAATATATAGTACAGATTGCTGCATTAGCATAAAAAAAAAGATTGTAACGGAGCAATAGCTTCGACATGATTACAATGGATGGCCGGAATATATATATATATATATATATATATATATATATATATATATATATATATGTATATATATTTATATATTTATATATATACATATATATATACATATACATATATACATATATATACATATATATATATATATATAAATATATATACACATATAAAAATTCATTTAAGTAGTCATCGCCTCAAATTTCGTTTTAATTTCCGTTCAATGAAATTATTTCAAGTAAAGGGCATTAAAAACAAAAAAAAACATGAACTGAACTTTTATTGACTATGTTAACATTTATTTCTTGCATATTTAGTTTTTCGGGTAGTCGTTTGTTGACTTTTCTGCTAAACACTCTTACTAAATAATATCGACGAAGTATCGAAAAAAAAAAAGAAACAAACACGTTTTGAAAAATAATGAAGTTTAACTTACTTTAGTAAAATAATCCGAAACAGCAAAATGGGATATTAAAAAGGACAACACGGAATTACTTTCGTTTTTTAAAGTAAAGAATCAATATAAATATGAATAAGAAGAAAATGATACCCTTTCAAGCAGAACAGCTTCGTTTCAGTATTACAGTATTGAACAGTGTAGTATTGCGCCGTCGGATCCAGGGTTGTACTATTGTAATGTAAATAACACGCAGAGAGGGTTGTAATCAACGGAATTCCTTCTAGTATATTGGCAAAAAAGATGAAACAGATATATAAAAAAATAAAAAGGTTATGTGCATGTTTTTAAAAAGACACGTAATCACGTGGGCAGGATTTTTTCTTCTTTTTACACGATAACAAGTAACGTTCTTATTTTTTTATTATTTATCTATTGATTTATTTTCGAAAGAGTGCCACGTGCAAGGGGAGAAGGAAAAACAGAGTTATGCCACATTTGTGTCGAAATTTTGCGTCCCAACTTTTTTGGGGGGAGGGGGCGTTCACTTTAATAAGAACCTAAATTTCTGAGGCGAATTTATTCGACATAATATGAATACCCCCCCAAAAAAAATAAATAAAAGCTAACGTGAATTAAGATTATATTTAAGATGTTATTGTGGACCTTCACCCCTTTTAAAATACCTTCTTAAACTTTGTGAGATATATACATTCTATGGAGGTCAGGCGACAACGAACCCCCAATAATTTTATTATACCATATGTATTCAAAATGAAACATAATTATACAAGTATACTTACGCAGATAGATATGAAAAGTCTTTGTTAAATGTTGTGCCATATTTCCATGGAGTCTAGGCGCGAACGCAGATCCCACAATTTAGTCTACCATATCTATTTAATTTGAAACATACTTATCAACTAAGTATTCTTACGCACATCTATATCAAAAACACTTCTAAACGTTTGTTTTTATTTTTTATGTCCATACTTTTGGGGCCAGGCATGAACGCAGACCCCCAATTTTTATGAACCACCGTTTTACCAGATCAAACATCCCTTTTCCTTATCCACAATAATCTTCTACCATTATATTTAATCAGTTTCTGAATATAGTCAACCATAGAGGAGCCTATTCGTGACCAGACACACACACACAGACATTCAGTTTATATATATATATATATATATATATATATATATATATATATATATATATATATATATATATATAGTGAATAAATGACAAACACTATATTCCGAAATTGATGATGTTCACCATCTTATTATTTATTCCTTTAATTCAGTTGGCATTCAATTCTTGATAGGATCTGTTTCGTAGCCCAAAATCAATCATATATATCATTTAGTGAATATATTATGTTGCTATTTCTTCTGATGGGTTAAGGGCATAATAGTTCGACTGATTGATATAATCACTAAGTAATTGATTTTTGCGCTACGAAATAGATACTGTCAAGAATTGTATATGTCAACTCAATTAAATGAAAACATAATAAGATTGTCACCATCATGAATTTTGGAATATAGTTTTTGTCATTTATTCACTATACTTCTCTGTAATTAGATTGAACTGATTAAATAAGGATTGGTATATACTATAAAACATATATTTCTACAGAAATATATTTATATATGTATATATATATATGTATATATATGTATATATAAATGTATACGTGTATATGTATGCAGCTATATCTGTGAAATGTGTGTATATATATATATATATATATATATTTCTGTGAAATATTCTTAAATCACTTATACTTCATTGTTTATATAACCCTATACTTATTTAAGAAGTTCAATGTAATTTAAGAGAATATAATGAATTAATTACAAAAGTATATATTCCAAATTTAATATTGTTGACAGCCTTACGAATTATTTATTTATTTCAGTTTACAATTACAAAAAGAAACAACATCAGTTTGGGCATGATAAAGCAATCCATAAATAAGAAGAGAAGCTGCAAAGACCAGATAGTTTTCTTTCATTAATCCATTTTGAATTTAGAAAGAAATTCACTTAAACCCACATATGTGTATTAACAAATTCCATTAATTTATGTATATTCAGCGAGAAATATTCTATTTATTTAAGTGTAAATTTAATATTCATAATTAATATATCCATATTTACTTAAATAACATAGTCCTGCATATGACCTTAAACTATATCCAGTGGTGAGTCCCCAGCTTGCGGGCTTTGTGGAGTGTGGAGTCACCCTTTAATTGCTATTGCTCTCAGGTCCACTCTGACCCGGAGTGGTAGTGTCTGTTAGGGTCCCAATAATGGGTTAAATAGAAACCGACTTAAAAAAAAATCAAATATATTCTATTAAATTTTTTTTCTTCAAAATCTTTCGATTCGGCATTAAATAACCTGAAAATTGTTGATATGCCGTAAAACAAAAACAACCAACCAACCATCAGTGATTATACTCTATTAGACATCTGTACGAAACTAAAAAAAACTTCAATTTCAATTTTAGGTTGTATTACATTGTTTATTAATATATGTATATATATATATATATATATATATATATATATATATGTGTGTGTGTGTGTGTGTGTGTGTATACGTATACACACACACACACATATATGATGAAAATAATGGACATAGTATTCCGACAAAATAGAGAAAATAAAAAAGGAACAAACCGTATTATGTGTTCATCAACGTTTCGTCTTTATTTCACCCAGAGGAAGTCTCGAAATAAAGACGAAACGTTGGTGAACACATAATACGGTTTATACACACCCACACACACACACACACATATATATATATATATATATATATATATATATATATATATATATATATATACATATATAAGTTTCGTGGTTCAATATTAAATTCTTAAAAAATAACCTATAGAGACATACGATCGATTAAAAAATTTATTGCTTGACAAAGGAATATATAGAAGGGGTTATTTTTTATTTCCTTAATCCTTGGATTTTCAACAATGGCTCACATCATCATAGGAAATATAATTTAGTTAGCAAAATGTCCAGCTGAGAATGGACGCTATTTTGCTTTTCAGCACAATTATTGAAAATAGTTTTTTGAGTGGTTGTGGATAATTATATGGAGAAAATTATACGAAAAGAGAAGTTGATACAACCTGGGTAGTCTATCATCGGAAGGAGTCCAATGTCACTCGGGGTTATAAATCCGGGTGGGCAGAACATAGGCCCCTGGGAGAATATATATATATATATAAAGAGAGAGAGAAAGAGACAAAGAGAAAGAGAGGCAGAGAGAAAGAGAAATATAGGGAACAAACCGAGTTATGTTCATGAACGTTTCGTCTTTATTTCGAGACTTCCTCTGGATTAATGAAATTAAGAAAACAAAAACAACTTTACAAATATTTGAAAAAGATTCTATGAAAAGTGTGACGCTGTTAAATTTCAGCAACGGAGAAATATGTTGGAAATTCAAAAGGAGGGGTGAGAGAGTGCATTCTTAAAGAGAGAGAGAGAGAGAGAGAGAGAGTTGTAATGACGTCATATAGATGTTAAAGTTTTCTTTTATTTTGTAGCTTTTGGCACAGATAATATTTTTTGTGAAAAATTGTGTCTGTTACAATTCAAATATAACTGAAATGAAATGAGTGTGTTATATCTTATCCCTCTCACATCGTAGATGCACCTCCTCTAATAATTGATACATATAATCCCAATCAATAAATTACATAACGAAAATAAACTCATTTCATTTTAATCAATTTTTGATTATGATTTTCCATGTCTAACTGACTTTAGCGAATAGGGTGAATGCTGTTATATCTATTTGCTAATATTTTCTCCTCTGAAGAGATGGTAGGCATCGAAACCCTATAGGATGAGGAGATAAAATTTCGAGAGTATTCTTTGTCTTACTTGGAATAATAAAAAAATATCCTTGATTTGAATAAAGGTTTTTTAAAATGTCATTGAGTCATATAATTTGCTATATATATAATTTGCTCTCTCTTTCTCTCTCTCTCTCACTCTATCTATCTATCTCTTTCTCTCTATATATATATGTATATATATGTATATATACGTATGTATATATACGTATGTATATATATACATATATATACATATGTACATATATATACGTATGTATATATACATACATATATATACATATATACATATATATACGTATGTATATAGCTTTACGTATGTATATATACATATATACATATGTATATAGATATACGTATGTATATATACATATATATATATATACATACATATTATATATAGTTGATAGATATAGAGACGCATACTAATTTACATAATAAAATAGATGAATTGATAAATCACTTCATATGAATACAAATAAATTTAATCTAGAATTCTATCCTAACAGTTTTTAATGCTTAACCACGATAGATAAAGTATGAAACTATAGGATGTACGAAGCTAAAACTATCCATCTTCAAATTAAAACATTAAAATTAAAACTATCTATCTCACAATTAAAACATTCAAATTAAAAATATCCATCTTCAAATTAAAACTATTCATCTCCAAATCAAAACATTCAAATTAAAAATATCTATCTTCAAATTAAAACTATCCATCTCCAAATTAAAACATTCAAATTAAAAATATCCATCTTCAAATTAAAACATTAGCGAATGAAAAGTGTTAGACAGGAAGATTCCACTCCAGAATCGCAGGAATTTCGCATCAATCGCGAAGAAAAAATGATTGCCTATGCTTAGTTAATGCTTGTTTAAAGTACCGTTTTTCAAGACTCGTGCAATGTATTCCGAGATCAATGTGTTCTACGAATATAAATTATTATCTCACCTAGAGAAATATATTTCGCGACTTCAATTGGCTTGACACATCAACGCATGGTTTTTATTTGGTAAAACAAACAAAAAAACATATATGTTTGTTGGTATCTTTTCTTGTTTTACTTCCTGTTACTTTTAATATAATATTGAATAACTGTCAACTAGAGAGCTAGTACATATTGCTACTTGCTGGTCTGGGAAATCCGGGTATTATCTAGTGTTTGCACGATTCATCAGAGTTGGAAAAATTGTCTATTTGTATCTGATCGAAACCGATAACATTTGTGACTAATTTTAAGCTAAATAAACAACAAAACGCTGTAATAGATAATTTTTTTTTAATTTATCGTAAATATGTTAACATACTTAATATTTATTGATTTGAAAATGTCAGTCAAAATTACGTATTTTCAATTTCACAAGTTTACTTTTTTCGATTTGGAAAATACCTGCAGATATTTTTTGGGTTTATCGAGTAACCTACACATTTTGAAAATATATAAATAAATATTCAGCGAATGTAAAAACAATCGAAACTAAACTCGGGAATTGTATCGGATTCAGGAATTCCGAACATGATGAGTACTTATCGTTGAATATTGGCATCGACCCATCAGTAATTATAGATTATATGAAATAAATATCACTGAGAGTATTCATGCGATTTCAGTTGAAAAATAAAAATAAAAATATGGCCGAATTTGTATAATAGACGATGTTTTTTTATTTGTAACAGCCGATGCAAAATCTGTAGGCTTTTATTCTTGTTTGGTTTCCCACTATTTCCCTTGAAATTGCCCAAACTGTTTTGTTCACGTGATCATAGCTCTCTTGCATCGTAATTGGGCATGTAAAGGCGGATCAAGTTGTCCTGCCGAGGGCTCAAAAACCTGGCGGTATACTGGTTCATGAAAATCAACGCTGAGCGAAAAACTTGCCGTCGAACGTAACATCGGAGTTTATTTTACAGCAGCGGGACAAATGTAGAGGAGGGCGATAGAGGAGCTTTGTTATAAAAGGTTGAGCCACACAAAACTCGCTTCGACTGGAGTAAATAAATAAAGACTGTTTGACGTTTAGTTACGGTGACATAGTGAAGTGTGTGTGGGTGGGTGTGCGTGAGTGCGTGTGTGTGTGGGTGTGTGTGTGCGCGTGTGTGTGTGTGTGTGTGTGTGTGTGTATTAGATCCGCCTCGAATCTCGACTGGGTCAGATTCCATTGCAAAAACGACCACTCATTTCTAATAGAGGATTTAGAAATCTCTATCTCAGCACACACTAGCGTAATACACGTTTACGTAGGCTTTCACATGTATTTCCTCTCCATCTACTTTAACAAATTTTATTAAATGAAACTATGTTATTCGGATTTTATTAACGAAATTAGTTGTGATTTTTTTTGTCTTCTAAATCGGAAGATATGTGCCCTGAATCTTCCTTCTATATACACACATCCAGCGTTGATTATCTTAAAATTACAAATATAACTGGTGGTAAATATTCCTTAGACTAGAACCCCTTTCTTGATTCTCTCTTACACACACACACACACGCACACACACACGGATGGGTAGATAGATAGATAGATAGACAGATAGATAGATAGATAGATAGATAGATAGACAGACAGATGTGCGTGTATATGTTTCTGTGCATATTTATATAGTAAACCAAAAATATCAACGAATAGCGTTTTTTGGCTTAAACAAACAAACTTGTACGAACTGGGTTATTCAATTGACTTTTGAATTTCTTGTTTCTATAAACACATCCTACTTCATAGATTACGTACACACTGACGAACGAAAAATCTAACACAATATTTAAAAAACAATTATAAGTGTATAGTCGAGGCTAAAAGAAGTATTATTCGCATTTTTCCCAAATATCCTCCCTGAAATGTCAGAACTAAAACACAATGTATGGAAAACCAAATGTCAGCTTTTATTTTCCATAAACATATAATAAAGAAAGAGAAAAGGGGTGAATAAAATCCTAAACTATTCGGACGATATTCTAAGAAATTTATATTATATTAAAAATTTCTATTAGATTAAACATTAATATTACATTAAAAATTTACACTACATTTATAAATTTTATTACATTAAAAATTTATATGCATTAAAAATTTGTTTTACATTAAAAATTTATATTACATTAAAAATGTATATTACATTAAACATTTATATTACATTAAACATTTATATTACATTAAACATTTATATACATTAAAAATTTATATGCATTAATCATTTATATTACATTAAAAATTTATATTACATTAAAAATTTATATTACATTAAACATTTATATTACATTAAAAATTTATATACATTAAACATTTATATTACATTAAAAATTTATATGCATTACACATGTATATTACATTAAAAATTTATATTAGATTAAAAATTTATATTTCATTAAAAATTTATATATATAAAAATGTATATTACATTCAACATTTATATTACATTAGAAATTTATATGCATTAAAAATGTATATTACATTCAACATTTATATTACATTAAAATTGATATTACATTAAACATTAATATTACATTATAAATTTATATGCATTAAACATTTATATTACATTAAAAAATTATATCACATTAAACATTTATATACGTTAAAAATTTATATACATTAAGCATGTATATTACATTAAAAATTTATATACGTTACACATTTATATTACATTAAAAATTTATATTACATTAAACATTTATATTACATTAAAAATGTATATACATTAAACAATATATTACATTAAAAATTTATATCCATTAAAAATGTATATTACATTAAACATTTATATTACATTAAAAATTTATATACATGAAAAATTTATATTACATTAAACATTTATATTACATTAAAATTGATATTACATTAAACATTTATATTACATTAGAAATTTATATGCATTAAACATTTATATTACATCAAAAATTTATATTACATTAAACATTTATATTACATTAAAAATGTATATACATTAAACATGTATATTACATTAAAAATTTATATACGTTAAAAATTGATATTACATTAAACATTTATATTACATTAAACATTTATATTACATTAGAAATTTATATGCATTAAACATTTATATTACATTAAAAATTTATATTACATTAAACATTTATATTACATTAAAAATGTATATACATTAAAGATTTATGTACATTAAAAAGTGTATATACTCCATAAATGCTTATTGTTTATGCCCACTATTTGGCATTTATAAATATTAAATTTATATATATATATTCCTTGTTTGATTTTCAGGTAGGCTGGAGGTACATGTCTGACCTTTGAATTTCTGTGTGACATTGTGGGCGAGTTCGAATCTCATGACTTGCAATAATTATCACTTCGTATACTGTGGATTGCATAAACATGTAACACTAATGTCTGTAGTAAACAAATAATAATTAATACTTATATAAAACGTATTCCTGATCTAAAGACCGTTATATGAAAGAAAGTGTAGTCCTCTAAAAGCTTTTTTAAGAATGAGCAGAAAACGTAAGTGCAAATTAAACGACATCATAGCGTGGAACTTATTTTATTGTTTACTGTTTATAGCACCTGATTGCACGTTGTTTAGTTTCTGAATGTTCTTTAATTCACGCGTCAATTCCTGCAGAATTGGATATAACATACTATACCAAGGGGCAATTTTCTCTGTTGGCATAAATATAATAGCGAATATTTATTTTACATTATAGTATTATATATATATATATATATATATATATATATATATATATGTATATATATACACACATACATATATATACATATATATATATATATATATATATATATATATATATATATATATATATATATATATATATTATTGTTTAAATCCGACGATATGAAAGTAACCTCGGATACGTTGTAATCAGATTACATATTGTGGGTATACCCTTTATGGGTAAAATAGCAATTTGTATCAATCGACGATTTCCTATTATGAAGTGTGTCCAAATAGCTATCATTGGCTGATCTAATATAATACAAAAGAATGTGGATATTCCAGAAAAGAGAACAAATACCAATTCTACTTATTCTGAATTGCCTTAAAATCGGCTATTTGTGGTACAAAAATTCTATCCATTTAGTCAATTCTGACAGCGGCCAGTATACCTATATGATTTACGGACTTGGTATCCCCTTTCATTGTTTATGCAATATCACAGAAAAAACAAAGTACTAATGTTGAAAACAGATTTCCTTCCACAGACTTACTCGAATTTTTAGTGTTTTTGTTAAATGCTTAATTAATCTACCAGTCCTATGTGTCGAGATCTGATCTCTAGAAATCGGTGTGTATTCGCCGAACTGCTCTATTTAAATTTGAAATTAAATCATTTCTATTCTGTGGCGGGTGAGCGAACCAGCAAAATACATACGTACAAAAAACATAAGGCGACCACACGCATGTTATACATTTGTAGCGGAAATAAACAAACTAAAGACTTGTCCCTTTACTAAGCGATTTTGCCATAAACTGACAATCAAGGCTGAGCGCTCGTTTATTCGGTCTGTCTACTACCGATCTTTTCCAACCGCTAGGGAAAATTAGGGCCGGTCAACAGAAAGAACCCATGACGGTTCGAATAACGGTGTCTATATTCTCTATTTATCGTTCATGTAAATCTGACACACCAACGTAAATGAAGATAACTATTAACCGACCTTCGATAGCCGAAAAACTTCGACGCTTAAATGTCCTCAACGTTCAACTTCTTTTCACTTCAAAAAATGTCTTAATCATATAAAAATATTTGTGTATGTTAGTGTGGTATTCTTCCATTTACTATTAATATATAGCGCAATAAACGCGTCCATCAAAGATTCCTGCAATAAAATGTTATACGATATTTCTTTATTATTATCATGTTTTTTTAAATGCAATTAGATGGAAAAATTCTGATAGTAACTTAATGGTTTCCAAACTGCAGATACTTAGTCTTTAGGTAGAATGAATACGAAAAAAGTGTTCTATATCGTGTTTTGCGGAAATACTGTTTCTGTTTGTGATAGGTTTATTAGTTAAACTTTTCAGAAGTAATTTCTGATACTTTTTGGTCCACCGGCAAAAAGGACGGTGGACCTGTAAATTCACCCTCGCCAGTTCGTCCGTTCGTCCATTCGTCTGTTCGCACTTCTCTCCGTAACCACGCCTTGGAAGTTTTTGAAATTTTGCACAAACATTAAACATGACATGAGTAAAAATTTAACAGAACGTATTTTCTGCGTAAACTCCTGTTGCCCACCCCCCTAGGGATGCCTTTCGGGTTAAAATTCCTGACATTGACATTTTTTGTGTTTATTAAAAATTAATTGATGTCTTGGATTTTTATAAAACTTTCTGTAAAAATGTAATTAAGTGATTATATATATATATATATATATATATATATATATATATATATATATATATATATATATATATATATATATATATTTGTCTATACTTAGCAATAACTATTGGCTGTATTCCAGGGGGTCTTTTTGGGCTAATAAAAACACTACATTTTTGGAACTATTTTACCATATTTGTCCAAAATTTTCTGTATATATCTATTCAACAATTTTGCATGGTGCTGAACTCAAATTAAAATATGTTAAGGTCTTTGAGAAATAGGGTGGGGGGATGATGTATATTAAGCCATGAAGCTGCACCGTTTGTTCATTCCAACCAGGATTTGACGTCTCCTGGGGACATTTGGGGATAAATAAGGGCGGGGAGGGACAAATGTTGAACTTAGTCATTTTCTAATGCCTCGTTCACACGGCACTTACGGGGAACCATGCATGTTTAACTTGGCATTTCTTGTTGTGGCTGTGGCATCCTTTCGGCTACTGTAGCATCTGTTGTTTCATTAATCCTTGTACTGTTTGAACACACGTTCCTCCAAACCGAATGTATTGCCATAAAGCGTATTGAAGTTATTCGTAGGTAAATTCTTTGAGTATCCATGTCTTTTTTGAGTATCCCCTTTTTTGAATATCCCCTTTTTTTAGTATCCCAATTTTATGGAGTATTCCCTTTTATTAGTATCTCCTTTTTCAATTCTCGCTCTTAGTTGTGAAGTTGTTATGCAACACTGAGATATTTTAAAGTTAGATTTCTCATCCTGAGCTCTCGAATCCTCGTTCGTTGGACTATTGCATGTATCCTCTTTCCGAATTTGATTTCTTCGTTGCGCGGTACTTGTGATCCTGTAGTGTGAGACTAATAGAAAACACAATCACAGATACGAGTTTAAAAGGTAAAACGTTCTTAGTACCTACCGACAAGATGGGTTACTACGAATTACACAGACCAGAATTTACAACGCTTCTACCATGAGAGGATGTGGCACAAGTTCAGAACGCGTGGAAAATAGGCAAGCTCCCTAAGCAGGTATATTCTGTCTCTCCAAAAACAAGTATGAGTAGCCATTTCGCATTCCACGCTGATGTCGGAACTGAGAACAGGTGATAAATATGCTCCTCACGAAAGGCTTTAAAGGGTAGAACGCATAAAAAGCTACACAAAACATTTTACATCAGTCCGACAGCTAAAAGACTATCGAAATGACCCAGTTTGTCTGACTGGTTTTCCAGGTTTGAACATGGACAATCGCAAGAATTCTACCTAATCGTCTATTCATACAGTTTGGAAGAATTCATTTCTTGTGCTTGGGTGAGTCCCAAATACAATATATTATAAATGTTTACTTCTGCCTTGAAAGACGTTGATTTTGCTCTACACATGTCGCAGTGTTCAGCGTCTGTAATTACCTAAGGTTATTCTTAGGCTTACACGGATGAACCAGCATTCCTTGGTCTTACAACTCCAGTCATCTCTATTGAGTAAGTAATTGAATTCTACGGATTTGAATCAATAACTAATTCCTTAATCTCATTTTCATTGGAGAATATCAAACTGAATTTAATGGGCATTATATGCACACAATTTTCAATCACACACACACACACACACACATATATATATATATATATATATATATATATATATATATATATATATATACAATTTTCAGAGGGTGAGAGATGATATAAATATTTCAATAGTCAAGCAACGTCTCAGCTCACAAGATCAATGACAAAAAAAAAAACTAAACTACAAGACTCGAGTTTCGCCCTCCGTTGGGCTCATTAGTCAGGCATATCTCAACTGGGGATACGAAATTGGAATCTCTTGAACGCGAAGCGATTATTCTGATACTTGAGCAAACGCGGCAAACACAGGAAATGTTCTTAACTAACACAGATTAAATCAACCGCGGAAAAAATCCAACGAGGGAATGAATCTACTTCCTCTCAAAAAAGGATAGGACAACCTCATTGGCGATTACTCCCAGGATCGGGTCCTAGACCATCAGGCGGATAACGTTAGATCAGATAATACGTATACATCCAGCACCCTTACTAGTGACATAATCACAAGGATAGACAAAGTTACATGATTTCCAATATCTCTAGCGACTGGTCACACAACTGCCAACCTTGAATACAGCTTTTTCTTCAGGTTTTGTCAGAAAAATCACTCAGTGAAAGAATGAGGACTGTGCGACAAATAAGGAGGATCATGATTTACAAGAGCTGCCGATAACGCACCCACATTGCATTGTATTCTCTCTATTTAGATCAAAAAAGGGATTAAAGGGACGTGTGTCTGTACGGTGTTGATTGGTAATTTATTGGATAATAAAATGCGTTACATATTCCTGTAATTAAATGTATTTTAGGCTGTCATTACTATTATTAAAAAATTATCATCGTTTTAGGTCTTTTTTTTAATTAATAACGTTTGTAATTTGTAAAATATATGGTTATTCGTAGTGTGTTCGAGAGTATATGCATTATCTGACAACTATCTGTCCTAATTTGATGCATAAGCAATTCCCTTGACAATGTTGTTTTAATCAAACCTAAGTGTAGATTTTTTTTTTAATTTTCAAAGCACATAGTTTTTCAATGTGTAATAAAACACATACCAGGTTTTTTCTTATCTAATAGGAAAAGATAAAAAGAAGACATAGTAGCATTTATGGATATTTTTTTCAAAGAAATATGGTCAAAGAAGCAAGCTGTTTATATAGAGTGTGTGTATGTTATGAAGTAGGTAAACATCAATTATAAAATTAGGCAAACACATCTCATAAATCTTCGAAGAATTCCGCTTCAATTTTTTTTATAAAATCATGCAGTTCTTTCATTTTTCCCTTCTTTTTTTTTGTATTAACTATTGCTTTTTTTCTACGTTAAATCTTGCAGGTTGAGAAGTTCTCTTGAATTTTATTGCCAGTAAAGCTGTTATACTTGCATAATATCAATAGCGATATTCGTGCTAACGATATCAGAGTATTACATATATATGTAAACTGCATAAATTGTGCATTATAACTTGAAAGATTATTGTAAATCGCTGTGGTAAATTAATCGTCGTCTATTTGATTTGAGTGGGCAATTCTACATGATATAAGGTTTTTTAATAAATTGAGATATACTTAATATGTTCTTGTTTCTCACAGTAGAAGGAGATTGCATAAAACCGGAAAATTGGGCAGTCTGTTTATGTGCAAAACAGATTACAGCCATCGGTTTTTCTCAGTAGATTAATAATAACCGTAGTAGAATATATATAAGGAGCTCTGGACGCTTAACAAAACATAACTTATTCTGACAAGAAAAAATCTCTGCATTAGCAACTTGGTCTTAATTTGCGAGAATGTTGCCAAAGTGTTACAATCGGAAAAATTAACAGTCTTGTTTGAACATCTATTATGAATATTAAAAAAGCCGACCTAAGATTTTGGTTAAAAGTTTCAAATTATTGTAGCCTTTAATAGTCATTAAGGAATAAAAATGTAGTATATGGGTGTGGTTTCTTAATATTACTCCTGCAGACTAATTGTTTATTTTTTGACGTCGTAGATTTCTGCGTGAAGAGATTAAATAAAATCTCATTTACTAATAAAACGTATACAAATATATGAAACATAGTGTTCTCCAGAGAATTGAATAAATCGAGCCGCAAATAATTCAGGAAATATGATAAACAACAGAATGTACGATAAGAATACTGAAGGGGATGTAGAAATAAAACATTATATATGTCTATTACACTCGGGCAGTAAAAATGTGTCTGAAACGCTTAAATATTTAAAAAAAATCACATAAAAAAATATAATCTATTTAAAAATAATATGTATTAAATTCTATTAAAAACTATTTTTAAATATGATTTCTTTAATTTCGTATCAACGTTTGTATTTAAATGCACGTATTAATTTGGTTGAGTTCTTTTAATATGTACTCATTTTAAATAAATAATTAGTGAATTAAAACATAAATTAGAGTGTTTATACCCATTGTCTTAGTATGTGCTATGTTTATATATATATACATATATATGTATATTTGTATATGTATGTATATATATGTATGATATATGTATTTATATATGCATACACATACGATATTTCCTTCTACATTTTTCGAAATGGAAACTCTTTGCAAATATTATGGTCTTATGTTGATCTACGGTAGTCCATGTAGATATAATGTAACAGAAACTATGAATAAAGTTACGACTAGTAATTATAATGTTTGGTAGCGGGAGATATGTATTATTGATTGTGTTTATATATTACGAACGTGTTTATTTATGTTTATAATTTAGTTTTCATACGTCTATTTTGTATAACGTATAGATACTGTTCAACAAAAGCGGACATAGAATAATTTACACACTCCTTGCGAGGTGAATATATACCTTCTGGTGAAGTAGCCATGATAAATAGGAGAGCATACATATTTCAATTGATTGATCTTAATTGAGGAATCTATAAAAGCTGCAAAGAAAATTCATCCTAAAAAATGGCAGTCGACAATGGCCATGCAACTTTTATTTTCTGATGTTCCCATTTTCCATGCAGATCCTTATTCTACATGCTTGTTATTTCACTGCGCCGATAGCGTCCACGGCTGAACGATTTCCAACCAGCGGAAATTTCTGTGCCGTTTTTTTTTTGTTGTTTAAACTGCTGATTATCTCCTCCCATTTTTTGCAAACTTCTATCTGCATACATTGAAAATAACCTTTATGCTTATGTCATTCGACTACACAAATACCTAAACGGATTGCTAAACAGTCACGCTTTCTCTGCCCAAATTTTATCGTATTTATATTTAGGTTTGAAAACCTATTTGTATCTACCACATTCTTTTCTATTTAAACATATTTGCTTATATATCAAATTTAAAATTCCTTTCTTTCAGAAAATTCCTTCTGCATATATTTTGTACACTGTGATCATAGCTAAACATTAAACCTGATATGTAACAGAAAGGAGTTTCCGGGAAAACTCCTGTTGCCCCCTTTTTGATGCCTTTCGAGGCAAAATGGTTGACATTGATACTTTTGTGCTTATCTAAATAATTGATGCTTGGATTTTTATAACACTTTCTGAAAAGTTGTAATTAAGTGATGTCTTTGTATTTGTTTTTGGTCTATACTTAGCAATAACAATTGTCTATGTCCCAGGGGTTCTTTTAGGTGTAATAAAAACACTCCATTTTTGGAACTATTTAACATATTTGTCCAAAACATTTTGTGTATGTATAAAAACACCCCTCAAAAGCCTTAACATATTCTAATTTGAGTTCAGCACAATGCAAAATTGCTAAATAGCAATTGTGCATTGTGCTGAACTCAAATTAGAATATGTTAAGGCTTTTGAGATGTTTTTAGGCTAAATAGGGGGAGAATGATGTATGTTAAGGCATAAAACCGCACCGTTTGTTCATTTTCACCAGGATTTTTCGTCTCCTAGGGATTTGGGGGCTAAATAGGGGCGGGGTAGCAAATGCTTAACTAAATCATTTTTAATGCCCCCTTTACACTGCACTTACGGGGAACCATGCATGTTTAACTTGGCATTCTTGTTGTGGCTGTGACAGCCTTTCTGCTACTGTAGTATCTGTTGTTTCGTTAATCCTTGTACTGTTTGAACAATCTTTCCTCCAAACCGAATGTTTAGCCATAAAGCGTATTGAAGTTATTCGTAGGTAAATTTTTTTGCGTATCTCTTTCTTTTTTGAGTATCCCATTTTTTGAATATTCCCGTTTTTTGAGTATCCCCTTTTTTTGAGTATCCCATTTTTTTTTTAGTATCCTTTTTTTAGAATCCTCTTTTTCAATTTTTGCTCTTAATTGTAAATTTTTTATGAAAGACTGAGATATTTTAAACTTAGATTTCTCATCCTGAGCTCTCGAATCCTCGCTCGTAGGACTATTGCATGTACTCTCTTTTCGAATTTAAATCCGTCGTCGCGCAGTACTTGTAGCCCTGCAGTGTTTCCAATGGAAAACGCGAGCACAGATACGAGTTAAAAAGATAAATAAAATTGAAACAAAACAATATACACAGACCAACGGTTGTAGTACCTACCGACAAGATGGGTTACTTCGAATTACACTGACCAGTATTTACAACACTTCTACCGCGAGAGGATGTGGCACAAGTTCAGAACGCGTGGAAAATAGACAAGCACACAAGCAGGTGTATTCTGGCTCTCCAAAAATAAGTATGAGTAGCCCCTCGTAATCCTTTGGTGATTTCAGAACTGAGTACAGGCGATAAATATGCTCCTCCCGAAAGGCTTTGAAGGGTAGACTGCCTAAGGCTACACAAAACATTTTACATCCGCCCGGCAGCCAAAGGACTGTCTAAATGACCCAGGTTTTGTCTGACTGGTTTTCCAGGTTTGAACATCGACGATCGCAAGAATTCTACCTATTCGTATATTTATACAGTGTGTAAGAATTCATTTTTTGTGCTTGGGTGAGTCCCAAATACAATATATTATAAATGTTTACTTCTGCTTTGAAAGACATTGGCTGTGCTCTAAATATGTCGCTGAGTTGAGCGTATGTAATTAAATAACGTTTTTCTTACGCTTACACGGATGAACCAGCATTGCTTGGTCATACAACTCCAGACACCTCTATTGTGTAAGTAATTGAATTCTTCTAATTTGAATCAATAACTAATTCTTTAATCTCATTTTCATTGGCGGAATATCAAACTGATTTTAATCGGCATTAAAACTTTCAATCACACGCACGCAGACACACACACATACACACACATATCTATATAATTTTCAGAGCGTGAGAGCTGATGAAAGTACTTCCATAGTCAAGCGACTTCTCAGCTCACAATATCCATAAAATTTTAAAAAAAAAAAGGAAAGTAAAAGACTCTAGTTTCGCGCTCCGTTGGGCTCATCATTCAGGCATATCTCAACTCGGGATTCGCAATTGGAATCTCTTGAACGCGAAGCGAGTATTGTGATACTTTAGCAAATGCGACAAACACAGGAAATGTTCTTAACTAAAACAGATGAAGAAAACCGCGGAAAAAATCCAACAATGGAATGAATCTACTTAATCTCAAAATAGGGTAGTTGCAATCCAACCTACAAGAACCAAAGCTGATGTCTTACACGTAGGATTTTACACTCGCCAGGACGATGAAATCCAACATACTAACAAGCTATTTAGAATAGAATATTGGCAGCGTGAGATATGCTGTAATTATTTCTACAGCCGGCAACGTCTTAGCTCACAAAAGCCATAAAGTCAACAACCCCGAAGTCCAAGCCTGGAGATTTGCCCTCGATTGAGCTCATCACTTTAACACATTCGAATTCGGGTTTCGAGTCCCAAGTTCAGATGAGTCCAAACTTGAGTCTTGGACCTCTGGTTTGTTGGTTGTCATTGCTCTTGTGAACTACGAAGTAGCTTTACAAGAAATAATTATATATATGCGGGCTGTCCAACATGAAGGGTTTTGAACTTGAATAGATTCTTAATTTTTTATGATATCTTTCTGTAACTTTAATCCAATCTTTATAAGATACTCATATATATAAAAATATGCTAAATTCCAATAACCTTTATTCATAAAAATAATGTATTTTAAAATGTGCCCATTTTAAGCTTCGCATATTTCTGCTCCTTCCAAAACATTATTCATGACATATTGCAGAATTTCTGGATTACAATTTTAATCCCTTATTTCCTTCTAGATCCTAAAAAAATGATAATCGACAATGGTCCTGCAACTTTAATTTTCTAATGTTCCCCTTTTCCATGCAGATCCTTATTCTACATTCTTGTTATTTCACTGCGCCGATAGCGTCCACGGCTCTGAACGATTCCCAACCAACGGAAATTCCTGTGTCGTTTTTTTGTTGTTTAAACTTCTGACTATCTCCCCCCATTTTTTGCAAACTTCTATCTGCATAAATTCAAACTTACTTTAATACTGATGTCATTCGACTACACAAAGACCTAAACGGATTGCTAAACAGTCGCGTTTTCTCTGCCCAAATTTTATCGTTTTTATATTTAGGCTTGAAAACCTATTTATATCTAAAACATTCTTTTCTATTTAAACAGATTTGTTTTTATATCAAATTTAAAATTCCTTTCTTTCAGAGAATTCTTTCTGCATATATTTTGTACATTATGATCCTGGCTAAAAGGTAAGAGTTTTAGCCGATTTCATGCGTCGTCTTTTGCTGTATACATAAAATAGAGTATCTGAACTCCACTCTAATTCAGTAAAAACTGGGATACTAAATAATTATTAAATTCCAGAGTACCATATCGTTCTGGACGAATGTTTGTGTCCTTCACTTTCCGAGTTTATGTTACATTTTCCTGCAGTGGGTCTGACAAAATTTCTGCGTTGATGGCCGTTATGCATTGTGGTTAAATGGTTCGAGGACTCAAAACAGTACCGTTATTGTTTTTATATGACGGTTTAATAATCCTTTTTACATAGTCTAAGAAATTCAATATCGCCCGCCTTCTTACGAGTGGAGTTAGTTAATTCCTAAATGGCCGAAACGCACTCTCTTTATTTTGAAGAAATAACTTAAACCATGCCCGAGAAGATTCTAAGTAAAATTTACAATAGTGTTTTATTTCATGAAACTCCCTCCAGACAGGGCTTGAGCCCACTTAATATAATGAGAGTAAAGCAGCTCAATAAAAAACAATCAACGATCAGTGTGATATCGAGAGATTCTAGCACAGAAGTTTCCAATGTCGTCTTATTTACACAAAAGATCACTTAAAAAAGGCGGGACGTAATGTGAAAATATGGAAAATGAGAATATCATGGTAGCCCAAAGCAGAACCAATATCTACTTTCCAAACGCAAAATTATGATACAATTTAATTTACAAACCCTCAATAAAATATCGAATAAAATAATGAAGTTTATGTGAAAATTACAATTGCTCATATTACAAAAATTAATATAATTGGTAAATTGTAGTAAACTTATTGAAGACTCATTTATTGTAAATAATATTAGGTTGGTGCATAATAATGTCATGTTTGACATGAATTACGACGTCAAAGACGACATTATTTTTGCAACAACCTAATATATAGGTCAAGTTGCCGTTTCAATAAATATATAGTTGAACATTAGGACTAATTCTTGTGTTTACAGTAACTATTTCGAGTTTCAGCAACGTTAGCATCAGAATTTCTATTCTAAATCTATCTGTAAAATAAATGTTTTTTTAAAATCTTTTATATATACAGTTTTTTATGATATATATATATATATATATATATATATATATATATATGTGTATATGCATATATCATAAAAAATTTATATATATAAGATTTTAAAAAGAAATATATATATATATGAAATCTTTATATATATTAATGCATTTGCAAAGATGACAGTTTGTTTGAAATGTGCAAATATTCTTTTCGCGATATTGAACGAATACCTTCTCAACGAAATGAATTGAAATCTACCTGTCAAAGGAGTATCCGGCAGTTCTCTGAAACATATATTAATCAACTGCTCATAAGGTGTGGAAGAACCAATGCATCTGCAATCGTTTTCTTGCCTTCATTGGTGTCTTGTTTGCAGATCTTTTGCAGGACACGGATGTCATTTAGGATTGATCAAGACCACATACGTCGAAATTGAATTATATATATATATATATATATATATATACATATATACATATATATATATATATACATATATATATATATATATATATATATATATATATATATATATATATATATATATATATATATATATATAAGGAATGAAAAAATACCAGCGGTGGTTGACGTTATGTTATGAGAAAAATAGAAAAAACCGAATGAAATTATTAAAAAATCAACGTTTCGTCCTTATTTCAGAGGACATCTTCAGGATAACTGAAATAAAAAATATAAAAATGTAAGAAAAGAAAAAGTCATAGAACTGTCTTTTTCGCACGATCTATGACTTTTTCTTTTCTTGCATTTTTATATTTTTTATTTCAATTATCCTGAAGATGTCCTCTGAAATAAGGACGAACCGTTGATTTTTTAATAATTTCATTCGGTTTTTTCTATTTTTCTCATAACATATATATATATATATATATATATATATATATGTGTGTGTGTGTGTGTGTGTGTGTGCGCATATATATATATATATATATATGTATATATATATATATATATATATGTATATATATTTGTGCGCGCGCATTTTTTATCTAATATTTTTTCTGAATTATTTCCAGACATATCCTGTGTAAAGAAAAATTATTTGTTTAGATTCTGTGTCAGATTCGCAAGATGAAGTCACATTATTTGCCTTGCATACAATATGTCTTACTTAAAGTATGTCTTGCTTAGAATGTATCTTACTTTACATCCGTCTCACTTAAAATATGTCTTAGTTGTAATATGTCTTACTTATAATGTGTCTTAAATATAATGTGTTACTTATATGTCTGACTTAAAGTATATTATAATTAAAATACGTCTTAATTATAATTTGTCTTACTTATAATATGTCTTACTTATACTTTCTTTTTAAAATATGTCTTACTTTAAATATGACTTATAATATGTATAACTTAAAATGTTTCTTACTTAAAATATCTCTTACTTAAAACATGTCTTATTTAATATATGTATTACTTATATGTCTTACTTAAAATTTGTTTTACTTAAAATATGTCTTACTTTAATGTGTCATACTTATAATATGTCGCACTATACTATGTCTTACTTAAAATATGTCTTACTAATAACATATCTTAGGTATGATATGTATTAATTAAATTATGTCTTACTTATAATATGTCTTAAAATATGCCTTACTTAAAATAGGTCTTACTTGTCATATGGCTTAATTAAAACATCGCTTACTTATAATATATCTTACGTAACTATATCCTTCTTATAATATGTCCTACTTGAGATGTGTCTTACTTAAATTATGTCTTACCTATGATATCTCTTAAAATATGTCTTACATAAAATATGCCTTACTTAAGATATGTCTTATCATATGGTTTACTTAAAATATGTCTTACTTTATTATGTGTTACTTAAATCATGTCTTACTTATAATATGTCTTACTTATAATATGTTTTACTTATAATATGTCTTAATCAGAATATGCCTTACTTAAAAAGTGTATTAATTATAATATGTACTTCCTAAAATATGCCTTATTTATAATATATCTTAATTATAGTGTGTCTTACTTGTAATAGGTCTTACTTATAATATGTCTTACATAAAATATGGCTTAATTATAATGTCTTAATTATAATATGTCTAACTTATAATATATCTTACTTAAAATATGTCTTAATTATAAAATGTATTAATTACAATATGTTTTAATAACATGTCTTACTTATAATATGTCTTACTTCAAGTGTTTCTTACTTAAAATATGCCTTACTTATAATATTCCTTATTTATAATATGTCTTACTTAAAACATGTCTTATTTAATCTATGTCTTATTTATATGTCTTACTTAAAATATGTCTTACTTAAAATATGCCTCACTTTAATGTGTCGTACTTATAATATGTCTCACTTAACTATGTCTTACTTAAAATATGTCTTACTTGTAATACATCTTAGTTATAATATATATTAATTAAATTATGTCTTATTTATAATATGTCTTAAAATATGCCTTACTTAAAATATATCTTACTTATCATATGGCTTAATTAAAATAAATCTTACTTATAATATAGCTTACGTAAATATATCTTACTTATAATATGTCTTACTTATAATATGTATTACTTAAAATATGTCTTACTTATGATATGTCTTAAAATTTAGCTTACATAAAATATGTCTTATCATATGGCTTTCTTAATATATGTCTTACTTTAATATGTTTTATTTTAATCATGTCTTACTTATAATATGTTTTACTTATTATATGTCTTACTTATAATATGTCTTATTCAGAATAGGCCTTACTTAAAAAAGTGTATTAATTATAATATGTAGTTCTTAAAATATGTCTTACTAATAATATGTTTTACTTATAATGTGTCTTCCTGGCAATAGGTCTTACTTATAATATGTCTTACTTAAAATATGGCTTAATTATGATGTCTCAATTATAATATGGCAAACTTATAATATGTCTTACGTAAAATATGTCTTAATTATGTAATGCATTAATTACAATATGGCATAATGATAACATGTCTTACTTATGATATGTCTTACTAAAAATGTTTCTTACTAAAAATATGTCTTACTTATAATATGTCTTATTTATAATATGTCTGACTTAAAACATGCCTTATTTAATCTATGTCTTATTAATATGTCTTATTTAAAATATGTCTTATTTAAATATGTCTCGCTTTCATGGGTCATATTTATAATATGTCTCACTTAATTATGTCGTACTTAAAATATGTCTTACTTATAATAAATCTTAGTCATAATATATATTAATTAAATAATGTCTTACTTATAATATGTCTTAAAATATGTCTTACCTAAAACATGTCTTACTTATCATATAGGTTAATTAAATGTCTTACTTATAATATATCTTACGTAAATATATATTACTTATAATATGGATTACTCATAATATGTCTTACATAAAATAAGTATTACTCATGTTATGTCTTAACATATGTCTTACATAAAGTATGTCTTATCATACGGCTTGCTTAAAGTATGTCTTACTCATAATACGTCTTACTTATAATATGTCTTAATCAGAATATGCCTTACTTAAAAAGTGTATTAATTATAATATGTAGTTCTTAAAATATGCCTTACATATAATATACCTTACTTATAATGCGTCTTGTTGTAATAGGTCTTACTTATAATATGTCTTAATTAAAATACGGCTTAATTATGATGTCCTGATTATAATATGTCTAACTTATAATATGTCTTACTTAAAAATGTCTTTATTATGAAATGTATTAATTACAATATGTCTTTATGATAACATGTCTTACTTACAACATGTCTTAAACGCCGACTTATATTCTCATCACAGGAAAAATAAAAACAACATGAGATTTATCTAATTTTTACTGATCATATTACAGACGAATTTAATACATTATATTCTTGGAATCCTATTTGCATATATTGGTACATTCTCTTAAAAATATTTCCACATAATCCGTTGTGTTAATAAATACACACCCATGGATTTGTAACAGAAAAAAATGACTTAGCGACGTGCATATATATGTTTGTGTGAATGAGAGAGAAATGCAAGCTAGTGAGATAAAGCGATACAAGGGGGAATATGCAATAGATACTTAGCACTAAATAAAGATCACATCAATACTTCTATCGCAGTGTAAACATTAAACTTTAGGTGGTCTGGCAAATGTGCGTTCTTAATCTAATTTCCAATTCAGACTGTCGTATTTCCAGAAACTTGGCGAATATTTCAAGTAAGGGTCATTACATATGTTTCTGACCTTCTTCAAAATAGCAATGACCTGGCATATTTTCAAAATGTTGTCTCTCGATTTTTATCGTCGACTTGCTGGAACAAATGTTCTTTTCATTTTTTCACTGTTAAACCCATTTTAACTTTTTGAATTACAAAAAAAGCGTTTCGTACTACAACTTTATAATAATGATTGCGTTATTTATTACAATATATAAATATATTATATGTGTGTCAAAAGCCTACAAACCATTTTTATATATAGTTATATGTATATTTATATACACTTCATATCTGTCCACATTTTTCACAACAGCCTGGTGGTTAAACCGATGTTTTAATACAACGTTATATTTAGCACGCACGCATACATATGCACACGCCATTACGGTATATATATATATATATATATATATATATATATATATATGCGTGTGTGTATATATGTATATATATGTATATATATATTTATATATATATATATATATATATATATATATATATATATATATATATATATATAGATACACATATGATTATATATACACACACCTTAATAATTTCCAGAGGTGGAACAACCCATTACATTTTGAATGAGGTTCATACAAAAGTACTCATTCGCTAAGTATTTATCGAGGTTCATAGAAAAGTACTCATTCCCTAAGTATTTAACGAGGTTCATACAAAAGTACTTATTCCCTAAGTAGCGCAAGATGTTCTATTTGTTTGGTTGATATAAGAATTTATATGTCGCTACACTTTCATTATCATGTTCCGCTCTACTTGTTACATGCAAAGAGGGACCTGTTTAGCCGATATTGCTTATACAAATAGAGTCTGTACTGACTCTACTTTTTAAAGACGTTTCTTGTTAATAGTAACTGACTGACAGAAAACTATCCATGTGGTCCGAAATATAAATAATCATGCATTACAAATAAAAAAGTATATATATATATATATATATATATATACATGTGTGTGTCTGTGTGTGTGTCTGTGTGTGTGTGAATGAGTTTGTGTTTTTGCGTATTATAGAAAAACATAACACTAAAAGCGTGTAACAATAACGATTTACTTGCTCTTGCAACCCTTACGCAGACAGACATAGAAATAAGATGCCATGTCACACGGAAGAGTAACACGCCGCTAGACAAAACATCTTACAGAGATGACTAGAAGCATTTAAAACTGTAAGTTATCAGATTAAAGATTCTATTGAAATCTATTCATCATCGCGAACATCGAGATATCTGATTTCAGTAAAGAATACGAAATTATTCGAAAAAGACATTTCTCAAGATGAATGTGAATGGAATACCAATGTATTGGTGATAATGATGATGACGACGAGACTGTCAGAAATACAAAGATGAAGCGAAGAATAGATCGAATTTTACTCGAAAAAAAAATAAATTCCGTTCAACAGAACATAAAATTTCCATTTGATGCATCGGTGGTTATCAATACTAAAACCCAGACAACATGACTACTTTGATCACTTGGATATACATCACGTTTTATAAACCAATGGAATACGGAAAGGACCGGTTTCCCTGTCAAGGATTGTTTTTATTAAAATAATATATTCATACGTGCGAATAGTCGCAATATCTTATGATCTATGTACTTTTCTATTTAGTACTAATAAACCAGTGTTGATATCATGTATGCCTTGGGTGCAACAAACATGCGCATGCAAACAGACACACAAAAATATATAATATTACATGAAAGCTGAGAAATAAATTTATATATGATATTATGATATCATCAGAAAAATAAGGAAAATGTAAGGGACGAATTTAGAAAAAAAAACATCCTTTAAGCTGGGAGCGGAGTATATAAGTTAAGTACCTACGTATAAACTTCCCTTCCGATTCATCCTTATATGTGTTGCTTATTTTGAATTACTATATAAAACATTATCCAATGCCTTCAATCTTATGTCATATGTTAATGTCATTAAACTGATATTTTTCCTATATTAGCATTTTGTATAATTCTGAACATTCTTCACTTCTGATGAGAAGAATTTTGCTTAAAAATCTCACAAGCTAAAGAGGTTATTCTTAATTTTCCCTTAACTCTTTCTAATCTTTCTGATCATATAACAAAGAAGGAGGTATATATATATATATATATATATATATATATATATATATATATATATATATATATATATATGTGTGTGTGTGTGTGTGTGTGTGTGTGTGTCTGGGTATATATATATACATATATATATATATTATTGATTGCATCTTTAAATTGTTTTTCTATCTTAGTAAGTGTTGCTATGTTAAATATTTACTCATTGATAGCCTGCTTATATTAGTATACTAGCAGTTCCGCTTTGCTCGGGTCTTATGTACTGTTAATAAGGTTATGTGCATATGTATATATTAAAAAGTGTGAATATGTAAAGTAATGCTTTTCTATATAATAATATTCCTTAAATATCATAGAGAAAAGACAAACATACATTTTCACTTTATATATATATGTATATATATATATATATATATATATGTAGAGAGAGAGAGATAGATAGATAGATAGATAGATAGATAGATTGGATGCAATATATAGTAATGATATTAAAAGTATAAAACTAAAGACTCATGTGCCACCAGTGAGAATCGAAACCAAAACGTTCAGCTTACCATTTATTTTGCCTTTGCCGTTAATGACTAAACTATGAAAACATGTTTACTGCAAGGCTAAACATTAAAACATGAATCAATAGCTAGTACATTATGCATTCGTAATGCCGGTGTTCGACCTGCAACTGGCAAATTTCATTTTTTTTTTAATTTTCACACCTTTGCCCCGATTAGTCCGGGCTGATACCCAAATATAAGGTTTTGCATGAATTCGAATACTTTATATATGAAGTTTCCTGTCTCTAGACCAAAAACTTTGGCCGGAGTTTGGGCGGAGTTTGGTAGGCAAAATTTGTTAAACAAAATATATAGATATAAAAAAATATATATTCCTATTACTATAAACTTTTTACGCAAGTAATATGAAAGTATAGATCATTTAGAATATCGGCATGAATATAATTACACGTAATAGTTAACTAAAGATGATTATCCCATTAGAAACTGAACACACTAATAGGGAAGTAATTAAAATGAATGTTTAAAAGAATAATAAAATTAGCTAGATATTTTGCTAGTGGATGCAATTTCACAACCCATAGAAAAGAAAATTCTATTTTCTTTTTAAATAAATAGAAAAGAGGGCTTTAGATATGAATATCAATACATACAAAACAAAAACAAATTCATAGGAATATATATATATATATATATATATATATATATATATATATATATATATATATATGAACGTGTCTGTGTGTGTGTACATTTGCCTACATAATATCTCTGTCTATTTAAAGTCTACAGACTTGAAATTTAATATACATGGTACTGAGATTTTAGAAAATTTTTGTGGTCGGTTTTCGGCCAGAAATTTCGCTGATAAGAGATTAACAGTAAAACGATTTGACCTTTGAGAACTCTACTAATCTCCACCGACAATTTTGGGCCCAAACACTTGAAATTTTAGATATAGGTTCTTTGGACATGGATCTAAATTAATAACTTAATTTTAGCCAAAAAAATAAATGTCAAGGGAGCAT
The DNA here is from genome assembly GCF_053919585.1 of Euprymna scolopes. Classification (NCBI taxonomy): domain Eukaryota; kingdom Metazoa; phylum Mollusca; class Cephalopoda; order Sepiida; family Sepiolidae; genus Euprymna; species Euprymna scolopes. The sequence goes on from NC_136490.1 coordinate 105,796,505, forward strand.
AATAGGGGTTAAAATGAAAATAATTGCCCACTTTTTTCTCAACATACACCTCCAAACAACCGGGCAACGCCGGGCTGAAATGTGAGTATATATATATATATATATATATATATATATATATATATATATATATATATATATATATATATATGAATTAAAAGTATTGTTGTTAAAAATTTATAAACATGTCAGGAAGGTATATTTCAATTATCCGACAAGGACTTCAAATAACCAAGAAAAACAAACTTATTCTACTAAGAATGTCGTAGAATGCAATTCGTCTCATCAGAGGAAAGAGGTTTCCAAAATATCCAATAAATGTCGCAGGTTAATGCATTATTATTTATATAAAAAGTGAAATGGTTTTCAGTGACGTTTGAGCAAAAGTTGAATTTAAGGGAGGGGAATAACAAGAACTTGTTCATATTGGACTAAGAGACGACTATGTTGTAGTCAGCAAGCAATTATATGTGTGTACATGTTTTAGTTATTTTTTTAAGTAATTTATTCAAGCTTAAGTTTTTCGATACATTACAAGCCTAAAATTTCCTATTCACAATCTACATAATGTTTATGTCTGACCATCTATCAAATGGAAAAGGTTTGCTAAGAAGTTTTAAAAAGGAAATGAACTTGAACATGTTAATTATTTCCAAATTACTTTCAAATCTCTTAGCCTCACTCATTAATAATAGTAGCTTGCAAGGATTGAATATCTTTTAAAATTATTCTAAGGGAAGAAAGGCAGTCCTTTTTTCTTTACGTTAAACAAGATCATTTTCCGCTATTGCATTTGTAATTTCTATTAATTATCGATAACAATAATATATGATTTTTTTTAATTAGATAGAACCGACAACACTCACATACACAGGCACACAAGTGGAGGTTACATTAATTTAGTAATAAATCGTAAACAATTTTTTTTCTTACAATATTCTTGGCTATAAAGTAATAGATTAAAAAACAAATTCAAAATATTTATTTATGTTGTTATTTAATGCTTTATGTCAAATTTACTCGTTTGTATTTACAGTTAAAGTGTCACCCTACTTCTATTTAAGAGACATAAAACAAGATATCTTTCAAAATCAACCTACATTTAACTTGCAATTGTTTATATCACTCTCCACTTTTTTATAAATGTATATATCTATAAAAGTGAACGTGTCTGTGTATTTATCTGTGTATCTGTCTGTCTGTGTCTGTGTGTGTGTACATTTCCATACGCAATAACTCTGTCAATTTTAAGTCTACAGACTCGAAATTTGATATACAGGGTACTGAGATGGGGAAAAATCGATGTGATCGGTTTTCTGTCAGAAATTTGGCGATTAAGGGGTAATAGTTCAACTATTTGACCTTTGAGAACTCTACCAAACACCTCCGACAATGTTGGGTCTAAACACCTGAAATTTGAGATATAGGTTCCTTGGGAATGGATCTAATTAATAACTTGATTTGAGGCCAAAACAATACATTCTAAGGCGTCATAATAGGGGTCAAATTTAAAAACAATTGACACCTTTTTATTTTTTCTGAACATACACCTCCAAATACCTGGGCAACGCCGGGCACCCATGCCAGTTCTTATATAATCCCTAAGTTAGTTTGTTTTTGTTTTAGTTTTTAGTCCGCTTCATCCGTTCAGTTTCCCATACCCTCCATGGATCAATGCATGTCTTTCTAAGGTTCAGGTTTCTCTTTAGGTCCTATGTAAGGCATTTGTATTTCCTTATCTTTTGCCACTATCTCTGTTTTAGCCAACATCATTAGTATTGTTACTTCATTCTTCTTGCACATAGCACAATGTCGTTCGTTTTCTAAGTACGTAACTGTGGAAACTGCTTAGTTCTAAAGAATTTTGTATGAGGTATTTCAAACTATCCTCTTCGCTATGTAATCCACGACTTGGTGCTACACGGGATATGATGGATACTGAGCAACAATTCAATATTGATTATTTAAAGAGTATAGAATAAATGTGGCAGGATATAAGAAAATTTAACGCCTAACTGCATCCTCACCAATTACTGCCATCTATAGTTGTTGTCGTCTCACCACGTTTTGGCCAAGTAAGTTTCTGGCCGGCTTTGGGTAGGATTAAAACCGCTATCCTCAGACAATTATCACCTGAACCGTAGAACTACAACGTCTCTGTCCACTGCGTCACGGGCCTAGAAGGGCGATCAAAGTTGGAGTTTTTAGTCTTATAAATCCACGTCTATTTATTATCTGGTTTTCCATGGTCGAGTCTGTATCGAATGGTATATATATATATATATATATATATATATATATATATATATATATATATATATATATATAGTAATTTATAAAATATATATGGCGATTAAGCTACACTGAATATTCTGCGTTTCATCCAACTATAGGATTTGTCAGGCTTATGCGCGAATTCTGTCGTTGCTTCTTGTTTTTATACATGTTGAGGATTACTAGTTGGCCAATCAGCTTTCTAGTATCCACCGCGCCCCTTCCTACCAGCCAATGGGCATGCATTTTATCACACAAAGGATCTGTTTTAGAGCTAGGTTAGTGGTTTTAGGTGGCCATTCTCCTTCTTTTTTTTATATATACATATAAATATACCTATGTGTACACAATAATGCACATATATATATACATATATCTATCTATATATATACACACATATGCGTGTAATCGTTTATGTATATTCATGTTTATTTAATTTATTTATTTGTTTGTTTTCTATTATTATTGTTAGTTCTAAAGCTATTTTGTATCGCTATCCTAGAGTAAGTTTTATTTTGTGAACACAGTGGTTTGCTATTTCCCGCCTACAGTTTAATAGATTTTGAGTTCTTTAAAGTGCAGGATAGAAAATTTTTCATGGAGGCATAATTTACATGGGTCGTCTAAATGTCTGCATGTGGTAGCTTGTCTTGTTATTTTCCATTCGACTACCGGCGAATGTTCGCTTTCTTTGAGTTCCCAGTATTTATTCGCTAGTGTTGTTTTTATACAGTGTTTTTTTTTTTTATTTTTGAATGTGCTTTTGTGGTCATAGTATCGGGTTTTGAAATCTAAGGAAGTCATGCCTATGTAATATTTTTTTGTTATTCGGGTTTTCTTTTGCAAATATTGTTGCTTGATAGACTACGCTTTTTGTTAGACATTTGTTTTAGACTGGGCAAAGTGTGCGGTGTCTACAATTGCATTTATCTTGTTCGTTATTAGTATTTTTATTTATGGTATGGCTGTACTTGTCCGGGGTTGGTTTGTTATTATTATTATTATTATTATTATTATTATTATTATTATTATTATTAATATTATTATTATTATTATTATTATTATCATTATTATTATTATTATTATTATTATTATTATTATTATTATTATTATTATTATTTCTGCTAGTGTTGTTTTTATTTCTGTCCTGGTGTCTAATTTTTTATTGCTTATTTTGTTGTTGTTTACATTGTTTTCATTTAGTATTTTGTTATTATGTGCCTTAATTATCATCTCTAAATTTTCGCAACAACTGTAAGATAACTTCAAGGTATTTTTATTGAAGATTTTGTGTAAGGGGTTGGGTGCGGGAAAGTGTTTTTCAATAAGATCTAGAAATTTCTTGCCAAGTTTTGTTTTTAACATTTGATTGTATGGGCCGTATACCAAATTATAGTTCTTTTTCTTCTGTTTTTAATTTTATTATAGTTGTTGGTGTTTTGTTGTTTATATTTGATATCGATATTTTTGTATCCACTATTTTTTAGGGTTGTTTCGTAAATATTGGATGACCTGTTAAATGCATTTTCATCGCTTGAGTTATTACTGAGTCTACTTACGATCGAGTTAGGAATATGTTTTATAATTGATGGTGGGTGGTTGGACTTAGGGTTTACGTAAATTGGAGTAGCGTTATCTTTTAAGTATGGTTCATATGTGTTTTTATCTAAGTTTAACGTGACGTCCAGGAAGTTTTGGAAGTTTGTTATATATATATATATATATATATATATATATATATATATATATATATATATATATATATATTTAATTGGAATTCATTATTGAGATGAGTATTATTTATCAATTTATTTATTGCGGACTATCATCTTAGTCTTTCTTAGTTATGGATGGCAGTAATTGTTGAGAATGCAGTTAGGAGATCTGGAGTTTCTATCCCGTCGCGGCTACCACCTGACGAAGGCCAGAGGAATAGTTGGCTTAAAGTCGTGAAATAACAACTAAGAAAGATGAAGATAATAGTCCGCAATAAATAAATTTATAAATAATACGCATCTCAATAATGAATTACAATTATATAATAGTAGTATTTAAGCCCGGCGTTACCCGGGTGTTTGGAGGTCTATTATGCCCCCTTAACATTTATTGTTTTGGATCCAAATCGAGTTATTAAATAAGGAATATGTCCAAAGAACCTATGTCTAAAATTTCAATTGTTTATGCCCAAAGTTGTCGCAGGAGTTTGTTAGAGTTCTCAAAGAACAATCGTTACACTTTTACCCCTTAACGGCCAAATTTCTGGCCGAAACCCGATCACAGAGATTTTCCCAAATCTCGGTACCCTGTATATCAAATTTCGAGTCTGTAGACTAAAAATTGACAGAGTTATTGCGTAGGTAAATGTACACAGACTCACAGACACACAGACACTTTCACATTTATAGAAATATAGATATACTATCATGGTTGCCCGGCGTTGTCCGGGGGTTTTGAGGTGTATGCTGAGCAAAAAAAAAAAACAAAAACAAACGGTCATTTTTTTAAAACTTTTACCCCTATTATGCCCACATACCATTTATTGTGTTGAGTTCAAATCAAATTATTAAGTTAGATCCATGTCCAATGAACCTATATCTAAAATCTCAAGTGTTTAGACCCAAAATTGTCGGCGGGTTTCGTAGAGTTCTCAAAGGTCAAATCGTTGAACTTTTACCTCTTAACAGCTAAATTTCTGGTTATAAACGATCAAAAGATTTACACAAACCTCAGTACACTGTATATCAAATTTCGAGTCTGTAGACTAAACATTGACAGAGTTATTGCGTAGGGAATTGTATACAGAAAGACACACATATATGTTCACTTTTATAGATATATAGATATCATTCGGTACAGACTCTATCATGGAAAACCAGAAAATAAATAGATGTGGATTTATAAGTCCAAAAAATCCAACTTTGATCGACCTTCTAGGCCCGGGGTGCATTGGATAGAGATCTTAAATCTCTGCGGTTCCAGGTGAGTATCGTCTGAAGATAGACATTTCAATCTTACCCAAAGCCTGCCAGAAGCTTAGTTGGTCAAAAGCGTGGTGAGAGTCCAACAACTACGGATTGGAGTATTTGCTGAAAATGCAGTTAAAGGTTCGGTGGTCCCCTCCTGTCGCGGTTAGAACCTGACGAAAACGAGAGGAATAGTTGGCCGAAACGTCGTGAAACAACAACTAAGAAAGAAGGGGGTTATATTCATCAATAAATAAATTAATATCAATATATTTATTTATCCCAGAAAAGCCACATAAGGAATAAAACGAAAGAGCTACTATGAATGAGGGGCAAGTTAATTAGGGTAGTTCAAGAGAAGAACTGTACAACAATATAACCTTTACATTACATATTTTTTTTGCGTATTAGTGCAGTTTGGGAAAAAATACAGTTATTATATTCATTAGGTAAGTAGTTACAAAGAACGAATATATTAAAGTAAAAAATCTGGAATTTCTGATAACTACAATGAATGGTTGTGATTTTCTTGCTTATCAAGTAAATCGCAAATAATTACAGAAAGGAAACACAAGCGCAGCAACTTGTTCGGAGCACATCTTCTTAGTAAAGTAATAAATTCATACGTGCGAACAAAATTCAAAATAATGGGAAAACAGCTAGAAATGAATAGGGTGTTTGAATGTATAAGATAAAAACCGTTTTTTTAAACGTGTGTAAAAACTGAAGAGACAAGTGATTACTGAACTCGGCCAGATATCTACTGGTCACGTTAACATGATATGATAAAATGTGATAATTAAGCGCAAGAAAATAGGAATAAAAACAAAAACAAGAATCATCGGCAGTTTCGATCAGGTCGTCTAAGTCAATAATCAATAATAAAAAAAACAACAACAGCTTATTGCATTAGACTGTTTCTGACAATATAGGGCAATACTTTATTTCGATTAAAACTATTCTGCTAAAATAGAAATTGCTGTCCGTAGTCAGATTCATGTAAAGCTTTCCAGGCGTGTTGGGCAAAATTGCGTGTGTGACCGAAACAAGTGACACTAGATAACTTGTTGAAAGTCTTCATATCATTGAAGGCGAAATTAGTGTCTGATAAAATTAATTGGTAAAGATCGAACAATCCGAATCTATTGAAAAAAAAATTGGTCAAACATTGTTGACAAGTCTGTCTTAGAATCACGTTGACACACCGGTTCTCGCCAGGTCACCGATTTTAAACAACGTTGAGCCTGGACAGTACCAGATGGGCAATCATTTGGGAAGGAGAGGCGCTGTATGTATGGCGAGGTAAAATGCTAGGTTGGGGAACTGGCACGGTCGATGCTTCTCTCGAGTGTAGGGAGGGCCTCTCTTAAGTCGTTGGAGGTAACCCATCTAGTGATGGCCTCGCGATAAGAAATACCCTTCATAGCCCTGGAGAAACATCAAGTATTCAGCATCGGACAACATTTGAATTACACTACAAACAAGTGTCGTTCACATGTTACTTTTACGTTTTTTACACATTAGACATAATCAGAATACAAGTCTACGAGGAAATAACCAAGACTGTCGCCAAACAACACCAAAGCATTCCATAGCAGAAACCTCGAAAATTTGGACAAACAACAACGCGCCAAATATTTTCCAGATAGAATTCACTCAGGACTAATATATATATATATATATATATATATATATATATATATATATATATATATATATATATAGATATATATATATATATAGATATATAGATATATATATAATTTGTTAAAAAGCGGACAACTGTTTTTTTATCAGGTAGGATCTAAAGGCTTAATGAGCAATGCTTTAAAGACGATGGCTCGTCTCAGAAAGATAAGTGAAGGTTATGTAAATGTTATGTAAAACAGGAAGTAAATATATAATTTCGGCTGGTGACAGTTACTATGCAACGCGACATAATCGAGTGTGGAAACATCTTCACGGAAACATATGTAAAGAGTTGCAAATTGAATGCAGCAAAATGGCATATTACACTACATTGTTTACAGCTATGTACTTTGAACATAAAGCTATTGCACCTGAAACAGTATTATTACACAAGAAAGCGAGACAAGCAACGTTAGTATAAGTTAGTATATCTAATTAGACTAGGTAAAATGAACAAAAGATAAGATTGGGGGCATTTAAAGCAAAAATAGAAAAAGTGGGAGAAAGGAAACGAATGGAAAAAGAGGGGGGATTAGATGCAATGTAATCGAGATTGTCAGTGTAAGTGGAGAGAAGAAGTGTTGATTACGTAATCGTAAGACAGAGTGGGAGGGTGATCATAAATGGCGAAGCGGAGGTGTAAAAGCATTATTTTTTTTTCTAAAAAATGGTCGAGTAGAAATAAGTTTTAATAGCGTAAGTAACCGTGCAAATAAGATGCACACATGTATATAGGAATTTCATATAAACTATAGATTATAAATAATAATAAACAATCAGTTGTATTTCAATTAGGGTAGAATTAAAAATTAAAATATATATTTGAAGTTATAAAAATTGATAGCAAATAAAATGGATGGTTAAAAAAACTAGTGGCAACAAGTAGAAAAAATTATAGTAGAGATTAATACTTGGGGAATCATCCAATAAAAGATAATAAGGCTTAGCTACAGAGAAACTTTAAACCGCAGGAGCAATACTGAAAAATAAAAGAGTAAGGATTGTTGAAAGAATATATTATGGTGAGAGTTCTAAATGAAGATTGGGAAGAAGTATGGGTCTGAGGGGTTAATTTTCACCATATTATATAATTATAAATCAGTATAGATGAGGTTATGAGTAGAATATTATAAATAGCTTATAAAAGAACAACCCACGTATGCAACAAAATCTACCCTCCTTATTTAATGTAGAAACACACAATTTGGGCCTCTAGATAATTCATATTAATGTAAGATAAAAAATATTCCAAACAAATTTAGTTACGTGGTATTAAAATAGCTAAGTAAATGGGATTATTTGTGGCCGCAATAAATTAAGGTTTCATTTTTTTATTAGGGGCTTGTCTTCATCCTTGACTCTGGTAATAAACAGTTTTTCGCTCCAGCGAAAGTAAACAGGCAAATGTCTCATTTAACAATAGGATAAATATTTTGCTCTTTTAAATTTTTATGGTTTGTGGCGAGTGATGTTCTGTTTTTATATTCTGAGATTATTAAGAGAATATTTATGACCTGAAAATTTCTCTTTCAAGTTAATACATACCATGCCAATATAACATTTACTTACATTTGGTTTTTCCTCAGTTGTGACAGTTGCTTTGTATACTAGGGATCTGACCAGGCAATTGCGTTTAAGTGGGCATTCAGACTTATTTAAACAATTACAGTAACTAGTGTATTTGCGTTCAGATATATTTGGTTCTTTGTTGCTATTTAATATTTCGCTATTGTGTCTTTGGTATTTTTTTCAAGGTTATCACTATAACTTAGTTTGTAAGTGTTTTGTTAGACAGTATAAAGAGATGGGAAATGTATAGTGATAATATTAAGACAATGTTTTCTCTGTTTGTTTTTACTAGTTGGTTAGCTGAGTTTTTCCTATTCTTCATAGAGTCATTTTTATTAGATAATGTTACGATAGAGCTTATTAAAATGTGTTTATAGCTACGCTATTTTAGGGCTTTATTATAAAAGTGTTTATTGTCGTCAAATATGTCTTTGTTAGAGGGGTTGTCACAAATTCTTTTGTTAACAGGTTTCGAAATATGTTTCAGGTAGTTGAATATGGGTTTGGACGTATAGTGAATTTGCATTATCTTTTCTATAATGTTCATAAAATCATGTATTAAAGTGACAAATTACGTCTGGAAAATGCATAACTTTAGTATTTCAGTTAATATCAAATTTAAGATTAATTATTTAAAATTCTCTAAGAATGTATGTTTTACATGTCCATATTTTCGGCCGTTGGAATTTTTTATGACCATAGGATCATCATCTCTTTAATGGGCTATGGTATCCACTTCAATATTCTTAGAAATTATATAAGATATACATAATTACTAGGTCAGTCCTTAACGCTGAGACTAGGGATTCCGCCCTGCTTTTTTTTTTTTGGCCCATTGTTCATTTTCACGAATTAAATCTGTATTTCGGCATCTTTTAATAATATCGATGTCGCTTTTAGTTATGTCCGAAAAAATTGAAGGGAACTCTATTTCGTCCTCTATAAGATGGGTTGCAATCGAAGGATTATGATTTTCAATGTCAAATTGAATAAATGAACAATTCTGTTTGTTCTCAGTACTGAAAAATAAACTTATCGTCACAGCAGTGTTTATCAAGATATTTTTTAATTTTTTGTTTACATAGGCGTCACCACTTATCAAGGCCGATAGGCCACTCAAGGATAAGGGTTAAAGAGTGTAGAGTAGTCAAAAGGACAATATAGTAATCGATAGTAATGGAAGTTCGTTAAATTTGTTAACTTAATTGGAACGGCTCATCAAAAACTTGTTCACGTTGGACTTGAAGACAACCATATTATAAACAGCTGGAAAGCAGGAAAACGGAAGACAATTCCACAGGAGTGCAGTTCTAAGAAAGAAGCTTTGATCATGGAATCTACGTTTAGGTTTAGGCACAGATAAAGAGTGGGGAAAATTATTGATAATGTTTTCAGCTAGTCTAGTATTTCTTGTGAAAGTTTGGCGAGGGGGGACCGTCGATTGAAGATCAGTCGAACACTTTCCATGAAAATAACGATACATCAGAGACAAACTCGCAACATCTCTTCTGTGAGATAGAGGTTGCAGCGAAGAGAAAAGGACATATCCCACCAGGCCACGAAGTCTATTTTGAACCCTATCAAGTCAGGACAATACTTTTCTAGCAGCTCCTGCCCATATGTGGCAACAGCATTCCATGCTTGGACGTATCTGGCTCTTATATAGATAGAGAATTGCATCAGCAGTGAGATATCTACTGGATCGATAGAAGGATCCGACCATTTTTCCAGCGGCCTTGGCAACATATTTGATGTACGTATTCCATTTAAGATCAGGAGTAAAGGTCAAGCCCAGAAGCCTGTCAAAACTTGAGGCATCCCCAAGACGAGAACCATTCATTTTAATTTATGCCAGATGGGGATCAGAACGTTGATGATGTAAAGATAGGAGTTTGGTTTTAGATGCATTAAAAGTAACCAGCCACTCCTTTACCCATTGTACAACGTGATCAAGATCAGAGAAGAGAGAATCGGAGAGAACTTGGTCGTTTACTGTCTTAGATGTGCTACCATAGATGGTAGTGTCGTCAGTAAAAATGTCTACGAATGATGTAAGGATGTGATTTGGAAGATCATTAATGTAGATCAGGGAAAGAGTTGGGCCCAGGATGGACTCCTGAGGGACTCCAGCATTTATACTGTGAGCTTCTTATTTTTGCCCATCAACTACTACTCTTATGAACCTATCAGAGAGAAATGATTCAATAATTGAGAAGACATTTCCAGCTATACCACAGCTGGAGATCTTGTGAAGTAAATCTTTATGCCATACCCTATCAAATACCTTTGATATGTCAAAAGCAATTGCCCTAGAAAGGTTGCCCTTGTCGAGAGATTCGCTAATTTTATGAGATATAACTGTAAGCACATCTGCTGTAGATCTAGCAGAACGGAAACCAGATTGTGTGTCACTAAGAAGATTATTTTTGCTGAGATGGTTGATTACTTCTCTATTTAACACAGATTCCAGCAACTTACTCATAACGCACAAGAGACTTATTGACCTATACTGAGAGGGGGATCAACGATCACCTGAATTCTTAAACACAGGGGATACTGATGAGATTTTCCAGGGTGATGGGAAGCAATTCTCCTTAAGACAACGTTTAAACAGTTTTGTAAGTATGGGTGCTAGTTCTGGTTGAAGTTTTTTTGAGTACTATAATTGGAATACCGTCAGGGCCGGTTGCTTTACTGGAATCAAAGTTTTTGATTAGCTTGGAAACATCACATATAGATATTTGTATATCACATAATGTGTTTTCTGATACAGGAGGAAATATTGGGGGTTGGCCGCCTTGGTTGCAAAGGGTAGAATTGGCTGCAAAGTTCTTGGCAAAGAGTTTGGCTTTGTCTGATGCTGACGAGATTAACTCAGGTCCATTGATTATAGTTGGGATAGAGCACACGCTTCTGTTCCGGATTCTGTTTGCAATTTGCCAAAACTGGTGGAAACCAAGCCGCTGCTCAGCTCCTTTGGACTTGACGGACTGAGCATACCACTCTCTTGCGTTTTTTATTACTTTCTTACAATGGTTGCTGGCAGTCCTGAAAGCGGCTTTAGTTTCCATACATCTTTACGTTGGAAGCAGTGGAAAAAGTGATTTCTGTGCGCAATAGCAGCAGCACATTCTGGAGAAAAATATGGCTGGCTGTTAGGTGTTTGTCAGGTTTTATACTATAGACGACACATCCTTTTTAAACATGGAACACAGAGGAAGATCCGATATAAATGTACGGAACTATCCCAGTCAGCCATAGTGTATCGATATACTGTACGATGGAGAGGTACGTCCGGGGACTTATTACATTTCATTTTTATCTTAATTGATACAACCGAGTGGTCGGAAGATCCAAGAGGAGAGAACGGAAACTGAACATAGTTCAGAGCAAGTTGTGAAAAAAAGGTCTAGGAGACTTGCATACTGGCCGTCATTGTCGGGCACATGGGTGGGTTCGTGAACAATCTGAGTGAGCTCATAAGCAATGGAGAAATCATGACAGAATCTCCCCTCATCATCGGGCTTGTTTGAGTGGGTCAACCATTCCACATTGTGAACATTGAAGTCTCCACATACGTGAATGTTAGCTGAAGGATATGCTGATAGAACTTGGTCAATTTTCTCAGAAACATATTAGCGGATTTAATGTGAAAAGTAATTATTTCTATGATAATTTTGCTAATATTTTATATTTCTGGTCTAATAGGTTTAATGTGTCTAGTTGTTGGTTTAATAAGAAATCGTCGTTATGGTCTTTAGGAAGATACACGCGTCATTAGACTTTAATATGCTAACTCTATTACTTATTTTGACTTGTCTGTTATTATTTTGCAATCACAATTTATCTTATTAATATGATCCGATTTATACATTTTATAATATTTAGTAATGTTCTATTTTATTAGTATTTATTAGTATTATTATTTATGTTTGGTGGGTTAATAAAGGTTGTTGTCTTGCCTGCTTTAGCAAGAATGTGTTTAGAGTTATCAATTTCTTTTACAGTAGGATCCACTTTTCTTTGGAGACCAGTTCTGGTTTTTGGAAAGTAATTTCCTTGAAAATCTCCATTAGATCGTTTTCAAATAAATCCAGTTTTCCAAAGTAGGTGCAGTGTTTTCGATCCTAAATCTATAGTAATCCTTATTGTAATTTGTTTAGCTTGTATTAGATTTTATCAGAAAAAAAACGATGCTTTCTATTTCATGCGCCTCAGTAATTAATCTAGTAAATTGTAAGGACCAGAAGGTAATTTCAATTATTAATGGTTTGAGATACTCTTCAGCGATGTGTTGAAGTTATTTTGTCCATACCTTTATATAATAAAATTATGTTGGATAGTGCTCTACAATGAAGGGGATGATGTTCCAAGTTAAAGGTGTTCAGAGGAAAAAAAACTCGTGAATTGAAATAAGTTATTAAGAGTGGTCAATAAATATAGCAATATCTATTTTATTGATATATAAATTTACATCGTCACGACACATGACATGCTAATGTTTCGGACAAGTGGTCGGTCAAGATCAAAAGTCCTCGGAAGGCAATTAAATCACGTTTTTCTTCCACTGAACGGGTTCGGTTCTAAAATAAAAGATGAGAGAATAATTTGTTTACAAATAAACATGATTAGATTAAGGGAGAGATACGGAGTTATGTGACATTTACAATGCCAGATATTGAAAGCGAAGGCAGAAGAAGAAAAAAAAGGGGGAAAAAGGAAAACAAGAGGAATAACATATAATGTAATCAAGATTGTTAGTGTAAATGGGGAGGGAAACGGGCAATTGCGACATCGTAAGAAAGAGATGAGGGGTGAACGTAAATAAACCATCCCTGACGGGAAAGGGAAAATGTAAAATCAGAAAAATTGCTCTGAAAAATATCGAGCAGAAAAGACTTGTTAATAAGAGAAGAGGGTATAGGGAGGCATACTTTTTTGCTTCTCCGTTGTTTATTAGTGTTATATTCTCGGTACCGCAAAAAAGCATTGTTGTATGATGGGTACTAAATATAGGTCCAAAACAGTGTAAATGGGTATATGCGTACTTGGGACGAAGGGTTCATCCTGATGCGTACACGTTTCACTAAATGTCTTATAGATTATTTTAACACTAGAATTGTTGTTGCTGCCTATTTATGATATATTAATATTTAATTGTTCATATGCGGGGGTGTGCGTTTGTGTGAGACATATATTTTGGGCATACTTTAAATTCATGCGTCGTTGATCTTGTCCACCTGGAATTCATCTTGTTCTGGGAGGAGAGGCTGGAACCTTTTGGACGAAACACATTAACTCCAAGACGATCAGTTTTATATTGTTTTTATTCACTTTCCAGGTGTAGATCACACAAGAATGGAGAGTGAATATCTTTGCTTGCCTGGTTTACTTGTAGGTCTCTACTTTCACACACGTCAGCTGCCACCCCAGTGAAGAGGGGACTACCTGTTAAAATATCCGCTCTTCTTTACGTCCAAATTCCAAATACCCGATCTCAAGCTATGCTGATCACGTGACTCACACGCAGATCTGATCAGCTGACCAGCCCTTCTGGTAAACGTCTACAATATGATTTACCATATTTTGATAGACCTTATAAATATTCTTCATATTCACCTCACACCCATCTCTCCGTTTAGATAATAAGATAGACCAATATTGACTAATACAGATATAGATTACTAAATAGATAGATCGACACTGTCTTGTGTTCTACCTATTATATTACATTAGTTTGTAAATAAACAAGTAGCTCGAGCACTATGACAGCGGCGGACGAGTGTTTATTTAATAGGCATCTCGTGAGGTCATTTGCGAGCACTGATGGCAGAGGTCGGAGTTTTGAACTGCCGACTATCAACACGATGGTTGTAGGCTAAATTCATAGCTAAGGAAAGATGCTAGACTAGCCGCACTGAGGAGTTGTGATACAATGGAACAGTACTGTATGTACATGACTACATATTTTAAGCCACCTTAATTCGATAAAGAACTGCCGTAAATTTATAGCACCCGCTGTCCAATTGGATGCACAGCGAGGCCCGCTGTTTCTTTCTAAGTAAACACGAAGTTCGAGCATTGTTAAAAGCGTTGGGGTATCTTGAATTAATGGCCATTTGATGAGGTCATTTGCGAGCACCGCTCACATGGGCTGGAGATTAGAACTATCAACTCGATGTTTGTAGGTTCAATCCTTAGCTGGGGGGGAAGATGCTAGTGTTCCTATTTACAATGCCTCCCCACGGGGCAGAGTTAGACACCAGCGTCGTTTTTTAACGTGGAGAAAAGGAACAAAAATAAAAATTGTCTCAGTCGTGAAGGATTTCTCCTCCACTGACAGAGAACAAGAAATTGAAGTGCAGCCTCTGAAGAAGATACTACACTTTGATCTTGTCCCGAAGGCCAAGTACGGTTATTTATTTATTTGCTTCCCCACTGCGCAAATTAGGCACAAGGCCGTTTTTTAATGTGGAGAGAGGGGGAGGGGGGATGGAAAGGGGGGTCCAGCTCCCGAGAGGTGGGAAATGGGAGCTGGATAGTAACTGTGGTCGTAGGGTGATCCCTACCTTGACCAAGTTCAGATATGTGGGGTTACCCCACATATGGTCTTTGCTAGTCATAGCTGGTCTTTACTTGCAGTATCCGTCGGAACAGATACTACACTTTGATGTTGTTGCCCGGACCCCCGAGGGGGGTTGTTGGGCTGTAAAGGCCAAGTACGGTTACTGTTAGTGTTACTGCACAGATGAGTTGTGATACAACGAATCAGTACTGTATGTGGATCTCTTTCTATCTCTTTCACTATATATATATATATATATATATATATATATATATATATATATATACATGTATATATATACATGTGTATATATAGAGAGAGAGAAAGAGAAAGAGGGGGGAAGAGAGAGATAGAATCAACAACTAAACAGCAAAATGGCAAAATGAAATTATTGTTTTGGTCTGGTTCATAAAAAAGAGAGACGCAAATCACATTCCGATTCGCACAACAATAGTGATATTTCTGTAGATTTTGTCGAATCTTTCAGAATATATACATTTTTATTTTCTATCTAAAAACCAAACTTGCCCACTAGGTTACTCTCTTTTGTGTGGAGGCGTTCACTTGAGACCACAATGGGTTTTCGAAATATTTCCTTTGTCTGCTTGAATGAATAAGGGTTGAGGGATGAGTCCCGCGCGTGCCAGTCAAATGCCACAGGGTGAAAAAATGGACTTTGACCTCGATTTTCTTGTCAGACGCTAGAAGATGAGTGGGTTCCCGCAGACCGTGGACATGTTCGATGTTTATGAGTGATGCAGTTCTAATTGAAAATCGATGTCGAGAAGAGCGACAAGGGAACACAGCGAAAAATAGCAAGAATATTGAAAACATCCTACACACATAGTTCTGTATATGAAATACGAAATGTGATCCTCTGTGTCCCTCTTGAACAAACTTTCACGCTTCTATAATTCTAATTCAGACCCGAAAATGTATACTAATTGTATGTAAATATTAGTTGGAGACGACTTAACGTTGCATTTAATATATATGTTTCGTATCATTTTAATTTCTCGGACTACTGTTCTAATCCGGAGTGTTATTTACCCAACGCTTCCGCTGATGTAACCTTTGACATTCGCTCCATTGTATTCGGAAATCATTCTGTCGAACTCTGGTATCTGACGGAATTTAAACGGAAGCAACTTTTTTATCCTATGGGCTAGCATGTCCTCGTTCTGTCGGTCATTGCTGATTAGACGTCTTACGTAAGACGCTATTGTATTCTGAGGGTCGCCCGCAGATTATTGCAAATTTCAAACTAAATGTTTGCTAAGTACGTTTACCTCAACACAAAATGGTCTCATGGTGTAGTGGAAAGGAATAGTATTTGGAATAATTCACAGAAAACAAATAATCAATACTAGTCTAAAAAATTCCGAATTATACACAAATATGTAACAGTAATACAATTAAAGTATTGCTATCAATCTTTGTTTTCAGTATATTGAGATAAATGAAATGTAATACTGATGTACATAACATAAGTAAAACATGGCAAGTACCGATAAGAATTTCATGATGAAGAATTAGTGGCTCGCTATTTTCCGTGAGTTCACGGAAAATTAGTAATGCCGAGCCTAGTCTATATGAATAACACACTAAATTTGCGCATGGGTGTCTTTGTGCAAATACTTATTCGATAAACTCTTAAACTACTAATCACATTACACTGGCATTTATAGCAAATATTAATCATACAATAATAATACATAACGAATATCATCATCATCATCATCATCATCATCATCATCATCATCATCATCATAATAATAATAATAATAATAAAATAATAATAATAATAATAATAATAATAATAATAATAATAATAATAATAATAATAATAATATAAAGATCGTTAATAATGAGTAAAATATTTTTTTGATTGTTAAATAAAGAGTACAAAAATATGTCGGCAAATCAAAATGAAAAATGTTCATTTCAAGTTTCCGGCATATGTATATTACTTTTGGGTATAGATGATTTCGTAAAAACGGCAACAAATAATTTAATTTAAAACCCTTTTCGATAGACTCAATGGCAGCGAACATGGTTAAAATACAATGTTTTTTTGTTTTCGATTCTGGCTGATGAGAACCAAGTCATTTTATTCTTATTTTTTAAATCAGTACTATATATAAGGTACAATATAATATTCATCAGATAATTTTCCCGGTACTGCGTGGATTCAAATAACATTAAACGTATTTTGCAAGCGAGATAGATCTCTCTAGTCAGTACTCAATAGGTGACCATTTGGGATTATTAGGTGGTGTATCTCGACAGTGTTTCAAGTAGTTCTTTACTTCTACTTGCCATTAAACACAAGCAGTACAAATTAAGGAGTTATGTTGCTCGAAAATACGTAGCGCCTGCTTTATAATACCAATAGTGTGCATATAAAACAATGGTATTAATGCGTAATAGTTTTAATTTGTTTTATCAAACACCCACGCACATGTGTTAACTAGCAGGCAGGTCATTTCAAACTTACCATAAAACTATTTACGCTGAATGATGTTAGTCGCACGGAATCTCCAGTTCATTCGATATCACCGCATGCAATCAGATTAAAACTGTTCTCATCGGTGAAGTGCATAGGACACCAGTGAATTTTGGATGTCTATTGCAAATGCCAATCGAATTCTATAGTGCTAATCAGTGAGTACAAAACTTCGTATAGGAAGTAGAGCTATCGGGACACATCCATAGAGTTTGTTTTTGATGGTTTGGTCCTGAAAATATTAAAGCCATTGACCTGTTGGTGAGAATTTTGTGGGATTCCGTTGCTGCTTGCATAAACGCGCTACACCTAATCCTGTTGCATGTTTGAAGATATTCTTTTAAGGAGTAACTAGTTTCTTCTTGGGATTGTTTAGGGAATCACAGCACATATTCTCGCTAGGGCATATACAGATTGACGATCCTAGTGTAGTTGAACTACTTGTGCAACCTATGTAGCGAGTAGGTAATGAGCTATGCTATCAACAGTCTTGGATCCACGCGAAATAAAAAGCACTCCAGTAGAAAGTCAGTCAGTAAAAAATCAGCCAAAAAAATTTGAAATAAAAATAAATATCGCTCGTCCCAATAATTTCCGTATTCTGAATTGTCTCATTGCCGTAGCGAAGCAACCGTTGTAGAAACCATTAACAGAAAAGAAGCTGAAATTGCTACCCCCCAGCTACATAACTAAACAATATCACAATAGCTTGAGATATAGTTTGCTATAGTCTTATTAAAAACAAAAGTGTTTCTCTTAAGTAGGAAAAGTTTAACATCTACCGCATGAGTTTCGTACGTATGAGGGAGTTAAAATCTATCCTTCAAGAGTTTGTTTTTTGTAGATTTTCAAGTGGTCTTAAATTTCTGCTCAAGAGTGCATATTTACATAGTTAATATTCATAAATGTAAAGCCTATAATAGATACATTTATATTTTTAATACCAATTTACTAATCTATTGATCGGCTTTGATGGCAGGAACAACATTTTGAACATCTAAAGATTTTAATTGTCATACAAATACAGACGCACACAGACATATATATATATATATATATATATATATATATATATATATATATATATATATATATATAGTCTTGGAAGTTTTTAACCTTTAAAACTATACAACAAATATTTTTTATCATTCGTTAGAAAACCATCTAGTCAGTAAGTTATTTAATCACTTGCAACCACTGCATCAACTCGCTCTCGAATTTACTATAATACCAACAATTGATTTTTAAAGGGATCATCAGTTGTGTTTCTCTTAAGTAGGAAAATAAATTAATTGTGTTTCTCTTAAGTAGGAAAATAAATTAAATACAAAGTATATATATATATATATATATATATATATATATATATATATATATATATATATATATATATATATATTATAAGGTGTTGTGAAAATATTCGGTCTTTTTTTTATGTTCTACTCATATATATATATATATATATATATATATATATATATATATATATATATATATATATGTATATATACAGTCCTGGTCAAAAACATAAGACTACTTAAGAAAGTAAGCGTTTACGCATATTATCGAATTTTTAATGAAACAAATGGTTGAAACCATTGCCAAAAGGGAAATATGATGGAAAAAATGTGAAATCTGCGTCATTCGAAACCTAAATCCTGATCTAATAATTATTTAAAAAAAAAAAACATTTCCACCTGGTCAAAATGATAAGACCACTGATAATTTATCTAACAAAAGGCAATTATAAATTACTAAACAGGGTCTCAGTATTTAGTATAGCCTCTATTATTACGAATTACTTCAAAAGTTCTCTTCGGCATGCTTGCCACTAATTTTTTTTTTATCAGTTTCGAAGGAATTTTATCTTATGTACTGAAACCTGAATCAGAAAGTTCCTTTATCGAATCATACTGGGGTCCATCCTTGAAACTTCTTTTGTCATCCATCCCAAAAGATTTTCAATTGGATTGAGGTCCGGGGAACATTCTGGATGATCTAACAATTCTATATTATTTGAAGAAAAGTATTCTTTTGCGTGTCGAGGAGTGTGCATCGCAGCGTTGTCTTGCTCGAAAATGCAATTTCTTCCACACAGACGTGGACCTACAGTCCTGATAGAAGCATTTTCAAACATTGAAATGCACTTCAATGATGTTTGCCGGCCTTTCACTCCTTGCAACTTTAGGGTCCCAGCTGACGAGAAAGCACCCCAGATCATTAAAGACCCTCCTCCACTATGCCAAGTTGAAAAAGTCACTTTGGGCAAATTTTTATCATGCCAATAGTGTTGAAATCCATCTGGACCATTTAGATTAAACTTTTTCTCATCAGAGTAAATTACATTTTCCCACTTCTCTTCATCCCAAGTCTGGTATTTGGCGGCATATTTAAGTCGGTTAGTTTTGTGCTGTTCAAGAAGACGTGGTTTCTACAATCGCTTTACATTATTAAAACCCGTCATTTTCAGATGCCTTCTGATGGTTTTAGGACTACATTCTGCTGCTGTTTGGCTTTTCACTCGACTTGAGCTTATACTGGATTTTTTTTTAAAACTTCTTCCGATACGGCGATCCAGTGATGAGGTTATTTTTTTTTTTGGTCGACCTGGACTCTTTTTGTGCCTGTATTGATCTGGATTTCTTAAAAGAAATTGTGATGACGGTTTTGCATCGACACGTTCACTTTTATAGATATACTAGCATTTAAGCCCGGCGTTGCCCGGGTGTTTGTAGGTGTATGCTGAGCAAAAAAAAAAAAGTTGTAGAAGGAAGGCAGGCTCGAACCCGTGTCCGCAAAGACGAAAAGAAATGGGACAACCTGACGTCTTTGCTTTTACGACCACCGCCAAACCGGAAGTGAAGTAGGTTTAAATTAAGGCTAGACAATCGAAAGGACAGGATGACTTTCGCAAATATCGGCGAAAAAAGGACCTATTCTGTAGAAAAGTGACCAGTGGAGATGAAGATATAAATGTTTTAGCCAATTTTTTTTTATATTTATCGTCTGAAAGGTCGAACTTCAAAACGATAATGATCTTGTAAAAATCTGTCGCCTCTGTCGAAAGTTTTAGGCAGACTTGCAAACATACATACATACATACATTTATATATTGGTAACTAAAATTTTCGACCGAAACTGATTAAAAAGCTTGCCATATCACCGAGTGTGATTTATGTAAAATTTCAAGTGTTTAGACCAGAAATTGTCTGAGTAATTTGGAAGAGACC
Source organism: Euprymna scolopes (assembly GCF_053919585.1). Classification (NCBI taxonomy): domain Eukaryota; kingdom Metazoa; phylum Mollusca; class Cephalopoda; order Sepiida; family Sepiolidae; genus Euprymna; species Euprymna scolopes. The sequence goes on from NC_136490.1 coordinate 105,817,301, forward strand.
GCAGACGTCAATTTTTTTAAACTTTGACGTCTATTATGACCCCTTAAAGTTTATTGTTTTGGGCTCAAATCAAGTTATTAAGTTAGATCGATGTTCAAGAAACCTATATCCAAAGTTTCAAGTGTTTTGACCCAAAATTGGCGGAGGAGTTTGTTAGAGTTCTCAAAGGGCAAACTGTTGAAATTTGACCCCTTAACAGCAAAATTTCTGGCCGAAATAGGATAACAAATATTTTCCCAAATCTCAGTACCCGGTATATCGAATTTCGAGTCCGTAGACTTAAGATTAACAGAGTTATTGCGTAGGGAAATATACACAGAAACACAGACAGACACACAGTCACACAGACAGACACACTAGGACGTTCACTTTTGTAGATATATAGATAGTTTTTTTGATGATGGGATAACATAAAGTAACTAGTAACACAATAATAATGTTTTACTTGTTTACGAATAACCGTAATGCATTATGACGAATTTATTTTTGTTTTTCAATAATTTAAATAATTGTTTGTGAGAATTCGTTCGCAGTCCTGCTTTCATTATTGTAAGTGATGTTTATTTAACATGATTTGTATAAATGTAAAAATCTAATATGGTTCACTAACATCCTTACATACCTGATGTTGACGGACAATTTTTAAGCACATTAGTAGTTTTTGGACTTCATGCCCAAAACTGTGTTGAAACATGAGTATGTTTCCGCTGTGATCTAGCGATCACTCGGTTGTCTTAATTAAGATAAATCAAATTCAAGAGTAAACCTAATTTCCTCCTCATCACACAATGTGTCGATACTCGATTGCTGACATCCTCAAATCTTTCATATAAGAATTAACTGTGAATTAATTGTTTTTAAAAGAATGTGTCCTCTATCGGATTCATCTTGACTGATTAGTTTACACCTATTATGAAAATAGCCAAGCAAATCAAACAATTACAACAGAGATTTAACGGCAATGTTTAGTACCCGCCAACATATGCTGCCACCATTAAGCAAAGAAAGGACAAGTTCAATGCTTTTTAACAAAATAGGTATTCTTAAAAATAAAACCACGTTTAGGACTGCCAGGGGCTGTTGAAGAAGTATAAGGAACATGCGAGATTCATATGCTTCATCAATAAATCTACGAGAGTTGAGCTCTTTTGCGAGTGTGGAACAGATCCTTTACTTCAATTCGAATTATCACCAATGGAGTTAAGAACTTTGCAACAAACTCAACCTTTTTGCTATCAGAGTCGTTTATACTCTGAATTTGTAAGATTGAAAATAATTTGAGATATGCTATTATATGTGTCCTGGATATTGGCAAGCTTATCAAAACCTTGATGCAAGCCAAGCAACAGATGCGGACGTCATCCAAATCATAGGGCTAAAATCACTGCTATGTGCGGTAGCTTTTATTCTTTCAAGGTTTTTAACATTAGGTTAATGGGCATTGCTTCCCCGTGATTATGTTCCTTGAATCCCTGATAAACAGAATATATTTAAATAATATTAGAATAACCAACTTACAAAGTTATATGCAAAACGGTTTTCGGCCTCCGAGATCGCCAACTGATATACTGATGGTAATACTACAAACTGTTAACAAGTTTTCATATTGACTGCAATAGATAATTGCCTATTAAAGACATGTAATAGACATAACCAGAATCTAATACATAACATAACGTCTATCATCAAAACATTTCCAGCTATGGGATATGCGGAAATATATTCCCAAACAGCAAATTCTATCGCTCTGATAGCTTCATAATTGATGATGAGCAATATATTGTATGAAGTACATTATATTGACACGGGCGTGACACATGGATCAGTTCTGGACTCAGTCTTATTTCCTTATATCTGTAAATGAGTTACAAAGTCAGTTTTTAAGAGCATTCGTCGACATTCATGCAGAAGACACAACAATATATATAACTATTTCGGAAGGAAACAATATACAGGATGTTTCTGATTCTCTCTCTCTCTCTCTCTCTCTCTATCTCTCTCTCTCTTTCTCTCTCTAAACTGGACAAAAGTGGCGCTGCCGATAGGGAAATGTTTGTTACTTTCATGTTTTCAAAACAAAGGAGCACTATTTTAATCACCAAATTCTAATCCCCACTTGTCGAAAAATTAAATGACTTACTCGATCCCTGAGGAAGTTTCCCTGTCCTTGACAACAGTCATAAAATGTAAGACTAACTCAAAAGGAATTGCCAAGATCATTATAAAACATGGTTAGATCCTTCTACAACTCCATATAATAAATCTTTCCTGACGTAATAATCTTCGTACAAAAGAGGCATATACTGCTAAGATCGGATGTTTCCACATCTGGGGGTGGGAGTGCTGCTTAGATCCCCTGTTCTAGCATTAAACAAGTTAAAAAAAAACGACTTCAAAATCTAATATGTTCTTTTTTATTATTACATTTTTTCAATTTGCCTTAAGTTGCTTGTCTTTATCGTATCTATCGTTATTTTCATAACAATTCTTGATTAAGCTTCAATTACTTCAATCCCAATTTTATAAAGATTCACAAGCAAAAACTCGTCTACTTAGAGAAATTATTGAAATTTGTTTTTCTTTCCTCCTATGCCTAAAACTAAGCAAAATTTCCATGTTTAACATTTCTTTCCGTGAACTACCCGCGCGTGGAACACAATAAAACAGAGTTTAATCACGAATGACATCGTAATGTTCATTTTCATGTCTAATGTAAACAACTTATTGTATATATATATATATTCTCTTAAATTAGTTAAATCCGTCAATTGGACACGTATTTACCCTTACGATCGAATGGACTTTGGGTCTTAATAAGTGAGTACAAACAAGATTCCTCGAGTAAATACAAAGAGGTTGATAGAGCATAGGTACTCAATTGTAAGAATGTATTTACAGACGAGAGTAAAGCGAAAGAATTAATAACCCCCCCCGCCATGAAACTCACGAAAAATAATAGACGTCTGTAGATACGATTATAATATATATAACATTTGAGATTAGATATAATAGTGTAAAGAGAGATAAATTTGACCATTTATACAACGAAATTGTAAAGTTAAGATGGTTTGAAGGACTAGAACATTTAGACCGCAGGTCAAATTAAGGTTCTTAATGAGAAATAAATACATATACTGAAGTATATCCAATCTATTAGATTCTGGTTATGTTATATTTTCTTTTTGAACACGTTGTCTTTAATAGACAAGTAGCAACTGATTGTCATCGCACTATTCTTCGACAAACAATAAAGAATAATGGACAAAATTCTGGGTAGAAGAAGCAGAGACGACAATGAGGAACATACCTTGACGGTTTGAACACCAAGGCAACAAAACAAAAAAAAATTATGAGCAACAATGAATTCATATATACTGAGGAAGAAAGATGGATGGAGAGCAATAGACATGAATGTCTGTATGAAGCAGAGCAGCACTTGAATGAATAAATTAATATTACTTTCATTATTATTATTAATAATAAAGTAATAATAATAACTGAGGCAGTATTATCTATACTGTTTGCTTTAGCCTTTAAACTATTTTGTTTAATATTTATGGCAATTAATATTGTTGCCTCACAAAGAGCTTTCATGCGGCTTATCAAATATTTCTCATTTAAAAAAAGCTATGGTTATCCCTGGAAGCTGCATGACAACATGTCACCCCAGATTTTCAGTACTCGTCACCTTTCTCAAAAAACATTTGCAAATTAATTTGCGCTATTTCAACAGCCGTTTACCATTGATTTCTCGCTGGCACCGGCCATTGGTCTCTACTGACATTTGAGTGGCAATAATCCTCGCTAAGCTCCCGTTGCAATTGTCCCACTACCCAATCCTCGGTCTTTCCATCCTTCTTTACTCTTTTCTGCTTATTAGTATCAATCAAAACGTCGGGAAAACAACAACTAGAAGATGGGGATAATAGTCCAAATAATAAAATAAAAAATATATACAATTGACTCATCTCCAAAATAATTTCAAACTAATTCTATAATATAACAATCGGTAGGGAATCGACAATTGGAAGAACAATTGGATTTATAAGACAAAAAAATCCAAAATTGATTGCCATTGAAGGTCCGTAGTGCAGTGGATAGAGATGCGAAATATCAACCATTTCAAGTGAGCGTGAAGCTAGAGGTAGCGGTTTCGATCCCACCCAAAACGGGTCAGAGGTTAGTTGATCAAACCCTGGTGAGATGATACCAGCTATTTAAGGCAGCAATTGCTGTGGATGTAAATGTAGGATTCGACATTCCTATTCCTTCGCGATTAACCTGACGAAAGCCAGAGGAATAATGTGCCTAAATGTCGTGAAAAGAACAACAAGAGGATGAGGACAATAGTCCAAATAATTAAATAAAAAATTATAAAATTTACTCATCTCCAAGATAATTCCAAAGTAATTCAATAATAGAAAGGAGTATGTATGCAAAGACAAATTTTGGAGGGAGCAGCTTGGCAGGTCTAAAGTGGAGTTGACTGCGGACACAAAGCAAGGTCGGCATTCTCTGTTTCCCTGCAAATAACCTCATAATGGGGGAATTGTTGATTACTCATTGTTTGCCATATTGCAATTATTTCACAAATTCCTAATTTCTGCGACATAATGCTTTTTTTTTCGGAATATTACGGTATATTTTCCATTGCGTGATATTGCTTGTTCTTATGTACATCTTACAATGATTTCTAGTTTCTTTACACATTAATCTATTTGGTATACACTTTAATCTAATTATGATTGATAAAACTACGTAATGCATGCTGCCTGTGAACTATATCATTTACACAAGTAGAAGTGAGCTATCAAGCGTGCCGTTTTCTATAAAACTTTTGCGTACAAGCATGTGCCTAAATTGAAGATTTGAACAATTTATTGCCCTATTTTGCATATTGTAGACCCCCCCGCAAGAAAAATAAAATACAACTCTATGTAACATCTCTGATTTGATTATTGATGTCTTCAAATTTTGTATCTATCTTGTTATCCTGAGCAATGCCTCCGTAAATTTGGGTCGAGAGTTTAGGTGGATGTGAGCCAGTATCAGAAAGTGGTCAGCGTTCTCTCTATCCACGAATAATGTGGTCAAAAATATGTCTAGTATTGAGCTTGAGATAACAGTATGGGTAAAGGAATCGTATATATAAAAAATAGTCTACATACGCTGTAATCGACTGCGTCTGTGTGACTAAATATATCATACAAATTACTATGTTTTAAATAAAAAATCAACAAAGTCATATACTAGCGGGTTACTATGTAGAGAGAATGTCGCATCTCTGTCGTAAGTAACTCGGTTGTTAAGCTACATTACTGGGTCGAGAGAAAACAGTAGAGACATATAAGTGCGTTACAGTGTTGCAAGATTATTCAAAAGTACATAAATACCTATTGAGCTTATGGTAATATCTTTGTTGAGAATAAAGAAAGGTTATATAGATATCAATTCCGAGTCAGTTAATTTTTTTCTGTGAACCATGACGGCAAAGTTATCTGTAACAAACCATGTTTATATTGAAAGAGGGTGAAGTATTAACATATGCCGAGAAGAACCCATTTTACATAATCTATGCTGGGTCTAACTCAGTGGATAATTATTAATGTTATCCTATAAAAGGGAAGTGAATAGGTTTTGATTTTGTGTCAGTCTGGTCTGATCGTATTTTTGCTTGGATTGTCATTTTATTTAATAGGTTCAGATGAAAGTGAGCGAAATTGTAGAATACCAAATATTCACATATGAGTAGATAATTACTCGATTCGTAATGTACAGGATTGTGGCATAGCAAGTTTTCTGTAGACTACAATGTATTATAGACTAAATTACTGCTAAAAGGCTTGTAAAGTCTCCTCTCAGGACTTCTCAGTGGGTTGCGAACTAGAGCATACAATAGAAAGATTTAATTTAAAGCACACAATTTCACAGTATATTATGACACTGCAATACGACGTAGAGAATTCATTGATCTTCATTATATCTCGGGTAACATCTAATCTTCCTACTAGTATATATATATATATATATATATATATATATATATATATATATATATATATATATATATATATATAGTAATTTATAAAATATATATGGCGATTAAGCTACACTGAATATTCTGCGTTTCATCCAACTATAGGATTCGTCAGGCTTATGCGCCTAAGCCTGACGAATCCTATAGTTGGATGAAACGCAGAATATTCAGTGTAGCTTAATCGCCATATATATTTTATAAATTACTAACTAGCTCTACCTACGTATTGAGCACTTTTGAAGTAAATACTTAAAGTTTACGCATAAATCTATACTTTCGTATAGTAAATTTATGTGAATAAATGAAATAGTTATGCTATATATATATATATATATATATATTTATATATATATATATATAAATATATATATATATATATATATATATATATATATATATATATATATATATATATATGTTACTTAAAAGGTACCCTAATTTCGAACATTTTTATTTAATGCATTTACTGGAAGCATAGCGCATTTGCTCAAAATACGCACGCAGGGGATTTAAGCCCGGATATTCTAATTTACTCTGAACTCCTTAAAAGATAAAAGAGTCTTCTGGCAATAAAAATATGCCGCTTAGTTGAAATCCAAAACGTTCATTTTCGATGTCAACCATATTTCTATTACTTTTACGCATTCGTAAGTTCTTTCATAGCTTCAAGTTGTTAAATTTTAAATCTTTGATATCTATCGGTCGATAATTCACACGGTAGAGGATTCGATTGGTGTTTAAACCATTTGGTTTTGATTTTAGCTAATGTCACCCAATTATTTTTTTTTTTTACATCCTTTGTTGATACATTATTTATTTAATATCCAAAAGAGAATTGGTTCTTATTAATTTTTTTTTTATTTGCGAACTCATTCTTCTTAATTGTTGGTTGGCGACGTTTCGGCCCACTAATCCTCTGACATTCGTCAGGTGGTAACCGCAACGGGATAGGTAC
>NC_136490.1:105826792-105836792 GCF_053919585.1 Euprymna scolopes
AAGAAAACATTACGCTAATACATACCTCCGAGACAACGATAGCTGACGAGAAAAGTGCGTTACGCTGTTAAGAAGATAGCAAGCGATAACAAAGTATATGTTTTATTAACATAAAGGAGTCAAACATTTTTACTACTACTTAGGAAAACTAATCGAACACATCTTAAAAAATATCAATAATTTATTTAATAACTCGCAATAGATAGTCTAGCCGAACTTGCAGTTTATTCGCTGGACCAGCTTCTCTGTTTAAAACATGATATTTGATTAATTTACACATCTAATCATGTAAAAGTATGTCATAATATATGTTTTGTGCTTTTTCAGCGAGGTCCATGCTAGTCTGTCTGCTCGAAAACAGGCTGATGCTGAATGCAGGTGAGTACTCTGTGTACTCTTATGTAAAGCTTTATACCTTGAGTTATTGCTGATTGTAAACATGTGTGACAACAGGGCTCAGTTTTTTTCACACTTAAAGAAAAAAGCAGAAATAGTTATGTGAAACCTGCTACGACTACACAACTCATAAAATATGGTCCCACCACATTGATTGTAATTACATAGACTATTATGTTTGACTGATAACAGAACCACATCAAACTGGTGTTCAGATGTTTTTAAGTGAAGACAATCAAACAGTGATTTCAAGATTATAATCTTGCCTGGCAGAAGTAGTCTTAGATGGTTCTTCTATGGGCTGTTATTAAATAAAATATACTCTAGGTGATGAACTTAATTTGAATAATGCATCAATTACTGTCAAAGATCCGATGTCTTACTCTTTATTTTCTCAACTTGATATTGGGAAGAATTTCTGTTTACATACATACATACATATATATATATATATATATATATATATATATATATATATATATATATATATATATATATTGTGTGTGTACGTGTGTATGTGAATTTTCTTTCGTGTTCCTATTTACTTTGCCTCCTCACGAGGGCAGTGTTAGACACCAGGGTCGTTGCAACGCAAAAAAGGAACAGGGATATAAACTGTGTCAGTCTTGAAGGATTTCTTCTCCACTGAGAGAGAACAAAAATTGAAACGCAGCATCTGAAGAGCAGATACTACACTTTGAGCTAATAATTTGTTTATTCAGTTTAAAAAAAGAATACAATATAAATTAAACATGAACAAAATATACAGGCACAAGGCCAACTCAAATAGGGGAATGAATGAACGTCGTTGGTCATCCTTATCAATGTGGAACTAAACAGAGATTCTCGTCGCTAGTATCCTCTTTCAACATAATACCGCATATAACATTTCGTACTGAAGGACGTCCCATTTTGAGCCCAATCGTTCAAAACATTTTCGATTTACGTGTAAAAACAACAAAAAAAAAACGATAAAAATAACGATAATACAATAATTCATTTGCGTCGAGGTCAGAGGAAGAAAAAGAAAAACATGGTTAGTAAGATTCTCTTCACCTCGTCTAATTGATAGACCGCCAGTTTCAGTTTATTTTGTAAAGGAACCTTAGGTCCTCCGAGAATCGTGTACCATTCATAACGAATGAAAATGATGAAATGATGTGACGGCGCAACAACTGAAAATGTTTAAAATGAATTTATATTTATTGCAAAGATGGTTCAATATATATATATATATTAATGATGGGACGATTCCAATATGTTATTTGATTCCGATACTATTACAAACTTAGTACTAAATTACCGATTCCTATACACTTACCAATTCTGATGTCAGGAAGAAATAACAGGCTAAAACTCGGAACGGAAACACAATTCTGAAGGACAGCATGTAACCTGAAATGGCTATTCACCTTTCAAAAAACACACACAGGAAACGCAAGCTTTCACAGCGAGTAACACCACTACTTTCCAACATAAAAAAGGCGTCGCACATTACACCTGCCTCCAGACAATCCTGGGTTGGACTTTAACCTTGCTATACTGTGATTCAACATACTTAACATCATCCAACTTTAACCGTCTAACAAGCAATATGCTAAAAAGAAGCATACCCAATAAATAAATGAGAAATATCATTAAAAGAAACAACAAATTCTCAGAACTTACCAATTGATAAAAACACAAATCAGACCAAAGATTTCAAGCTGAGAAAGACAGCTATAAAGAATAGACGTGCTACTATCACACATACTCTAACCCTGATTTACACCTATCCAGGTCACGTTAACAGCTCGGAAAAAGACATACATAGAGTACAATCATCAGAAACCCAGCACGTTCAACACAACAGATACGCCTTCAGCCTATATGTTGTCTTTCTCTACACGTACGTACCTGCACGCTCAGCTGTACATGTAATCACAGAATAGAGTTTCTATTATAATCTATACTGCTTTAACTTTATCACCACTGGCATACACCGATTCTGAGATGGGTATATTTGCTGATGACACCGCGCTCTATAGCATGCACGAGGGGAAACCTAATGAACAACTATCTAAGAAAATGGCAGAAACACTTGGGGGAAGATCTCCAATCATTAGTGGAACAGGGACAACAATTGATGGTTACATTCAATGCTGACAAGATTAAGCTTGTTTCCTTCAATGATTACAAGAAACTTTCTCTACCACCAATGGCAATGGCCAAAATCAGATTACCATAAAGTACTTACTTTAAACCCCTTGGCCTAATGTTCACCGGGAACATGAATCAGAACAGATACATTGAGAGCATTGGACTCTCTCCGCTGCGCTAGACACTTCTTACGCCTGAAAGTATCCTCTACTCCTCTAAGGTCACCATTCGCCTATGTACGGAGTACTGTTGTCACATTTAGGCTGGTGCATCTTTTACTAGTCTCTCACTCCTGGATAGGGTTTACAAGAAAGTCGCCAATCTAACAGGTTCTAAACTGTAATCTAAGCTTAAGCCTCTATCCCATCGACGAAATGTTGCATCCCTCTTCCTGTTCTACAAGTATTTTAATAGTGAATGCTCTGCCGAACTACAAGCATTTTTACCCCGTCGACCCCCCCCAAAACCCGAAAAGCAACAAAATCCTACACCTACACATTAGAGATCCCTAGGTGTTGGAAAGCCTTCTACTCTAATAGTTTCTTCCCCAGAATTGCTACACTTTAAAAATCTCTTCCGGAATTCTGCTTTCCCATCTGTACTGACCTGAAGAATTTAAAGTCCAATGTGAACATACCTACTGCTGCTCCTCTCACTTCATAACATCCTTGCGACTTATGTTCGCGATAGTAGCCCCCTACTTCAAAGTGCAGTGTGCATTGTCTGGGGTGAAAATTGAACAATATATATATATATATATATATATATATATATATATATATATATATATATATATTAGTGTTGAGACGATGAATCGAAATCGGAATCGTATACCTCGGCACTTTTGGGGGTATCAGAATCGGAAATTTATCGGCTAATTTCCGATTCCAATCCCATTCTCTAAAATTTTGGAATAAAAAGAATGAAACAAACACAAATTGTTTTTTTTTAATTTTTATTAGAATTTGTTCCTTTACAACATAAGACTGAGAATAGCTACAGAATGAGTTTTAAATCTCATTTACAGATTTAACATTGATTAGCAGAGTTTAATTTATTTTATTTATTGGACATTTCTAACTTGCCTATTGCTTTTATAATCGTTTCGCATCTATTTGCTAAGAGGTAGGGAGTCATATTATTATAAACAAGTTTAAAATGCTCTGGGCGAGAGGAGGGGGTAAATTTCGTTTGCGCCAGCTGGATATTAGGACGTTTGTCATCGACTGCTTCTGAAATAATTAAAGTTTTATGGCACCTTTTTATACACAATGAAAATCCTGACACTCCCCAAACCTAATTTAATTTGTATTTATCAGGTTTTATTGTTAGCAAAGTTAATATATCCTAGAGTTCACTTGCCTATTGAATGTCAAAGATTTTAAAAAAGCTTTTCGCACCTATTTGATAAATGACCACATGGCGTCTATTAGAGACTTTGGACTTTAATATCAAATATTTACCGTGCTTTTTTTCTAGTCCTGGTTTTGTCTGATCACCTTATCTTTTGAAATATTGCATGTTTCCTTATAATTTGGTTGGTTTTGGCACAAGTGAAAATATAGATGAAAATCTCACAATTTATCAACACCTCGGAAGAGCAAACATTGAGAAGTTTGTTAACTTAAAAAAAACAACATTCATTTACATTTAAAATACCCAAAGCTCATGAGACTCTACTGTTTTGGGCGATTATGTGTGAGCACACTGAAACGTTATTTTAGAATTAAGAATGGAAATTCAGTAGTGCACATAAATATAATGTAAGCTGTCCCATTTCGGTACATTATTATATCTTTTAAGCAGTTAAGTAATTTTTACCACTAATTCTAAGGCCAATCAACAATATCAATAAAATCACATGTAATTGCTATATTTTTCGTATTGCAGCCCGTACTTAGGATTATTAGAGAGAAAGGAGCGTCGTATTTATGAGGTTTAACAATGCTATATATTAATACGATAGTCTGTTTGTTATTTATTTTGTGTATGACGATTACACCCGAGTGACGACCGTTTAATTATATATTCTTATTACTTATAATACACAATTTTACCAATAATTCTTCATAAGTTTTGGCTTTGGTTTCGACTATAGCTGATGGCACTCAAGTCATTTATTTTCTTATAGATAATTTTACCAAGAATTCTTCATAAGCTCAAGTTTTAATTTAGATTATAGCTGATGGAACTCTAGTGATCCATTTGTTTTAAATAAATAATTTTATCAAGAATACTTTATGAATTTTGGTTTCGGTATCGGTTATATCTGAAAAAACAAAAGCTGATGCCCCAGCGCCATATGCATATATATATATATATATATATATATATATATATATATATATATATATATATATTTGAAATCGCAACTTTATAATATATAAAAATCGATAGAATATTAACTCTATAAAAATATATAAGACATCTGCAATAATTAAAATATATGTAAGCGTACTTAACAACGTGTCTAAGCCGGGGGTCCGTGCTAGCTTGAATAAATACTTTTGCAGTTTTAACAAGAGTTACATTAATATCAGGGCATTTCTTTGTAAGCCACGAACATTAACATCAGTATATTACATAAGAATGAGTTCCTTATGGAATTTCCACAGGGCCGCGAGATGTTTATTTTTGTTTTTTGTTTATATCTTTACAGCAAAGCAAATCAATTTAATTACCAGACAAATTTATATAATTTAAATAAAATTTAAACATTCATAGAAATAATGCACATAATAGTAAATGAAAACCAGCACCCTCTCCATGTTAAAAATTGGTTTCTAAATGGTAACATCATTATTTAGAAATTCGTTCGTAAAATTAGGGGGGGGGGCTTTGTAAATATTTTGTACTTAGATCGTTTTCTCATTTTACTTATCAATCGTCGACTATTTTCAACTTTTCATGAAAAGTTTCAAATAGCATGTTGTATATTAACGACGAACTGATACAATTATTTAAAATCAAAATAAACCTTTTGTTGTTTTGAATTTTCAATACATTACAAGTACAATATTTGAGTAAAAATATACCCGGAAATTACCCGGGGATATATGTAATAATTTGAAAATTTACGAAAAAACAAAAACAAAACAAAACAAAAACAAAAAACAAAAACAAATTTCTAATTAAATATTTATAAATATAAAAATAATCTTAATAGGAATCGGGAATCCAATTAGAATCGGAAATTAGAACGAAATTGGTAATTGGATCGGATCCAGGAATAATTTTGGAATCGTTCCACCACTAATACTCACACACACACACACACACACACACATACATACATACACACATATATATATATATATATATATATATATATATATATATATATATATATATATATATATATATATATATAAGATATTATAGCAGGGAACATAGTGTTATCTTGAGATAAAATCATATTTCCATCAAGTGATCTTTACTAAACCTCTACTGAGTATGTATATATATATATATATATATATATATGTACCACTTTCATTGACAGTCACCAAATTCATTCATAATATCCTGTCTATTATTGTATTATGAGACCGGCCATTGCTCTTCTGACCAACCATGAATTGCCCCAAAATCACTGAAGCAAGTACGAATTATCGAATCGCATTTATTATGCCACTTTAACCGCAGTTTTAAAACAACGCCATTCGACTTTTATTTTATTGGTTTAAACGCCTTTTTGTGTAATCTAAATTTATCGATGCGGTTTTGTAGTTGTATATTAATTTATGTTTTCATCGGCGTCTGGATATGAATAAGTGTCGGAAGTAGAAAAAAGTGGCCTCAATTTTGGTTGACTTCTTCGCGCAGAACAATTATGCATGATTTTTTTAGTCGATGTTTAAATCGATTTTAGGTAAACTGCTGATAAATTAATCAATTCATTCGATAATTGATTTTTGTGAACTAAGTGAAGAATGAATGAATAATCAAGCCAAATAAAAATATCGTAAAAACAAAAATAGAGAAAAAATATAAATACTATGTAAGCCTGTATAACTAAAGATAAGGCTGATTTATACATAATCATCAAAAATAGTTACAGAGGTATATAAGTAATTTTTATATATTTGCAGGAAACACAACAAACACACAGTAAATAATGGAAATACGTATGAAAATTAAGCTACACAGATTTTAAAGCATCCAATATACGTAAAGACGGAATAATATACATGATAGTAATATTATGAGAAGACTTTTATATATACACGTCGTATTATTTTTTGTCAAACTTAAAAAAAACAAGTTTTTTCCCGTCCACGGATTATTGTTTACATTAGTTAATGATTGCGCTTCGCTCAGATACAAGATAGGCCGTAAATGACAAAGTTCTCTCTGATTCTCTGTACTGATATTGAGCGCGTGGTACAGTGGGGGAAGATGCGGCTGGTTACTTTTAATGAATCTAAAACACAGCGACTATCTTTACATTATCAACGCTCTGATCCCCCTCCGGCATCAATTGAAATGGATGGCTCCCGTCTTAGAGAGGCTCAATGTTTTGACAAGCTTCTGGGATAGACCTTTACTCCTGATCTGAAATGGTACACGTATATCAAGTCTGTTGCCAAGGTGGCTGGAAAAATGTTAGGATCCGTCTACCGCCACAAAAGATATCTGACTGCTGATGCAATTCTCTTTAGATATAGATATATAAAAGCTAAGTACGTCCAATGATGGAGTACTGTGTCCACATCTGGAGAGGAGCTTCTAAACACAGCCTATCCTGTCTTGAAAGAGTACAAAATAGACTTCATGGCTTAGTGGGGGATGCCGTTATCTCTTCCCTGCAACCTCTCTCCCACAGAACAGACGTTGCGAGCCTGTCTTTTTTATCTTTATGTCCATGTCAAGTATTGGTCTGGGCTCCAATCTCTGGTCTCCCCTCGCCAATCTTCCACGAAAAACGCCCCTCTAGCTGAAACCACTGTTAATAATTTTCCCTATTCTTTATTTGTGCCTAAATCAAAACGTAGATTCCATAAACAAATCTTCTTTCTTAATTTTTTTCTCATTTATTAGTGGACATGCAATATCCCTTGTCCCCGAGTGGCTTCCGGGCCTAGATTAGTGGTGACTATCATATATATATATATATATATATATATATATATATATATATATATATGCACTAGCATGGATGCCCGGCGTTGCCCGCGTGTTTAGAGGTGTGGATTGAGCGAAAAAAAAAGTGACAGTAGGAAGGCAGGCTCAAACACGTACCGCGAAGGAGGAAAAGAACGGGGAAAAACGTGACGTATTTGCTTTTACAAGCATCGCCAACGGGAAGTGACGTAGTTTCAATTAAAGCTAGAAAATTGAAAAGAGGTGATGACTTTCGATATTAGCAGCGAAAAGAAGCAGTAGAGAAGTGCCCAGTTGAGGGTGAAAAATTAATGTTTTTAGCCAATTTTTCGGTATTTGTCGGCTGGAGTGTCGAGCTTCAAAACGATACTGATCATGTGAGAATGCGTCGCCTCGCTCGAAAGTTTTACGCAGACATTCCGCTTTATATTATAGATATATATATTTATCTATAATGCGACAGACATCTGCTGCTGAACTCCTTGCATAGTCGACTGTCGACATGATTCTTAAATCCGTAAGTTCTGCAGGCAATATATTTAGGATTAACAAAAGTAAATATATAGCATCTTATTGGTCATATTAAAAAAAAACATAGTGGCCTAAAAATTCATCTGTAAATTATGAACAGAAGAAATAGTTATGCGACTGATACTGACGTCTGGAAACTATTCATTTCCTATGAGATACCTGAGCAAGAATCCCAGAATCTTGAATATCATAAGAGATAACTGTTATTCGAAGCCAAACTCTCCGCCAATTTTGGGGCTAAACACTTGACATTTTAAATGTAGGTTACTTGGGCATAGCCCACACTTTATAATTTGATTTAAGCATCCAAAATTTAATGGAAACGTGTAAAAATGGGGGTCAAAGTTTAAAAGATTGAACCTCGGTTGTCTCTACTTAATTACTCATCCATTTTCTGGTCTAATCATTGGAAATTTTACATAAAGGGTATTCCGAGATATGACTTGCCTTTAATCGGTTTGGGTAAAAAATTTGATCTGCCAAGGAGTCAAAGTTCAAACGATGTGACTTTTTCGGTGTCTAGCAAAATACTCAGCCAATTTGGGGTCTAAAAATTTGAAATTTATACATAACGGGTATTCAGACATGCTGTAAGCATTTTAATAAGTCTGGGGCTAAAATTTGGCTACGAAAAATGGCAGAGTTAAAGAAGTTGCGCTTTCCAGATTCTTCCAAATTTCTCCGCCAATTTTCGGTCTAAACACTGGAGATTTTAGGTAAATTGGGCATGGGTAAAACATTTCATTTTGATTTGAGAACAAAATAATAAATGTTTTGGGGTAAAAAAAATGAGGTCAATTTGAAAACAGTGACCTCTGCGGTCTATACGAAAGATCTTAGACAAATTTTGGTCTAAATATTTGAAATCTTACCTCAAGTGTATTCGCACGTAAGCCAAATAATGAACAACTGGTATATATATAAAAGAGAAATTGCCCATGTTGTGTGTGTACATTTCCATACAAAAATACGCTTTCAATTTTCAGTATGCAAACTAGAGATATAACATAAGAGGTATTGGGATTTGCGAAAATCTTTTTAATCGCTTTTCGGCCATAAATATTGCTATCAAGGGAGTAAAGTTCAACGATTTGACCATTTGAAACTCTACCACCTATTCCCCTAATTTTGGGTCTAAATACGTGAACTTTTCGATGTAGGTAGTTGGATATGGATCAAACTTTTTATTAAGATGTGATAATAAAAAATAAAAAAAGAACCTCTGCACTCTTTACCAAATTACTCAGCAATGTTTCGTCTAAACATTTGAAATTTTACATAAAATATATTCAGATAAAGAGCAAGCTTTTTTTAAATCGGATTTTGGTTGACAATTTGGCTACCAAGGGTAAAAGTTAAAAAAATTTGACCTTTGCGGTCCCTAGCTTACTATTAAGACAAGTTTGTTGCAAAACATTCGAAGTTCACATAGAGGGTATTCAGATATGCTGCAAGAATTTTAATCAGTTTTGGGGCGAAACACTTGCTGCTAAGAGGTAAAAGTTGGAGGCGTTGACCTTCGCATCCTGTATCAAACACTTCCGCCTATTTTGGTATAAACCCTTTAAATTTTAGATGCAGGTTACCTGGATGTGAGTCAATTATATATATATATATATATATATATATATATATATATATATATGAACAAATGATTAATAAAATATGTTAAAAGACATCTTGAAAAAGAGTTAAAACATATTTAATTTTTAAAAAGGAAGCACAAGATAAGTGGGTAGTCCTTAATCCGCGGAGTTTCGAAGAAATACTCTCCTTCTCATCAGAGGGCAGGAATTAGCAAAATGCAGGATCGGATTTTGCATATAATATA
>NC_136490.1:105841792-105856792 GCF_053919585.1 Euprymna scolopes
ATTATTTATAATTAAAATAAAAAAATTAAAAATCGATTCCATAATTAAGCTTATATATATATATATATATATATATATATATATATATATATATATATACACACATATATATATATATATATATATATATATAATAAGTTCATGTTAATTATTTTTAATTATGGAATGGGTTTTTATTTTTTTTATTTTAATTATAAATAATCAATCATCTTAGTTAATCTATCTATCTATCTATCTATCTATCTATCTATATATATATATATATATATATAAACAGTGCTCGTTGTAATGTGTATATATATATATATATATATATATATATATATATATATATATTTATATACACATTACAACGAGCACTGTTTTTTTAAATTTTATTTTAATTGTATTATTGAATGCCCTAATACATTAAAATATACTCTGCTCTTTAGACTCTTGTTCTTATCCCCATATATATATATATATATATATATATATATATATATATATATATATATATATATATATATATAGATAGATAGATAGATAGATATATAAGAATGTTTTCTAATATATATATGAATGTATGCAAATTTCCTATTTATAATTGGTAAATATCAATTATTAGTGAGATAAAAACATGAATTACATTAGAAAAAAATTGTTTAAAAAATTAGATTAAAATATTTTCTGAAAATGAGCCTCACTTGCTCCAATATTTACTTTGCTTATCAAAATAATAAAAAAAAGTTATTAAAATATGTGTAAAATAATTTTTGTTTATTCTCACGTACATGCACACATATACGTCAACTATTATGTAAAAGAACCGTCGTGTGTATGCGTGTGTCTGATAGTGAGAGAGAGGGAGATTTCCTATAGACTCCGAAACGTTAGGGCTGATATTTCTGAAATGTCGCACAAATGTACTTTATGAATCTAGCAGGGTTCTTAGAGAGGTTTTTTTTTGCTATCGGGATGTCTTCTATAAGAATCAGTAATCGATAATCGAAATAATCCAATGGGAGAAGAATAGGTAGATCATAGATAACATCTTACACAGCTTAACATCTCTCGTGCATTTTATTACCACAGAAATCGAGAAGTCCAACATAAAAACCGAATGTAGGATCTTTGATATGAGAGGAGGGCGTTCGAACTAAATTTGTCTGCTTAAATCACAATGAAATAATGATCCTTTATATTTTTTTCATTTTAAACGTAAAGCAATTAACCCCGAACAAGCAGAAAAGCCGGGTCTGTAAAGCCAGCAGTAGCTTCTTTGATATGACAGGGGAGCGTACGAAATGAATGTTTCTGTTTAGTGCACAATTGACCCATTATATTTGACTTTAAATGTTGAACGTTAATTAAAGTCATTACTTATAAAAATAATTTTATGAATTAAAGAGTAGTTTCGCTACAGAGCAACGTAGACTACAGTGTATTGTTGACTAAGCAACTGAGGGAAAAATGTAAAGCAACTTGTGGTGCACCGCGATGGGTCAACAAGCAAAGCAAGAAATCAATCGATTTGATTGAAAAATTTTCGATGATAATAAAAATGTCGAGTGTGAAACATTTGTTGACTAGCATTCAATATGAGGCTACATCTGTCAATCTGTTAGTACGATATTATCAAATTACATCACAACATTTAAGCACAGGTAAGTTTATTAAGATCAAAATGTGTGACTAAGTGAAAAGGCCACGTGTTGTATGTGATAAACGAACACAGCTTTAAATTTCCGAACGGCTTTGTTTATATATATATATATATATATATATATATATATATATATATATATATATATATGTATACATGTATGTTAGTCTCTGTGTGTGTATATATATATATATATATATATATATGCATATATATATATGCATATATATATATATATATATATATATATATATATATATATTTAAATAAGGTGGTAAATATACATCTTCCTTTCGTTGGAATTTCTTAACCCATTATATATATATATATATATATATATATATATATATATATATATATATATATATATATATACATTACATATATATATATATATATATATATATATATATATATATATATATATATATATATATATATATATATATATATATATGCGCCGGTGTATATTTATGTATGTTAGTCTATACACACACACACACATACGCATAAAATATATTTTATATATATATATATATATATATATATATATATATATATATATATTATTATTATTATTATTATTATTATTATTATTATTATTATATTTCAGCGTATGGGGATCAGACTGGCCAAACCTGCACAATTTCGGAATTTATTCATGTCTAATAAGAATGTATCGACTACCACATCTGGGCGTTTAAGCAACACGCCCGGACGTTTACTTAGCACATCCGGGCACTCACCGATTCATGAGTCGGCAATCGGGCAACATTTGCTCGATAATAAATTGTGTTGAGATACCTATTCGTATGGTCTTTTTCGTATCGTGCACAGGGCCCGCTCTAAACATTTACTGAATATCTTGGAGGTTTTGTGTGTAACGATGCGTAGGCTGTCGTTATTTTATACACATATTGTGAATGTGTATGTTAAATTATCTGCCTACATGTTATCGATATGTGCTTGGTTTTGAGTGTTACTTTTTTTACACTGATATTGGCGACATTTAATTTTGTTTTTTCTTGTCTAATTATCCATTTCCCCACCTCACGTTAGAGAGAAAGAAAAAAAAAACTACTTACTTTTTAAACAATATTTACCATTTTTTCTTAATCGTAACGGCCGCTGCTCTCTCTTGAGAATATATCGGTTGAGAGACGTCTCGGGTTTTATTTATGTACTTTTTTTTTTGATGATCGAATTTATAAATATATAAATTTAGTCTTAAATCGTTTTCAATTAACGAATTGTCGCATTCCTCTTAATGAATTATTTGTTTCCCAGCTCGGCATATCTCTGAATATCTTGTTCAACGCTTATATATATATATATATATATATATACATATATATATATATATATATATATATATATATATATATATATATATATATATATATATATATATATATATATATAAGCCTGACGAATCCTATAGTTGGATGAAACGCAGAATATTCAGTGTAGCTTAATCCCCATATATATTTTATAAATTACTATATATATATATATATATATATATATATATGTATATATACACACATATATATATAAATATGTATTTATATATATATGTATATATATATATATATATACATTCGAAATGCCTATTCATGAAGAGATTTTATAAACCCTACACCTTTTATACATATTCAGTATTTAATATGTATTCATGTATATACACCTGTATATAGCTTTTAACTCAATAAGTCAATCAGTATGCATGTCTTGCTAAGCAGTGAGTCTCATGCGCATATATATATATATATATATATATATATATATATATATATGTATGTATGTGTGTGTAAATATATATATATATATAGGTAAATATTTTTATACTGAATGGTTTATTGAATTCAATACGTAGACGGTTAAACACAGTAATAAATCCTAACGAAATTGGTATTTTAGAGTACGGTTCCATAATAATTTATTCAATTTTGAATTGAAAACGATTATGCTATGGTCAGCAAGAGTATAGCAGTGTAGTGGTATCGTGTTCCACACATTGATGTACGGGGCTAGTTTATTACCAGCGATGTAATTAAACTATATTTATACTGTTAAACAAGAATATCTCTGTTTAATTCGTTAATTGAGTAAATATATTTCTGATGGAAGTTAACTAAAAAAAAAAAAAAGATAAAACAGAGAAAGAGCATTGATTTAAATATGTGTAACTTGTTTCAACATTCTAAAAATGTCACAAAACAGAAAATAATTCGTTTTATTTACCATATATTTCGGCGTATTAGACGAGGCTTTAAGTTAAAAACAATCATTTTTAAAAACCAATATTTCGTAAGATACCGGGTGTTGCACTCTCTTGTCTTGGCTAAACAAACATGGGTTCGTGATTTAGCAATTGTCTTATACAATCGATATATAATTTTTTAAAAACTTGCTTCAATTTTGTACATTGTCTCATCTGACGGTCGACTTATAGGCCGAAACACAGGTATTTAAGTATATTTAAATAATAGTTTAAATACAATTAAGGAAAAAAGAAGAAAGGTGTTTCTAATTGAACATTTTATATATATATACATATATATATATATATATGTATATATATATATATATGTATATATATATAACTCAAAGATTATCATTAACAATAAATTATGCAGATAGCAGAAAAATGGTGGAAATTTCGCTGGAACAAGCTCAGGTGAATGTATAAATGCTACGAGGAGACAAGTAAGAGCAATATAGTATGATTAGGTAAACATAACAGAGGACAAATAGGACAAGGTGTTTCGAAATTTCAGTGTTTAATATATCCTGCTCTGAATAGCCAACACACCTTTTATAAATGCACTGCTTATCACACATTTAACATTAATGTTATATGAGGAATGATTAGTCAGAATCTTACTTTTATTTAATGTTGTTAATATATTACTGAAATATATTTCTGATAAGAAAGGAATTTGATAAATACGTGTATAACTTGGATTTTAAAAATAATTTTATATGCGTGCTCCTAAATTCTCAGTCCGACTGTGAACGCATAAAGGAGCGACTCAACTTCTTTTTTTGACTTGTATCAAATATCGAGTTTTAATACCACATGTATTAATGAATTTTATATAAAGATTGTTTAATGGCGGTTAATACTGTAAGATTTTATATCTATTTGAAGAATTAGTGGATTGTCCAGACTATAAATACGGTTACAGTTAAAAGATATGGGCAGGGATCAGTCACAATTATTTCCCCTGAATGATCACGTGTACTTCTATAACATGTTTTGTTCATACAATCTTATACCACTGGATTTTGAAATGATACTTGTGTACAAGACAATAATAAATATTATTGCAAGATTAAAAAGAAAGAAGTTGAATATGGTTAATAAAATCTGATTAATTCAAAACACGTTTTTTTACAATTGTTTTATTTACACTACAATATTTTAAAATGAGCCTTTTGGTCAAGATCAAAGTGTAGTATATGTTCTTCAGATGCTGCACTTCCATTTCTTGTTCTCTTTCAGTGAAGGAGCAGTCCTTCACGATTGAGACAATTTTTTTATTTTATTTTTGTACCTTTTCTCCACGTTAAAAAAAAAAACCGACTATGGTGTATAAATCTGTCCCGTGGGGAGGCATTGTAAATAGGAACAATATTTAAATGTTGGGTCCAAAATGTATGCAAAACAACCTAAACATGCTATTATGTTATACACTCTCAGCAACAAAGAGAGGTCAGGTTTCGTAAGAGTGGGCAAAATCTTGAAATTCCTTAGTGTTTGTAAATTATTATTAAATTATAATTCGCAAAAGAAATAAATATGGTGAGGAAGTATATAGCAGGGTATTATTAAAAAGTAGCTGAAATACTCGGCGTACCCAGGTTACATTTGATATATGTAAATAGTCCGTCTTGATAAATAGTTAAAAACGAAAAATTACTTAATAATTGCTACTATATAGTAGAAACATTAGGTGCGTTTTATTTTATAAAGGTCTCGCCAGGAGCACTAATTCTCTTGTCTAGTTAGTCTTTAATCTCTGTCTCTCTTGTTTTGAAAATATGATGCAAGAATCTATTTTTTTTACATGGAGGTCACCGCTTATCCAGACCGGGAAGCCACTCGGATACAAGGATTATTGCGTGTACAGTAATCAATAGGATAGTATCGTTGCAATCCTTAGTATTGAAGAGTTTATAAAGTGTCTTACTTAAGAGTGCGGTTCATCGGGAAGTTGTTTTTCTTGAACTTGAAGTTGTAGTCAGGCGGGAAACAGGCAAACGGAAGAGAGTTCCACGGCCGGGCACTTCTATTCTAAGAAAGAAGGTTTGCTCATGGAAGCTACGCTTTGATTTAGGCACAGATAAAGAGTGGGGAAAATTAACGACAGTCGCTTCAGCTAGACGGGTGCTTATCATGAAAGATTGGCGAAGGGGGACTACAGATTGGAGCTCGGATGAGCACTTGCCATGGAAATAACGATAAAATAAAGACAGACTCGCAACGTCTCTTCTGTGGGAGAGAGGTTGCAGGGAAGAGAAAAGGGCATCCCACAGTAAGCCACGAAGTCTATTTTGTACTCTGTCAGGCAGGATAGGATGTTTTTAGCAGCTCCTGCCCAGATGTGGCAGCAGTACTCCATCTTTTATATATTATTATCTATTTATTCATACGATAGCTCTTTTGGTTGGCTTGCCATAAAATATGTTTAAATATATTTAACACCATGCATATATTTATTAATACAAAAACATATTGGCAAAAGTTTTAAATAATACATTGCAATAAGCTAGAATCGAAACCAAAATATTCTGCTTACCAGCCGCGTTCTCTACTGATGATGGTATCACGACAACGACACTACAGTTTAAATATGAACATACATGAAATAATAGATTTTATGTGACCAAGCGCAGAATGAATGATAAACATGTCGTTTAGTTGAAAAGAACATGACGATATATGCCTGAATGCTTTATTCATCAAACCAAATAAAGATTTTGCCCGTTATAAAACATCGTTGGTGTATAATTACTATTTCCTGTTAACTTCAGTGTTATGTGGGTAGTAGTGTAATAGGTTCCCTGTTACATATTTACACACACATACATCTAGTGGTTTATTTAAATAGATAAAAATGATTATGAGGAGGAAGAGAAGATATAGGCAATATAGGCACGAGCATTTGTCAGCTGTTTCTGAAGTCGTTCATGGAACTGATATTATATTAAATTATCTCGGTAATACATGCATATTACACACATTATACACTTACATGCATAAAGATGAATTGATATACTACGAAACATTACGCGAAATGTTTAGTTGTTTATTTTCGTACTTTATTGCATTCTATTTATTTTTTTCTTTAAAATTACTACTCAATAATTATTTACTACTTTATTGCATTTTATACATTTTTTAATCTGTAAAATCTTTACGCAATAATTATATACCAATAGGCTAGGCAATTTTTAGTCCTACCTTTTCTCTCAGATTAAATTCTCTTGTAGCCTCTCAATGTAAATACAGTTAATAAATAGAGCTAGGACAACAACATATTTTTCATAGTTTTGACTCTCAAGGCTGTATCCGTTGATATCTTATATGCTTTTATATAGAGTGATGTGGTTCTAGGTTGATTTACTGTGTCTTTATGTGTTTGATATATGAGAGTGGAAACAAATTAAAACAGCATGCTGTTGTCCTAGCCCTACTAATGATTCTGAAATTTAATAAAATCATACGGCTTAACTGCAGAAGCTCCCAGATGCCACAAAAGTCAACTCTTGTAACACCCGTCTTTGCTTTTTGAATGTTCTCACTACTGCTTTTCCCAGAATTTACACTCGTGCGGTATTTAAAACTGTAATATATACACTTTTCTTTTAACTCAATTTCTCACTTAGATGTTTCTTTGGAAAGCTGGTCCCTAATCAAAAAGTCCTTTAATATAACCGGTAATAGGTCCTGTATATGAACTTAAACTATATCCGATGTTGATGCCCCAGCTTGCGGGCTTTGAGGAGTGTGAAGCCATCCCTTAATTGGCATTGCTCCCAGATCCACTCTGAATCGGAGTGGTAGTATCTGTTAGAGTCCCAATTATGTGTATAATAAACACTAACTTAAAAAAAACACACACACACACACACAAATATAATTTATTAAAACTTTTCGTCAAAACGACTGGATTTGGTATTAAATAACCTGAAAAGGGTTATGCCGTAAAACAAAAACAACCAACAAAATAACCGGTAATATGCTTATTTGAGGGACGAAGCAAAAGTTACGAAAAAATATCGGTTTATATTCAAGTAATACTTTGCGATTTATGCCGTGTATAAGCTTTAAGTTAACCGAAAATGGGTTGATGTGCCGAGAAGAATAATTAAAATCAACGCCTTCTTTCTCCTTCTTTTATTTCTGATCTTACTCACACCCTCATTTATTTCATACGTCGCTCTGACGCCTTTTGTCCTGCTTTGTGTTCCGTGTTTATAAATGCAGACCTTAATCCTTTTAAGACTTACGCTTCTGTTCGCACAAAAAGCCCACTCTCAAAATCTACATAGCAAACGAACGAAAGGATCAACTGACGCCTTGCGCTTTCCATTAATCTTCGTCCTACCCAAACTTTCCTTCAACCTCTCCAACCACAATCACTAATCCCTTCCCCTTCCCCTTCCCCCTCTCATATTTTCTCTCTGTCTACCCGCTGCGCTTCTATTACTAAACCACCCACTAGTCTCTGTCGTTGTCCATCGTCTAATCGCCAGGCGTCGGGATGTGTACCCCCGTTCGGTAAACTCACCTATCACACTCTCTAAAAAGTCAACTGACATATTTTTCCACCGCCCATTTTCCTAACCGCCCTGATCCATGCTATCTTTCCCAACCCATTATTTATTAAAATTCGTCTATTTCAGTCCTCGGACATCCTAGACCTGAGATAGAGACGATATGTATTGAACGTTTCATGCCGTTTTTGATAAAATACGACACCGAAATTTCCGTAGTTTTAAACCGTCTACTCATTCCCTACATATCTTTGTTCCAAAAAATAATATTTGTCTTTTAAGTAATCAGGTTTCACATTTCAGTCATAATTTCATTATATTGTTCATATTTACCTTTTTTTTATTGCGGTGTCATTTGAGTTGCTTTGTTATTTTCTTGAAAAAGGATTTCGGCCTCAGCAGAAAGATGTTCAACAAAATGTTTAACCATAAAATTTACCAAAAACTATTAATATTAAACTATAAAAAGAAAGATACTAGAATTTAAGCAAAAAATATTTTATTTCAACTCAATCAGATGTGCCTTATGCACTAATAAAAATGCAATTGGCATTTTGTTGAACTTTTTAAGATTTTAAATATTTATAAATTTTCTCATTATAAAAAACGATTATTATATTGATTATAATTTTTTGACAAAAGAAATAAAATGAATATAAAACATTAGAAGAACAATGCAAAATTATCCAATTATATCAATAAATATTAGTAAATTGTGTAAATAAATCTTGAAAAAAAATGATTATTTAGTAAATTGATTTTAATTTATTGTTCATTAAAAAAAATATTCAAATATTTTAAATAACTTAATTGTCAGCACATTTTTTCATTATCAAAAAAGATTATTGGATTATTTTTAATTTGCAAAATAAAAACCGGCAATGAAAAAATCGTAAATCAGCAAAAATTAATAAATTGTTTCATTATAAAAAAATATTTATATACTACAGATATAATCTATGTTTAATTAATTTTAATCAAGTAAAACAAATATTTTCTTATCAATAGCATTGAAATAAAACAATCGTTTTTGTTATGATAAAATTTAATGAATTCGCTGATTCTGGATGTTTTAACTGTACTTCTATCTTTCCAAATTAAAATTAATCTAATAAATGTATTATTATGACAAACTTTATTGATAATTTAGTGACTTTAGATTTATCTTATGATTTAAAAATTTGTCTTCTAATGTTTTTTATGCAATTCATTTTATTTCTTCTATCAAAAAATTATAATCAATATAATAATCGTTTTTTATAATGAGAAAATTTATAAATATTTAAAATCTTAAAAAGTTAAACAAAATGACATTTTTATTAGTGCATAAGGCACATCTGATTGAGTTGAAATAAAATATTTTTTGCTTAAATTCTAGTATCTTTCTTTTTATAGTTATATATTAATAGTTTTTGGTAAATTTTATGATTAAACATTTTGTTGAACATCTTTCTGCTGAGGCCGAAATCCTTTTTCAAGAAAATACCTAACTTTTTAAAATTCTATTCATCAACAACGTAAGCAACAATAAAAATAATAGAATTATATTTATTAATTAATAGAACATGCTAATGATCACAGGAACAGTATTACATAAATTTTTTTTTACAGAAATTTGTTTTAAATTCTGAATTTAAGTGATTCATAAAAGTGCTATCGTTCGCTTGCAGGGATACAGTTATAGCCCCATACCACGCTGATTGGGAGGTTAGTACTCAAGTTTTTGCTATTTCGATTGGATATATGGTCTGATTTTTCTCAATTATTTGTTTCTTTTATATTTTTCAAAAGAAATGCCAATATTGATGGACGACATTTTGGAATGAAAATTAAAATTATATGAAATATTGGTGTCACTGATAATATTTCACTTGTTATTATTCTAAATAATGCAAGTAAAATGCCCAAATCGACTTTCATAAAAGTGAAGAATATCTGGTTTTACAATGAAATTTCTGCAAAAAAAATTTATTGAAATATATAATTTCGGAATTAATTCATTGAGGATCGTAATTTTAAAATAAAAATCTATTTGTTTGAACACACGCATATTCCATTGCAGTAGAAAAATTCTATTTCTAGTAGCTTTTTGCAAATGCTCAGTATTTTGTTGACAATATTTGCGAATTGAAGAGTCAGTTTTGAGATAAATTTTGAATTGCTTGAGTGTAAATAAAATTGTTGTTTTTTTTACCTCTAGTATCTTCCTTTTTAGAGTGTAATACTGATCAATAGTTTTCAGTAAAATAATTTTCCGGTTAAAATTTTATATTACATTTATCTCTTGAAGCAGAAATCGTGTCTCCAGTTTAGTTATGATTCATAACAGTGCTATTGTTCGCCTGCAGAGTAACAGTTACAGCCCCATGCCATGCCTAGGTGATGGTTGAATTTTAAAAGCGAAAACCACAACTATTTATTTCTATTGAATGTATGACCTTGTTTTTATCAAATGTTTGCTTCCTTTATATTTTTTCAAAATAAAATGCCAACAATATTGGACATTTTGGAAGAAAAATTGACATTATTAGAAAAGTTAGTGTCACTGACAATATTCCACTTAATATTATTTCTAACAATGCAAGTATAATGCCCAAAATCGACTCTATTCAAAGTGTGCAGAATAGCTGTTTTTACTTTGAAATTTGTTCCAAAAATATTTTATTTTTTTGTACTGAAATTCATAATTTCAGCATTAATTCGCCGAGGATTATAATTTTCAAACATAAATCTATTTATTTGAACAGACAAATATTTCATTGCAGTAGGAAACGTCTAGTGACATTTTCCAAGTGCTCAGTATTTTGCTGACATTTGATACAATGTTTGAGCACTGAAGCATCAGTTTTGAGCAAACTTTTAAATTGCTGTCGACCATCAGTAGGATGAAGTTGAATAACTAATCTCTGTGGTATTCCAGCAATCTGCAAGGTTTGGAACCCACAGCCAACTTTAAAAGTGCAATTACATTCACTATCTTGTAGTCTTTGGCAGTTTTGTTTGTGTATTCTAAGACATTTCATCACTTTACTTTCTTCAAAAGTGAATAATTGTTTGGCACTGTCAGGGCACTTGTTTATCAAAAATTCCCAAAATGCAATAGCACATTCTTGTTGGCCACTATTAAAAACGCCTCCGATTGATTCTCTATGATCAGCAACACTGTGAGTGCCAGGGACAAGCAATCTTTTTAATTGCTGAATTGGCAAATCAATGTTTGGAATGCTTTTAATGATGTTAGACAACAAAGGAAGGTGGTAAATTGTCTGAACAATACTGTTAGCAAAACAAGCATTTCTTTCATTGATCAATTTGAGGTCCAAATTATTTTGAGAAATGTAATTGTCTATTTTCAGCCATTTTCTATTTGGACTATTATGTTTTTGCTTCAAATCATGATCTATAACGATTGTTTTTTTTCGTTTATAAGTCTGTTTGTACAATGCCAAACTTTGAGGCATAACAGAACAAGGAGGAAGCGGTGGCAAATCAACCCTCTTTTGGCCCTCAATCTATTATATTCAGTCCATGCACTTTTGTTACACATGGTCAAATTATGAGGGTCAAGGTCAATCAAATAGACATTGCACAGCTTTCTAGCACGTGACAAAGCTACATAGGCCATTCCATCTGAAAAGACATCAGATCCCAAGTCAACAATGATACCATCGACTGAAATACCTTGGGTTTTGTGGACAGTTAAAGCATAGCTGAGTGACAAAGGTATTTGAGATCTAGTCACAAAGAGTCCAGGAGAAAGTTCATAGTCAGCTTGCACAAATTCAACATTGACTGCATATGATCAAATTTTACAGTCACAGCAACAACTTTGCCATCTTTCATTTGTATTTCAGTGACTGTACCCATTGTACCATTGCAAAGTCCTTTTTCAATATCAATATTTCGACGCAACATACATCTAGCACCAATTCCAATTTTAAGCACAGTTTCAAGTCCAGCTGTGTCAGAAATCTTTTTAAGTTTAGAAGTTTTTGGTGTCTGTTTTGATTTTTTTTTTGTTACGGTTTTTTGTCTTAAGTTGGAATCAGTTGCTGAAATTTCAATGATATGAATATTATTTTTTTTCAACATTTTATAATTCACTTCCTCAGCAGATTCATTTGTGGGTACAATGCAAATAATATGCATTTTCTTTTACAAATTTTGCAAAAGATCAGTAACTTGATCAATATTTGCTTTTTGTTTAGAATTGATTCGATGCCTTTTCAAGATCTCAATATCCTAATCAGTTGGTGACCCAAGTCTTATTCTGTTAAGAATATTAACAAATCTTTCATTGTCATCTTTTTGTCGCACATTTATGGTCAATTCATCATAATCGAAATATGACCACAAATTTATACCAGCAATTCCCAAATTTGATTTTCTAGCATCTTGAATAGATATTTTGGAAAATACAGGTTTTTCATTAACAGGTGGAAGCTGAAATAAATCACCAAATGCAACAATTGACATGTTTGCAAATGGATACACTTGTTTCCTAATATCACCAAAAACATCTTGCAAACGTTGGTGAATAAATGCTAATTGCAAGTGACTAACCATGCTTATTTCATCAATAATGAATAATCTCGCATATCCAAGCATGGTTCTCAAACTTTTTATTTTATCCTTTGATAATGGTTCATATTTAGGTGTAGAACCATGCTGCACATTTAGTTGAAAGACTCTATGGCATGTAGATCCTTTCAAAATGTAAGCACTGACACCAGTAGGAGCACAAATAACTACACTGGGTCCATTGATGGCAGGATATGTGAGAGTAATTTTATCTGCCAGTGCATTGATCAGAAAAGATTTGCCCACATCCACAAAACCATTAATAAATTTGAGAATTTGTGGACAATCGTCACAATTGCACCTGTGAATAGGGTTTTCCTCATTCCAATGAAGATGTTGTTGCTCAAGTTTGGAAATAATTTCATTATAAATTTCTTTTTGAATGAAATTCAATTTTTGCTCATTTTCTAAAACTTGAACTTCAGTGACATGTCTGATTTGAGGCATATTCAAATCAGCTTCATTTTTATCTGCCTCTTTAGCCATATTAGGATCGCAATCAATTTGATCATCATCAGCGTTATTTTCATTTTCATAATTTTTAGATTTTTGCTCTATTTTTTTGCTTATTTCAATAGCATCTTTAATTTTTTTCTTAATACTTTCATAATTTGTCATTTCAGACAAATATGGAGCATTTTGATGTAATGATTGCTCATATGATTTACAGATTACAAATTGGCATATTTTGTTGTAACATAAACCTCAGTGTGAAATTCATTTTCATTTGAAAAGGATTCATTGTAAAGGTCAGAAATAGTAGCATCCCTGCTAACCTGGTAAATTAACTTACTATATATTGACCAGTCCCCTTCAAGTATTGCGATGTCATATTTGTTAAGCCATGTTCCAATCGACAATAATCGATATATTTTTCTGATCACTGTTCTCAGGTGTTGCGAGTGTGGTGACAAGAGTTTCAGCAGGGTCAGCTTGTCCGTGCAATCACTTTGGCCACAGCAATAAATTCTATCAGAATGCATACCTTTGCAACTTTGGAAACTATCCAATTTCTTCCTCATTTGAGCAATTGTAAAATTCGGACTCAAATCAGACAAATTGTTATGCAATCTTTTAGCATATTCGAATTTCTGAGCTGAGTCTGGACAGCCATCTTCGATTCTACACAGACGAATCATTGATATTCTGTAGTCACTGTTATTAATTTGATTTTCATTGTGTCGATGAAAATTAGCATCTTTGCTTGACATTTCGAATTTGCAAGTAAATTTAGATGCTTTTTTTCTATGTTTATTTTTATATTTGTTATAATATGATTTTGCACAAATTTTTTCTCTATTTTTTTTATAATACTGGGCCCTTTTCGCATGCATTTTTTCTCTATTTTTATTGAAAAATTTTTTATTTGACTCTTTTTGCTTTTTTTTATAAGTATCATTATTTACCGCTTTGAGTTTTTTTTTATAATTCTGAACTCTTTGTTTTATTTTATCTTTACTTTTTCAATAATATTCAGCTTTTCTAGCTTTTTCAGCAATTTTATCATATACTTTTTTATTGCCATCATTCATAATATATTCTTGACAGGCCACAAAATCACCGCAATACCACATTTACTCCAGGGGGGTACTATGTAAGTCCCAGGAGTCCTATGTAAGTCCCTTATAGTAAAAATGTTGGTGCGCATGCACTAATTGTAACACGCTATTATTTTCTTAATAATATAAAAGAAAGTAAGAATTTTATTGACACAGTATTTGTACACAAACAACAACAAAAAAAATAGTACGCTTACGTGTTGAAAATAATGCAAGAAAATGTTACATGTAATATTTTACACAAATACTGAACAGTAGCCCTCCCCTCTCTGTCTGTCTGTCTGTCTGTCTGTCTCTCTTCCTCTCTCTCTGTGTTGCTGTTATTATGGTAGTACGAATAGTGGTTTGTTTACGTTGTAGCTGAAAATATATCTTGCATTATTTACAAAAAGTTGTAAATAATGCAAGAAAATGTTACAGCCTGTTACA
>NC_136490.1:105861792-105891792 GCF_053919585.1 Euprymna scolopes
TTATTGATTTTAGTATTATCATTATCATTATTATTATCATTATTATTATTGTTATTGTTTTATTATTATTATTATTATTATTATTATTATTGTTTTATTATTATTATTATTATTATTATTATTATTGTTATTATTATTATCTTAGCAAAACTGTAATTAATTAAATGTAATAGCATTTATATTAATGGTAGAATCATAAGTGAAATTCTTCAGATATATTCCTTAGCTTACCAGGTGCACACTATTAAACTTTTCCTCACACGCACGCATGCACACGCACGCACACGCACGCATACATACACACACACACACACACACACATATATATATATATATATATATATATATATATATATATATATATATATATATATATATACCCATTTGAATTAATAATAATTATAAAGCATTGATTTAACCAACAACAAGAGAAATATAATAAAGATTGAAATATAACAGCACTCTGATTTTATTACGATCATTATAAAAATATCAAAAGCTGGGATTCATCGCATGTTCGTCCAATATCAGAAGCGATCACAGCTAAATCATTATTAACAAGGAGGCTTGGTAATCCTGAATAAAGATTTTTATTAAATAAACACACACACACACACATACGCGCACACACACACACATACACACACATACACACACACATATATATATATATATATATATATTTATTTATTTATTTATATATGTGTGTGTCTTTTCATGTAGTTAGGCATTTATCCGTGTATATGTAAGTGTGTTAATTTCTTAGAATTCTAAGTTATTCTAGTAATAGTCTCTTCTTTCCTGTCATCTGACTTAATCATTCATTTCTTTTAAAAATCCGAATCCAAATTTCTCCGTCAAGCTCTAAACCAATGAGCACTCACTATTTTTCGCTCCATCATAGCTTCCCTTCCCGTGATCTTTTCTCTCCCTCGTCCTCCAAAAAAAACAAACAAAAAACAAAAAAAAAAAAACGTCACTACCCTTCTCCACAAAGCAAACCCAATCCCTACCACCGCGGTCTCTGGAGAAACGACCGGATGGTCCGCACCTTGGCACGGCGCGCTTGAAACACCTCCCCAACCAATCCAGCTGCCACGAGTAACAAAGCCTAAGGTCTGACCAGTGGCTATAATTCAAAACACCTCAGCTGGTTGGGTCGATCTGAGGGTGACACTCCAGGATCGAAACACCCCGCCAAGGGAAATGAGAGAGAAAATAGAGAGCGCAGATGATCACAGATAGATACATACAAACAAACGCATGGATACACATATACCCACATGCATGAATATACACATGTATATATATATATACATTATATATATATATATATATATATATATATATATACACACATTTATACATATGTATGTATATACATATACATATGTACATATATGTATACACATATATACATATACGTATATATGTATGTATAATATATACGAGAGTCGTTAGCGTATTAAATAAGGGCAAAATTCATAGCTAATCGATTTAGAATGGATTCTTTATGCTAAATTGCTGGTTAGATATGGTTAAACATATAGTGATTTTTTTTTTTTTGCATTTAATATTCACTCCTAATTATCTGTTATTGAGCATCGAACAGAAATTAAAATACTTAGTTTGCAGCATCTCATGATATTTTAGCTCAATAAAAGTGACCAAGATTTATTCTAGTGTAAATGCGGCATTATGATGATTTATTTCTATTAATCTCTACTAATCTCCAGATGAGCTCAATATCTTCCGGGGGAAAAATTAAACAGACAACCAGGCAGCTAGGTAGACAAGGAAAAATGAAATAAACACACATACATACACAAAGATACATACATACATACTTGCATAAATATATACATACATACGTACACATACACAAGTATTTTCGAAATTTAATTTAATTTTTATTACTCCTTTCACGCAGGTGTACATAAAATTTACGTATTACGCTTAAACATGTTCTAAAACCTTTTTATTTCAAGTTGAGCCGAAGGTTGAAAAAGCCTGAAACCACTTGTGCGGGGGGCGTGCAATAAGTAATGCCCCTAACCCACTTCCCATAGTAGTAGAGCAACGAAACTTGGAAGAGTTATTAGTCTTTCTCTGCATAGGAACCACCCAGAGTTATGCATTTCGCCCATCTTTTGATGCAGTTCTGGAAACCGTTTTTGTAGAACATCCCAGGTTGGTCTTCCAACCACGACGTGACTTAAAAAAAAAAACTTCAGGGAAGAGGTGAAAGTCAGAAGGTGCAAGGTCAGGAGAGTAGGGAGCATGGGGAAGCATTTCATAACTGCGCACCCGTGATTCTGATCTGGCGACATGCAAGTTGTGGACCGGAGCGTTTTCCTACAGGAGGAGGGTACCTTTGCTGACCGTGCCTCGCCTGTTGATTTTGATAGCTTCCCTTAATTTCCTCAAAAGTGAAGCATAATAGGCCCCTGTAATTGTGGTACCCTTTGGCAGGAAATCTGTCATCACTACTTCGTCCTGGTCCCAGAAGACTGTGAGCATGACCTTGCCAGCGGAGGGTTGCACCCTTGCCTACTTTGGAGGTGGTGAGTGCAAGTGCTTCCACTGCAATGACTGGGTTTTGGTCTCTGGATCATAGTGATGGACCCAGGTTTCATCCTGTGTAATCAGTCTTTAGAAAAACTTTGACCCATCTTCTTGGCATATCTCCAAATTAATCCTCGTGCACTAGACGCGTTCTCGCTTCTGGAATGATGTGAGCAACCCGGGAATCCATCTGGCAGACAATGCATATGCAAATGGTCTTGAATGATAGTTTCCACAGACCCTGTACTAAACTTGACATCTTCGACTATTTGGCGAATAGTAATGCGCCGATCTTCCAAAATGGAAGATGCCTCATCAATGGCAGAAGTGGGGGGGCAGCTCTGGGAGCTGTTTCCACAAACTTCCGGCCATGTTTGAATTCACGATGGCAATGTTTCACAAGGTCATATGATGGGGCATAAAATAAACATAATAATATCTAATGAATAATTATCATTTAGTAATTTACATGGTTTATATTTTCTCCATAATGCTATTTTTATCAAATAGGTAAACAAACAACAATTTCCCCGAAGACATAATTCCGTTTTCAGTTCTTAAGAATGTCCCTTACTGATTTGCTATGTTCCGTTTGCATTTGGTTGAGGTGTCTCGTTTTTCGTCATTCTCGTGTTAAATATTGCTGGCTCAGAGGTAACCTCCTAGACAATCGGGTTAACAATTTACTTTCTTACTGAGTTCGAATAGCCTGAAAAGCAAAACTTGTCACGTCCTACACTTATTATTGTAAAAACCTGAAAAGTAATGTGCCTGGAGGTATTTAAATACTTACGTATAATCATTAGGCCTTTTCAGATAATTAAAGTTTAGTGGTGTTTGGAGAATTATAAAAAGGCGGTAAAATAGCGATATACAACATACCGATTTCAGGCCTTTGGAATGCACTCTTAAAAAAATTTTTTTGCATTTATAAGTGTTTAATTTTTGTTAGTTTTTTCATTAAATGTTAATGGTGTCGATGTAACATCCGAGCCAAAGGTTTTATTTTTAACTGACAGTTCATTTTCGGACCAGCAAGTATTATGATTACCCAAACTGATGACTGCGAAAGCGTGAAATATTGGTGCATATACGTATATATATATATATATATATATATATATATATATATATATATATATATATATATATATATATACATATATATATATACGTACGTCATACACACATATATATATATATGTATATTATTTATATATATAGACATGTATTATATATAGTATTGTATTAGTATACAGTATTGTGTAGTATTATATATATATATATATATATATATATATATATATATAATTTAAATAAAATAATATATTTGGCGTTTTTTATTGAGCAATCTTATAACATCGTTTTAATTCATGGGTTTTATAGACTGGATGTTTGATTCAGCGTCAACGTCGTGGCTTTGGGAGTAAATTAACACCATTTAGTGCATAAGGCTGTCAAAGTTTGTTTTCTGCATATATCTGTAAGAAACTCGTACTATTATAAATTCATATACCTCCTCTAAAATATATCGATATCGCGTAACCCCCAATATTTCATGTAAATTTACTCCGTAGCCTCTATTATATATGCTTAAACAAGCATTTTCCTTCAATTAATATACCCTAAGCGAGTCTAAATACATACATTGTCCACATATATTAAACCCACGATATATATGGCATATACTTACGTACATGATATATTAAAAACTATACTCATTCTATATCACATAGATCGATTAAGCCCCGGTAAAAAGCCTTAATAGATTATTTCCTTTCTAATGTAACTATCGCTATACGTCAGATGTCTATTATGTTACTTAGCATTTTCTCTGCTCTTCTTATGAGAAGAATCAGGGTTCGAATTACCGTGGTATGAAGAGTGCTTATATACGCTACACCTTATTTGATTTATACCCTTATTGAATAAATGAAAAAATTAGCTATGAAATTATTGTATGAGCGGGACACATGTGACGTACAGAAAATAGTTTTTTGTGAGATAAGAGAAACATTTCTATGAAAGTAAATTAAAATGAAAAAGAATATAGATATATTTTGTTTATTTTTGAAAAGAAAACTTACAGTCATTGAATTAGAAGCGGTTAGCCATAATTATCGGAAAATGTGCACGGAACAGATACAATAATACTTCAAGTAAAACTCAAATTTTGATATAACTTTTAATTTAAACGCGAAAAGAAAATAATTAGGACGCTGAAAACGTACACAGTAAAACGATACGTTTTATTGTCGCGTTGATTACTTATTTGTAGCGCAATTTAAGAAACAACATATTTTCGAGGGTTTTTATCTCTGTTGGTAGTATAGAAGAAACTGTATGAACGTTTTTAAGAAAAGTGTATATACAAATGGAGATATTTTTATAAAGGGAAGGCGGTGAGTAAATCACCGTTGTAAAATGGTCTTATGTTTGTCAATGGGTTAAAGTAGATTTATTTGTAAGAACATTACGTTAAAATAACTTAAACATAATACGTAAATGAACGATGTAAAAAAACGGAAGTATTTAAAATTGTTTATTTTGATAATTAAAATGCGAAACAAAATGGGGCGCGTAAAATGTACGCAGTAAAACAATACGTTTTATTGTCGTGTTTATTATTTATTAAAATATATATCGTATTATTTATTAACACGTTTTGCGTTTGCTTCCCATACTTGAAGTGTTTTATTTCAAAAAATTAAGATATTCGATTTCCTTAGGATTCGAATAAAACCGGTTCAGCGATTTGTGTCAATTTGTTTACGCTGTTATGGGTTTATGTTGATGTGCGCATGCGGAACCGGAAGTCGTAAACTGGTTTTTGGATTACAACACCCTTTATAAAGTCATTAGATTTTTATAATTATATATATATATATATATATATATATATATATATATATGCATACATATCTCTAATAATGTTACAACTAGTGCAAACCCATTTATTGTAGTTTCATTTTATTATTAATCATCAAATTATCCAAAATTAAATTATAGCATTACACGTTAATTTTTTTTTAATTTATTTTGGATATCATTAATGATTTCGATAGTATGTCTTAAATAGTATAAATAAAACAATATCAATGTGCTTTTGTAACGTTCTATTTTGCCAAAATTAACATTCTTTACTTTATTATAAAGGTTCAATACTTTAACGTCAAGGGTGTAAATTCCATACAGAAATGTTGATTTAATTTGAATGAGACAAAATACGCATCAAGTGCGTTTGAAACAAATCACAGCGTAATATTAGGAAACAAACAAATATTTTACTTGTTTTAAATTTATAACATAAATATATTTCGGAGCTACACTTGATCCTCAGTAGTCATTTTCCTTCTAATTTTTTCTTCTCTCAGGGCACTGAGGATGGAGTATAGCTCCGAAATCAAGGTCCATGGTACTCTCCTGATGTGAATGAAAAAAGTCGTCCGGGGATACAAGGGGATATTATATATATATATATATATATATATATATATATATATATATATATATATATATATATATATATATATATATATAATACATAGTATTATTATTTTTATGCTATCGATTTTTTCCTGATGAGAGGATTGCTGAAAGAGCTCTCGAGAGATTTCCGCACATTATATTAAAATCCTTTACCTCTAAATATATATATATATATATAAATA
Organism: Euprymna scolopes; assembly: GCF_053919585.1. Lineage (NCBI taxonomy): Eukaryota > Metazoa > Mollusca > Cephalopoda > Sepiida > Sepiolidae > Euprymna > Euprymna scolopes. The sequence goes on from NC_136490.1 coordinate 105,868,029, forward strand.
TATATATATGTGTGTGTGTGTGTGTGTATGTGTGTGTGTGGGTGTTGGGTGTGTGTGTTGGGTGTGTGTGTGTGCGCGCATTCATCGAGTTTAAATGAAATTTTCTGGCTTTTTATAGTTATCAACACAACTTCTTCACTCTTTTTTTTTTCTCTTCATAGCTGTATTTTCTTTTTCATCGTTGGACATTTAACCTTCTCCATTGGACACATCTTCCTACTTTTAGCCCTACTAGCCCTTTTTTTCTCATCCTGACACTATTTCTCCCTCCACAGATCCAATCAAGCGTCATCATTTGATGAATGTCTTCCCGCCAGAAACGAAGATGCTCACTACAAACCATTGCACCCATTGAAAAGATTGTGAAGACAAGTGACAAATATCAAACGAGAAATCACACGGCGTTCGTTATTATTCCAAAATGGAATTGAGGGCACTAGACAAGAGCGAAGAAGGAGGGAGATGAAATAGAAGAAGAGGAAGACTCCTTTCCAAATGGAACACTCCCGCCCAGCGCGCGACCCTCAAGCTGGGATAATTGAAATATGATTAGCCCCACTTGAGAAAATTTTCTGCCGCGTACACCAATTTATATCATCAGACTCATCAGTTTAAGCTGTATTCCCGAAGAATACCATCGAATTTTTTAAGGTTTGCAATCGCTTACATACACATGCGCGTATATATATATATATATATATATATATATATATATATATATATATATATATATATATATATTAGTCTAGCGGCACTGATGAGTTGTGAAACAACGAAACAGGTCTGTATGTCGATGACTAAAATATATTTTATAAAACCCCTCTCTTGGGTAGAGCACTATCGTAAATTATCTTACTCGCTACTTAATTTAGCTGAAAAAATGCGAAGCTCGCGGTTTGTTTACAAACAAACGTTTGAGCCCTCTACGAGTGGCGGACGGATGTTTATTTAAATAGACATTCGGACAAATTAATTTCGGCCACCGATTCCGTAGTCAGAGGGTAGAGCTGCCGACTGTCATCACGACGGTTCTAAGTTCGATCCTCGGCTTGGGATAGGTGTTAGTCTAGCCGCACTGATGAGTTGTGAAACAACGAAACAGGTCTGTATGTCGATGACTAAAATATATTTTATATATATTTATATATACATATATGCATATATATATATATATATATATATATATATATAGAGAGAGAGAGAGAGAGAGAGAGAAAGCAAGACAGAGAAAGAGAATTTAATATTCACAACGTATTTATTTTTCCACAAGAAGTACTAATCAAAATTCAGATGTTTGTCATTATTCCATGGAGTTTCAATGAATGTCTACTACCCTTATAGGAAATGCCGTGAGCAAAATGATATCCATTGACAGTCTATAAATTTTGCTGGCTAGTACATAAATTACAAACTAAAACTCATGAAAACTGAAAAAAATGTTCCATGGCATTGGCTAAAAGGATATTTCATATGAATTCAGGCTCGAGGACTGAAAATTAAAATCCACAGGATATGTAAGCTTTGCATATTCAGCTGCATAGATGCAATATATATATATATATATATATATATATATATATATATATATATATATATATATTATGCAGACGCATACAAATGTTTAATGACTCATAAAATATGACTTGTTTGAATTTCTCTTGTACTTTATTAACGGTGTGTTATTAGGCTATTTATATTCCTATAATTTTGCGGGGTACTAACATTATATTAAAACCCGTATTTTTTTCTATTTATTTAAAAAGAAAATAGACTTCGTTATATATGGGTCGTGGAATTGCATTCATCTGCAAAAAGATCTAGCTAATTTTCATATTGCTTTAAACATTCATTTTAATTTATTCCATCTATTTTTTTCGATGTTTGTGTGGACTATCACTTGCGTAATATTTGTGTTAAAAATTATAGCAAACACAAAACTCTTTTACATATACTAATATATATGTAAATATAGATGTTTTAAAAAATGTCCCTACTTTACTCCTCCGTCAGGTTTTGGTCTACAGACATTAATATATAGGGTATTTGAAACCATGAGAAACTTTATATTAGCATTTAGACGGGGAAAATCTGTGCAAAAGTGCGACATTTTTTTTTTAAATGTGGAATCTGGGAGGTGAGGTTAGAAGCACGGCATTACATATATGCTTGCGTAACGTAATAGATAAAACATGTCTTCATAGTTCAGGCATTAACGTCAAAGAATAATTAAATGGTAAACTAAACGTTTCGATTCTCAGTGGTGGCGTACGAGCCATTTAAAAAAAAAACGTTTTCATATGATTACTCTCTCTTTCTCTCTCTCTCTCTCTCTCTCTCTCTCTATATATATATATATATATATATATATATATATATATATGTAATTATATATGTAAATATATATATATATATATGTATATATATATATATATATATATATATATATATATATATATATATATATATATATATTGCTAGTGGAGTCAGAGATGTCTTCGCTGACGGGTTCGAATCTCTCGACCGGTGTTATGACACCCTGCATTGATTATTCTTGAAACGATGAAACACTTGGATATATAAGTATTCAATAATTATTATAGTAAACATTTTAAGCCCCTTTAAGATACTCGTTTCTTCTCATTGAGCATTTTACAGTTTAAATACAGTCGGTCAGTTAAGCATGAGCAGATCATCATATAATGATTAGATCACTCCGACAGACGTTAAAAACATTTAAAAATAAATGTTAAAATATCAAGTAAAATTTCTTGCGATTAATGATGACCAAATGGAGTTGGCTCTTGCTAATGAAGTCAAAGATGGCTTCCTTGCCAGGTTCGAATCTTTCTACCGGTGTTAATCATGACACCATGCACTAACGATTACCGAAAGGATGAAGCACTAGCGTTTGTAGGGATTTAATAATTACTGTAGGCAAATAATTACACACACACACACACACACACACACACACACACATATATATATATATATATATATATATATATATATATATATATATAGGCCGGCATCTTGCTTTTCTCATATATAATACATTTGCTTGAGAAGCATGTCTTACTATTAATAAGATAATAATTATACTTATTTGCTCAATATGAGGCTGGCAATTGAAAGAAAATTTACTTTTAAGTTTACATGGATGTCGCTTTTAGCCTATAGACGGGTTGTTTCCGTCACATATATTACGTAAAGCATTTAGTAAAGGTAGAAAAATGCGCGAATATGTCACGTTAATGCCACTGTATATTTGCAGATAATGCGGTGTTTTTAACTTGCATATATGTTTTCAAGGAAATTCTGATTGCTTCGACATAAGTTCCTATATGTACTGTTCGATTTAATACGTTTTTCAATGAACCTTTAATTTATCTTAATATTTGAATTTCATACACTATTCCTTTTTATATTTTTATTATCGTCGGAAATGTTTCAGATCATTTCCGGGTGTAATCTCTAATAAGCAACACCAAATAAACAAAATGAATACATAAATCATAAGAATAATATTAAATAATTGCGGTACTATTAAGGCATTAGTGATATCTATTCATCAGGGTTTCCCATTCCATCCCTTACGGAAACGCAATTCTAGAAAAAGCACGTTTCTGAATTAATTAAAATTCTATTTCATATTTAATTACGAAAAACTTATCAAGATGCAATTTAGAAATCTGACATAGGTTCGCTTAAAATACAATTTCATATCTAATTATAAAAGACTTAAATATTGCTATTTGGAAATTTTAAGATTCGCCGAGGAGTTTGTTCGAATAATGCTTTTACACATCAAATATGAGATGCGGCCATGCAATTTGTGTTATGAGCGACACACTCATTCACACTAATTCACACTAATTCACAAAGCCAAAAACCAAAAACAAAACACCAACAAGAATAAAAAAAAAACACACAACAACAACGACACGGAATAGTCTGTTTGGAAAATCGCCGTCATTCATTATAAAAAAAAAACATGTCGATACAATTTATGTAACGAAGAATGAGGTGATTAACTCCGAGGCTGTGACTACAGAATAAAAGACTAAGGCTAAATGAATTAGATTTTTTAATCCCAGTTTCGATTTAAATAAGGAAATACAAGAAAAGAAAAGACGTATTGCATTTAAATAAAAAAGCTTAAAAGGTGAAAACTTTAATGAGTGTATGGAGCAAATGTAATGAATATCACACCGCTCAATTTTTGATGGATATATTGTAACGTCCTTTTTTTAGTTAATAATATTTATAATATACTAACCGGGTTAGCTGTGTGTGTGGGGGGATAAAACATAAAGGAAAATAATGAATAACGAACGAAATAAACCTGTTTTAACAGTATAATTTTTAAATTGGAAAAACAAAAACAAAAAAAAGTGAACGTGATGCAAAATAGAGAAAAAGCGACTGTTTGGTTAGTTCCTTGCTATAAAAGGCATAGATGTCGTCGTGACTGGGGTCGAATCTCTCGAGTGACGGTAATCGTTACTCTCTGCACTGATGATTCCCAAAAGTATGAGACACTAGTGACTGTAGGTATTAAAAACAAAATTCTAGGAATATATATATATATATATATATATATATATATATATATGTATACTTTCATATATATATATATATATATATATATATATTTTCATATGTATATATACATATATATTAATATATACATATGCACATATATATACATACATATATACATACACACATATATATGAATATATATATGCATATTATAAATATATACACCTACATACATATATATATATATACATATATATATATATATATATATCACACACACCCACATATCTTAGAATATAAAGCTGGATGTCTGTGCATGTATGTGTGTGTGTGTCTGGTCACGAATAGGCTCTTATATGGTTGACTAATTTTAAAAAAAACTGATTACATATACTGATAGATGTATCAAGACACAGGAATGGGTATGTTTGATCTGGCAGAATGGTGATTCATTAAAATTGTGGGGTCTGCGTTCGCGCCTGGTCCACAAAGTATAGAAATAAAAATAATAAAAATTAAAATAAACGTTTGCAAGTGTTTTTTTCATATAGATGCACATTAGAATACTTTGAGAAGTATGTTTTAACTTAAATAGGGATGGTATAATAAAATTGGAGGGTTTGCGTTCGCGCTTGCCCTCCGTAGAATGGGAATAGGCACAAACTTTAATAAAGACTTTTCATATCTATCTGTGTAAGTATAGTTTGATGATTATGTTTCAGTTTGAAGAAATATGGAACAATAAAATTATTGGGTGTTCGTTTGCGCCTGACCTCCATAGAATGGAAATATGTCACAAAGTTTAACAACGGTTTTTTTTTTTTTTTATCTAGATCCACAGAATATTGTAATAAGTGTTTCACTGTGAGCAGGTATGATATAATAAATCATGGGGTTTATCTATTTTATTTTTACTTTCATCATATTTTGCTTTGGTCTTGATACCCCCGAGTTCGAAGATATCTCTTTACAGCCCTCCATTTTCATAACCTATCATACTTTAATAAATCGGAGTCCATTTTCTGTAGGCTACTTTTGAACCCAGTAAACGACGGGCACCTTTCCTAGTGTGTGTGTATATATATATATATATATATATATATATATATATATATATATATATATATATATATATATATGCGTGTGTGTGTATTTGTGTGTGTGTGTTGTTTTTTTTGCAAATAAATAAAGGAATTTATGTTAAGACCAAAACTGTTGAATCCGCTCGTTTTATAACAGAAATATATACAGCGGTATGTTCCGTGGTATTTAGCAAGTAAATTAGAGGCTATAACTATTAATGGAGGCACAATGAAGCAATGGCCAATATATTCAAGGACACGCTTACTTGGCCTACTGCCATTACTCATTGAACCAAAGAAATGGCGGTCAAAATTTGCAGATCTCATTATCATGGATTTTCCCTTTGATGTTTGTTACATAAATCTTCATCCAGGAAATGAGAAATTATTAACAAGTGAATGTTTTTTACAGTATCCTGGTTGTCATAAGGAAAAGGACGGTTGAAGTTTGTGCATCGATCTCCGTCGATTTTAAAGATAACCATGTTTTGTTTTAACATTTCCTCTCTTAAAACAACCGTGTTATACTGCAAACTAATTCCTATATATGTGTTAATTAATTACTGTAAATATACTATATTTGTTTGGGTGTGTTTTCTTTGATAGAAGCATTGATATATATATATATATTTATTTTTTTCTTTGAAATGATTCCACACAATATGGAAAACAAAAAGAAGAAAAAAGAAATACTGAGGATGAAGTGTAACTTCGAAATATATTTATAAATTTCAAACAAAAAATAAATATTTGTTTATTTTCGTAAAAATGCCTTGTTTTGGCTTCAAACGTAACTAATACGTATTTTATTTTGTTCAAACTCAATCAAAGCGTCTATCAAGGAACGCAAACCACTAACGTGGCTACCGCGTGACCAACGCACCGTTCCGACATTTCAAAATACCAACGTGAAAAACAACAAACTGATTCTTTGCTCAAACAACATGGTAAAAAAAAGAAAAGAAAAAATAATAAAGATGAATTGTAACTTCGAAATATATTTAGAAATTTAAGACAAAAATAAATGTCTGTTTCTTTTCGTAATAATGCGTTGTTTTGGCTTCAATCCTATCATATAAGTACTTCATTTTATACACTATTTGTATGTAAATGTCCTATATACGTGCGGGACACTCTATTTTCTGTACATTTGAAAGCACTATATATCAAGCCATGGAATACACATTGATAAGGGTTAATAAATCACGAATAATTACCAGTCCATTACCATATTGATCAAAGCACTGGATTGGCTTTTACTTATTATTTCGGGATCGACGGAAATATGATCATGATGTAATCAGAGCTAATTTGTGTATCACTACAATGAAAATTATCATATAGAAAAATTCCAAAAGTGCCCTGATCCGGAAAGATAAAGTTTGTGAAAACAAGTTTTTTTTACTAAAATCTTTATGTATAGCATGGCGAGATAAGAAGAACACTGTTTATCCTATAGTTGAATTATAGTGAAACAGGATTATAGATACAATGCGTTCTAAATACTTAAAGATGAAAATCCACTCAAACTCCTAAAAATATATGAGATATATGACAGCATTACCTATTTAATAAGTAAATAAATTCAAAGCATCTTTTGAAACCATCATATGCTATCTTTCTTGATATCTAGGATTGTATGTAAATGGTGACCTCAGGAAGCTATTTTTACACACACCCACACACACACACACACATATATATATGCACATACATAGAAATATCTATCTACCTATATATATATATATATATATATATATATATATATATATATATAATTATTTACTGTAATAATCTTATATATCTACAGACAATAGTGTTTAATTCTTTTAGGGATCATCATTTCAGAGTGTCACGATTACCGCCGTTCCGTAGATTCGAACCTAATCAAGGAACCATCTCTGATTTCATTAGAAAGGAACGAACCCCTGCGACCACCTTCAACCAAGAAAAATCAAGTTGAAATTTTATATTTATTTTTAAATGTCGAGACGGCCGTACGTAATGGTTTAATGATTCTAATACCATGAGTTGTGCATGCGAACTGAAGTGAAGGGCTTTCATTTCAACTGTAAAATACTCAACACTAAGAACCGAGTTCTTAAAGGTGCTGACGTAATTATTACTATAACAATTTAAATCTCTCTCTCACTCTCTGTGTATATATATATATACACCTCTACTGCAGATTGTTATCTGTTATTATCATCAATAAATTTGTTAAGCAAATTTTCGAAATTTAACTTGCTAGCATTTTGAAACCTTTATATTTAATTTTTGATTCTATCTTTTTTGAAACCCAGTTGTATTTATTATTATTATTTGAAATCTATATTCTATTTCATACTTAACTTTCATATCCATGGTTACAGCATGATTTACTCTTGATTATTAAATAGCTGCTTTCTTTCATTTTATCTTAATACTTCCCACGCCTGTGGAATTCTCTTCCGTTTGCCTGTTTCCTACTTGACTAAAACTTGGATGTCTTCAAGTTCAACATAAACAAATTCCTGATTATTCACCGCCTTAAGACACTATATCAAATCTCAAATACCAACTATTACTACGATATTGTCCCATTTATTATAGTACACACAATAACCCTTATCCCCGAGTGGCCTCCGAGCTCTGATAAGTGGTGAGCCCTTATGTAAAAAAAAACATACTTATCATTCTATATTTCACAGTTGATCGTTTATATTGTTATCATAATTATTAATTTATTATTTCTATTGGTATATTCTAGTCGATTTGCAACTTTGAATTTGAGATTCTTGCATTACTTTCCAAATATTATTCAATTTTATTAACCCTTTCTATGACTCTGCTATATGCTTTTTATAATATTTTTGTTTTATTATTCCCTGTCCTTTTTATCTATGTATTTCATCTTTTTTATATTTTCACAATCATAAAAGAAGATTTTTTTCTTAATTTTATCGCACTTCTTCTTCTTTTTCTTTTTCTTCTTCTTCTTCTTATTCGTCTTCTTCTTATTATTATTATTAGTAGTAGTAGTAATAGTATTATTATTATTACTATTAATATTATTATTATTATTATTATTATCATCATCATTATTGTTGTTTTTGTTTCTATCACGTGTAACGATTACTGGTATTTTTATTATTTAATTTTATTTTTTTTAATTTCATCCTAATAAATAGTACCTATAGAAAGACTGGATAAAATGTAACAAACAATCTATGCATACGGATTTTTCATGTCGTAATTATTGAAATAAATATATTTTATATATTCATATATGTACGCGCATGTAGGTTTGTGTGCTGTGTTTGTTAGTGTATAAATGCGTACATGCATGTGTGCGTATATGTTTAGATGTAAGTGATATGTATACCGTGTCCACACCTTCTCTTTTTTACTAACTTCCCTTTTCAATATATATTTTGTTAAGAACAGATTTCTAGTCTTGAAACTTTTCCCTCCCGTCTTTGATATATAACTCAACTACGTTTATCCTTATTTCCATATCTTAGGAAGCTATAATCTTACTGGCTTCTCATTTGTTCAACTGTCTTTATTGCGTTTTTCTTTTCTTTTCTTTTCTCTTAAGTTTTGCCCTTTCTTTCTACTTCAGTGTCTGGAGTCTTAAATGTCAATTGACTCCCACTCCTTCCTCTTGCTCTTAACGTTTTAATTAAAAAAATGTTCCTTAATTCTCCCATGTGAATACTTGACTTCTGAAGAGGAACACACACTTTATTAAGTCGCCTGACGAAGACTCCTTCTGACCGACCACTTGTCTGCAACATGCTCTCATTTATATATATATACTAGACCACCCGTGACCCGTTGGGTCAGTACGTTATATTAGCTATGGAATTCATGTATGAGCGTGACACTTGTGGCATAAAGAAAATAGTTTGTTTTTTTTACATAACAGAAGCATTTCTATGAAAGTATATTAAAATGAAAAAAGAATATAGATAGATTTCTATGAGTCGTTCTGTTTATTATAATTGTTATTTTTTTTTTAAATTACAGTTACTGAATTATAAGTGGTTGGTCATACTTATAGGTAAATATGCACTGAACAGGTATCATAATCCTTATTATAGTTAAATTCAAATTTTGATATATCATCTTTTAAATGAAATTGTTAGTTGAAAGTACAGAATAATAAAAAAAACACTCTCCACATGTTAATAATGGCTTTTTAAATAGAAAATGAAAATAAAATGTAACTTTTTTCATTTAATTTAAGCAAACATTCAGTACCCATTGTGTAAAATATTTAATTTGTATGTTAATAATAAGGTCAATAAAATTAAGACAATTCTTTTCTATTTACATTTTTTGTACAATTAATTTTTTTTAAAGAAAACTTTTGTTATCCTTTTGCTTAATTGAGACTTCTTATCAGGTTCTAACTCTCTTATATCCAGATTAATTATATTAATCAATTTATTTTATTGAATATGTATCGCTGAAAAGCATGGGTGCTTAAGCACTTATTGTACAGAAAATAAATATTGTATTCATATGCTAATAATAAGGTCACTAAAACTAAGACAATACTTTTCTATTTACAACATTTTTTGTACAATTTGAGTGTTTTAAAAAAACTTTTATGTTTTCCTTTCGCTTAACTATCCAGTTTTACATCGCTCCCTTTTTCTCTCTCTCACACATACACGTAACTATTTCTCGCGTACGTAACGAAAACAGAGGGAGTAGGAGTGTTGAAATCTATGAGAGTGAAAGTGAGAGGTGTTTTCTTTCACCGCCGCTGTTTCTATTAATAATGAGTGTTGTTTTTTAAAAGGGAGAAGTTTTTTTGAAACTGCGACAGACTTTACGAAGTTGAATGTTTTTAGCCGTTAAAAAAAAAACTACGGTTGATTTTATAAAATTATTTATTTATAATGACATGAATTAAAGATTTCTCGCGTACGTAACGAAAACAGAGGGAGTAGGAGTGTTGAAATCTATGAGAGTGAAAGTGAGAGGTGTTTTCTTTCACCGCCGCTGTTTCTATTAATAATGAGTGTTGTTTTTCTTGTTTGTGTACTTTTGTTTTTTTAAAAGGGAGAAGTTTGTTTGAAACTGCGACAGACTTTACGAAGTTGAATGTTTTAACCGTTAAAAAAAAACAAAAAACTATTTGATCAAATTAAATGAAATTGTTTGTATTAAAAGCGATATAAAAATTCCGGAATTGGAATAACGGATTGAAGACGTTGCTATTTACGCATGCGCAACCGGATGTTGAAAACCGGAAATCTGATTGCAAACATACAAGATCCATAGACTTTTAGTATTATATATATATATATATATACTTTATATTATTGTAAATAATTTATTTTTTCTCATTCCCGTACACACCATTAAGTTTGTTCTTATGAGATATTTTATTCATTTATATATTTTATTATCAACGATTAACTCCTGATGAGTCTGTTGATGATAAAAGCCTCTAAGGTTTTGCAGGCTATTTGTTGTTTGTTGGTTGGTTGTTTTTGTTTTACGGCATATCAGGCTATTTAATGCCGAATCCAAACATTTTGAAGAATATTTTTTAATAGATTATATTTGTTGTTTTCAAGTCGGTTTCTATTGAACACATAGTTGGGACCCTAACAGGTATTACCACTCCGGGTCGGAGTGGACCTGGGAGCAATGGCAATTAAAGATTGGCTCAACCCTCCCCAAAGTCCGCAAGCTTGGGCCTGACCACTGGATATAATGTAAGGTCATATCCAGAACCTGTTTTGTTTAAAGCAATATATATATACATACATATATATATATATATATATATATATATATATATATATATATATATAGATATATATATATATGTGCGTGTGTGTGTGTGTGCGTGTGTGTGTATGTGTGTGTGTTACATGGATAACATAATTTTAATCGTCAGTCTAAGGAATAATTGCAACAAATGAAAGGATTCTGTCTCGAATAATAGTTTTTGTACTTAAAATAAAAATCAAGTGGGTTTCATACAATGTCATATTTGTGTAAATTGTGTTCTGGATATACACCCTTTTCATCACTTAAGATTTTCAGCATTGCATAAAAAATATATGGTCATAAAATGTAAACTAGATAACATCACGGTATTATATTTTGATAAAATCAATGTAATTGTACACTTTCCTTTTTTTTTTGTTACAAATCGTCAAAAATAAAGTTGGAATCTTTGTTTATATCTGGCGACTCTTTTGCAATTAATCATTCATAACTTCCTGTCTAACACCAAAAGATTTCACAGCAAAATAGACGACAAAAACGGAGTGATGTAAGGGTTTTTCAAAGATTAAAATTTTTCTGACGTTCTAAAATTGTTAAATCGTCTGGATACAAAAATTTCTTTTATCCCTAGTAGATAAAATGCTGTAATATTTTTCACACACACTCTCTCTCTCTCTCTCTCTCACACACACACACACACACACGTGTATATATGTGTGTATACATATACCCTTTTATATATAAAGCGCATAAAATATTCATACATCCATATATAACATATATATATATATATATATATATATATATATATATATATATATATATAACAACACATGCATTGCATGCTATTGTAAACTAAGGTGATTGTGAATGTGTGAATGACAAGACACCAGTGTGGAAATTAAAGCGTTAAAGAAAAACGTCAGACAATATACCCAAGACCAAATATTCGATTAACTCTTTAATTGGAAATATGGAACCATCGATGTAAATATTAATATTTTGATTTTCCAAAATAGATGATTGCGAAGACACAGAAATGGTTGCCTAAGGAAATATATGTAGTTTTAAACTTTTAATTTATTTCATTTTCGAAAATATGTAGGACAATAGGACATCGTGACACGTTTCATATCAATTCTTGCCTAAAGATTTCTCTTTTTGATCTATGGTTCTTACTCTTTTCCTGTATCTTTTTCTGTTTTCCTGATTTCTCACATATCCAAATTACTTCCTCCATACCTAGCTTTTCTCTCTTTTTCTTTTCTTTATTTTCATCTGTTTTAAATGTTATATCTGCCTCTTCTTTTTTCTCCTTCAACATTTTTTTTCTTTTAATGAACACAAAAGTGTTTGTAAATTTATTTAAATACTCCAGCTGCACTTTAAATCCCGACTAGCACTTATTATTTGACATCTAAGCCCCAAATAAATTCAGAATATTTGATGTGATATTTAGTTGGCCCTTTTCCTTTAAATTATGTGTGTGTGCATATATATATGTATATATATATATATATATATATTTATATAGATAGATAAATAGATAGATAGATAGATAGAAAGTTAAAGACGTTTGTGCCTGTGCGTTATTATATATATATATATATATATATACATATATATATATATATAGATATATATATATATATATATATATATATATATATATATAGATATATATATGCATATATATATGAGTGTGAGTGGGTCTGTTTATATATATTATATATAATCTGCTGAATATATAAATTTATATAAGAATAATCATAATGTTATTGACAAAGTGATACACATGGATTGCTTACAGTAGTTTAAACGCCTGGTTGTTGTTTTTTTTCATTGATATATACACTTATATAAAGCGTGTGTTACTGTACATCTCTCGTTTAAATATACTATAGGATTATACATCACAGTATATTAATAAGAGATTATAATAAAGACATTATTTGTTTTGTCAGCATTATGTTTTAACCTTTGAGCTATTTATATTATGCATGTATATGGACACATCTGAAATTTCAACATGCGTAACAGTGTTCTTTCTGAAATCAATTACAAAAACAGGGCAACTTATCTGATGTGTATAGGAAATTGTTATATATAGAAATCATATATATAAAATAATATCTCGTGTGTTTTATCTATTTACATATCTATCTATTAATCTATCTCCCTCTTTATATATGTGTGTATGTATGTATATATGTATGAGCTCAAATATTTGTATGGGCGTGTGTTAAAAGCACACAAATGCTCTAGCATCATATACAGCTTCTCCCAATTTAATCATCCTTACGTGCACGTCGTGAGTTCCGCTACGCTTTATATACTATTAAATTAAATAAACTTTCTATTAAATGGCGATAGTTCAGTGCCCGACAACTGAATCCCAACTGCCTTGTGGGATGAGGTTTTGAATCAAATTTTAAGGGTTAGGTAACCCTGACAGAAACCTCCAGAGGAGTTTAGGCCCTGTTTATTGCGGTATTCATGAACCCCCGGCGGGTAGACCATGCTCTGGTTCCCAGCTACCTAATCCCAGTCATGGGTAAATGACATTAGCGAAGTAGAAGCTCCTGCAAGCCGTTGTGGAGGCAATCCTTCTTGGAGGACAACTTTTACGAGCAATTTGTAGTCAAAGCAATTACCAATCATCTTTCAATGGATTTTCACTGGGTTATTATTGCGGAGATTAGAGGGTCGCACTCGTGTCCTACAAGCGCTTGCCACATTTATACAACGATGTACAGATGTTACTTGAGATCTATCTTTTATCTCTTATATTTTTCTATCTTATCTTTATCTGTCGTTTATTTCTATTGCAAGTCCAATGCCGATGGAGGAGTGGCAACGTGTACAGATTTGACCAGTTGGCGGTACACAGTCACAAATCTGCCCAGTAGCGGCAGAAACCCTATCTTAACATCGGTGTTGAGCCTTCACATGACAGAGGCTAACTCTGGTGGGAGTTCCTGTGATGAGAAGCCCTATTTAGAGAGAGAGAGAGAGAGAGAGAGAGAGAGAGAGAGCACTGCTCACCCACTGTCTTCGGAAAGTGCTAGAAAGGTGCACTAAACATTGGCTGTCATACTATCGATTGTTATTTTCCTGCGGCTCATGTAAGCAGGAAGAAAACTAAAAGGTATCTCCAAAGAGGAATAAAATTCAATTCATGCTGTTGGAATGTACGCACTTTTCTTTATAAAGCATTATCAAATCTTCCTCAGCGCAGGACAGTGCTTGTCACTGCAGATCTACGGAGACATGATATAGGTATTGCTTCTCTATCGGAGACCCGTCTCTCGGGAGAAGATCAAACGACAGAGGTATCCTCAGGCTACACTCTCTTTTGGATTGATACACAGACAATTTATGAATCTTTACTTCGTGAAGATCATTCTGATCATACAACTAATTTGCGACAATACAAAGAGGTCAAAGTCACATTGCAACGTGAGCTAAGACAAATGAAAAACCAATGGTGGATGAATATAATGGAGCAGATTCAAACGGCGCTTGACACAAAGAATTAAAAGAGATTTTATGGGCCCTGTGCCAACTATTTGGTCCTCCTACCTCTTCAATACCCCCTGATGTCGAAAAATGGTTCTGTTGTCATTAAGGCTCCAGAAAATATCTTTAAAAAAAGATGGCAAGAACACTTTACTGACGTGTGTCCCAATAGCTCAGCAGTAGATGATGATGCAATGGATAGCCTACTACAATGTGATATCATATTCAGATTAGATCGTTTGAGATGCAGTTGGCTATCGCTCAAATCAGCAGTAGCAAGGCACCTGGTTTGGATGGTGTTCCAGTGGAACTTCTTAAGATTCGAGGTGTGGATATTGCTAAATCGATCGTTGGTTTTGTTGTGGAAATCTGGGAAGGTGCTCCTCTGCCACATCATTTGATTAATGGTGTCTTTGTGACCCTGTTTACAGGAAAGGGACAGAAGAATGTTTGTGACCACTATCGTGGCATTACGCTTTTGGAAGCTGCTGGGAAAGTTCTCGCTCGACTTCTATTAAACAGATTACTGAAACATGTTTGTCCTAATGCTATTTCAGAGTCACAGATAGATTTAGGTCTAGCAGAGGAACTATGGATATGATTTTTTCAGGCCGGCAAATCCAGGAGAAATGCACTGAATTACGGATACCGCTGTATCAAGTATTTGTGGATCTAACCAAAGCATTTGACACGGTTAACAGGGATTCTCCGTGGTTAATCTTTGAGAAAGTAGGGAATCCTTCAACGTTTGTTAGAATATTCAAGACACTGCACAGGGCCATGAAAGATCGAGTCTCGTTTAACGGAAAATAGTATGATGACATCCCAGTTGACAATGGTGTCAATCAAGGTGATATTCCTGCCCCTACTCTTTTCTCTATATATTTTGCTGCTCTACTTGCTCATGTGTTTTGGGGTTGCGTATAAAGTGGCATGTTAAAGTTTCGAACCACAGGTCGCATTTTTAATCTTAGAAGATTAAATTCCAGAACCACGCTGAATCATGTCTTGCTCAAGGAGTTACTGTATGCATACGATGCTGTTTTTTGTCACACACTGGGACTGATATGCAGCATATAATTGGTAGATTTATTTACTCCTGCACTTCCTTTGGTATGAGAATCAGTTTGTTTACAACAAAGGTGACGTTCACTCTTGCACCGCGCCAGTCATAGATGGAGCCGAACATCATGATCTGGATGCTAGACTAGGAGTAGTTGATTCATTTGTGTACCTTGGTAGTTCTCATTCGAGGGATGGCTGGACACTGAAATTCGCAGATGAATTCAGAAGGCATCTGTAGCTTTTGGAAGGTTGGAGAATAGAGGGTGGTCTGACCGAGGCATCACAGACAGAACGAATATTTGCGTTTACAAGTCTTGTGTGCTAGCCGCATTGTTGTATTCATCGGAGACATGGATATTGCATCAAAGGCACATTAAATGGCTTGACTGATTTCAGTAAAAATGCTTGAAACGTATCTTAAGCATCAACTGGCAAGCACAAGTGTCCGATACTGAAATCCTTGTGAGAGCATGTAGCTCTATTGTTGAGACCCTTGTAATCAGATCTCATATGCGTTGGGTAGAGCACCTGGTTCGAATGAAATATTTTAGTATGCCAAAAAAATTATGGGGAGCGGGAAAAGGGCAAGCGCCTTCAACACAAGCCTATGAAAAGATTCAGGGACTCTACAAAGAAAAAAATTGAAAGTCTTACAAATCGACATACACACATGGGAAGAACTTACTCTGCAAAAGTCGAAGTGGCGAAAGCTTTTACGTAAGAGTTGTGATGCTCTAGAAAAAAGAAAACATACCACAACACTTTTTCATAAAGGTTTAATTGATGGTCTTAATTGATGACACACAGAGCTGGTAGTGCGACACTTGTGAACGAGTGCTTTTGTTTAAATCTGACTACGTCAACTACCTTAAGTCGCAAAAAAATCCTGTTCAGGTCAACTTTGCACCTGTCAGTTCGAACCAAACGATCTGTTTAATATGCAGCAAAGTTTGCAAGTCTGCTGCTGGTTTGAGAAGATACATGATTGCTCATAGGAATGCCCTTCAACCTTCAGAGAAAGTCAACTCAGTGGATATTGCTCAATTTGTATGTCACATCTGCTTCAAGATGTACAAATCTGCGGCAGGAGTGCAGAGTCATCTTGGATGGCATGTACGCCGATATTGGGAGAACTCGATGTGAGGGTAACAAACTGGAAAGATCCAACAATCATATATATATATATATATATATATATATATATATATATATATATATATATATATATATATATAAATGAGACTGAACATGTGTGTGTGTCTGGTCACGAATAGGCTCCTATATGGTTGACTATTATAGAAAACCGATCACATATAATGATAGATCTACCGAGACATAGGAATGGGTTATTTTTATCTAGCATAATGATGATTCATTCAAATTGTGGGGTCTGCGTACACGCCTGGTCCACAAAGTATGGAAATAAAAAAATTAAAAATTAAAAAAAACATTTACAAGTGTTTTTGAAATAGATGTAAATAATAATACCTTGATAAGTATGTTTTAACTTAAATAGGGGTGGTATAATAAAATTGTGGGGTCTGCGTTCGCGCCTGTCCTCCACAGAATGGAAATAGGCACATACTTTAATAAAGACTTTTCATATCTATCTGCGTAAGTATACTTCGATAATTATGTTTCAGTTTGAATAAATATGGTATAATAAAATTATGGGGGGGGGGTTCGTTCGTGCCTGACCTCCATAGAATGGAAATATGTCACAGAGTTTAACAAGGTGTTTTAATATAGATCAACAGAATACTGTGATTAGTGTTTCAGTGTGAACAGGTATACTAAATTATGAGGTTTATCTATTTTATTTTTACTTTCACCATATTTTGCTTTGGATTTGATGCCCCCAAATTCGAAGTTATCTCTTTACAGCCCTCCATTTTCATAACCTATCATACTTTAATAAATAAGAGTCCCTTTTCTGTAGGCTGTTTTTGAACCCAGTCAACGACGTTTACTTTTTCTAGTATACATATATATATATATATATATATATATATATATATATATATATATATATATATATATATATATTATTTAACTGAAGGCTTATTTCTGGCTTGCAAATGGACAAAAACAAATCGCAAGAGAAACAAACAGAAATAACCCTTCAGTTAAATAATATATATATATATATATATATATATATATATATATATATATATATATATATATATATATATATATTCATTAAAATTTCATAAGGATGCACTTTAATGTATACATAAATTATAATGAACTTAAGTGCATCGTTATGAAATTTTAATGAAAATAGATTCTTAATTTACAGAAAGATGGAAAATCTGATGATTAATGTTACTTAAGGTAATAGATTTCAGACTAAATAAAGCAGGAATTACTTGTTTAATAGTCACTCAGTGGTTGTGCAATGGGGATTGATGGTTCATATTACGTTGTATTGAATTTATACATTTATATTCTATTAAATATAATAAACTGTATCTCCGTCTGTGCAGCTGGCTAGTTTACAACGAGGCATGCATATGGACTGATCACCAATACAAGAAGATGAATATACAAAATATATAACGATATTTTTTTCAATTCTAACACCTTGAAAACTATTTTAACTGGCTAAAGATACATAAAAGAGCGAACAATAAAAAATTAAATCATTTGTTTCTCTAGCGCCGGCCTCCGATGTTAGTTTGTATAGAGATAGAGTTTATACATAAAGAGACAGACAGACAGACATAATGAGTTACTGAAATTAGATTTACTAAAAAATAAACTTCCTAATATAATTAAAGGATAAATATCCATATGACAACATCCATTTTAAAATATCATTTTTTTTATTATAAGGTTAATGTTCAGTTATTTCTGTGATAATGTTTTCTTGGTTTGCGCAGCTTAGTTTCGAATTCGTCCATTTAAGAAGCGTTCTGTCGACCAATTTCCGGTTGTTTGAATATAAAAAATGTAATTAGTAAAATTTCATTAATGATATACTTTACATTTTTTAAATAATTTTTTTCTTTAGCATTACATCTAAAATTAGTAAGAGCAACTATATTTATAAAATATTAACTATGACACTTTAATTATTGTTATGTCAACGTGGACTTGAAACTATTACGGCCTTTTCCCGAATATAGTTTAATTAGTGATTCTTGTTATTAAATATAATAGATTTTAAGAATGTTCATCTCTTTTAACCAAATTGAATCCGCTTTCATCCAGGGAAATGCATGTTTTGTTGTGAGGAACATATAAACCCTCTCTGCTGAGTTGTTTGGTATTAATTCACTATTCATCCAGCCATATGTAATAAAACATATATAATGAAATAGTATAATATATATATATATATATATATATTATAAAAAAGTATAAAATATATATAATAAAAAAGTAAAAATAAAATTGTGTATGCATATTTGGCTTAAGAGGGTTCACTACCGATGAATATGCTTTAAATGTCTAAATGCATGCTCATCGAGCATAAATAATCATACCACTAGCACCAACTCCGGAACATTTTTATGCAAACCTATTAAATTTCATATTGTTTGTTTCATGTGATTCATTAACCTGCATAATTTATAGTGCGTGTTGAAAAACTCTGATGAGAAAAATTGCGTTCTTCGAAACTCCATAGAATAAGGTTTTTCTTGTTTTATTTCTACTCCTTGTCGAATAAGTCAGATTTTATATACCTTAATTTCAGGTTTATAGGTTTTTTTTGGACAATGTGAATCAATTTTTCAATATCAAGATTTTTTTATGGTATATTATAATATATATATATATATATATATATATATATATATATATATGTATACTACTACTTTATTATTAAATATTGCCTAATGGTGTAGATGCCCTTCCTTTGTTTACAAAGCCATTTGACAGAAGTAACATCAGACATATTTTTATCTACGTACAAAAACGTATAGAATGAACCTTTTTTTTATAAGTTTTACTCAAACAGTCTTTATTTGAACTTAATGAATTTTTTTTTTTTATTTCATAACTGTTATATACTTTTTATCAAACAAAAATAGAACTTTTATAATCAAATATATATTATGTATTGTTTTCAAACATCGAAATTTTAAAATAAATGTTTATTTAAAAAAAAGACGATGGCTTTTTTTTTATTTTCGAGATATTTTTTCTACAATTTGCACGTTGAAAATTTTATTCAGCGATGAAATCATAAAAAGGCAAAGCTTTTCGTTTAATATGTTTTTAAAAATTATTATAAAATATCTATAAAGTCTATGTTTTATGTCTGTAAAAGTTTGTTGAAAACTTCAAAGAAAGTTTATAATTAAATTGAAAAATATACACCTCGCCTTTTTTAAAAATTAAACTGACTTTAGTTTAAAATAAACAGTCTATAATATATATGTCATAATAAAAGTGCTATTTTTATTTGATGAAAGAATAAAACAGTTAATAAATACAAAACAAAAACAACAAAAAAGAGTCCATTGAGTTCAAATAAAGACTGTGTCAATAAAACTTATAAAAAACGGTTCATTCTATATCGGTGTTGGCTATCCGTAGAATAAAATATATCTGACGTCACTTTCTCAAATGGCTTTGTAAAAATGGAAGACGAATCTACACCATTACCAAATATTGCATACCACCTTGTTTCTCCTGACTGGTTAACAGTCGGATGGTAGTTTATTTAACAACATTTTTTTTTTCAAATAACCATTCGTTTTGTCCCAAGAGTTCATGACCTGTTATATTCCACAAAGAAATCAATACACGATAATTGGCGCCTGTCTTCCTCGTTTTCGCCATAAACAATTTGATACTGGACATAGTCTTAGTAAATACGCACACACACGTGTATAAATATATATAAATATATGTATATATATATGTGTGTGTGTGTGTGTATATAAATATATATAAATATGTATATATTAATATATATATATAAATATATATAAATATATATATATAAATATATATATGCACATATATACATATATACACATATACACATACATACATATATATGCATATATATACACACACACATACATATATATATATATATATTATATATATATATATATATATATATATATATATATTATATATGCATATATACATAATTCTATTTTCAAATATTTCAACAAAACCTCGAACGCTTTTGTCTCTGACGGGTGATTGCGACTCTGCGATATTGATATGATTTGGACTTAAATCTATCGACCATCATTATGTCAAAATAACGTGCCTGTGAAAAATAAATTGTAAAGTGAAAACGAAATCACAAAGTACATAAGTATATGAAATAATGTGAGAGAAAATAGTGGATGGACGCTAAAGCAGAACGAGGCGATGAATGGAAGGCGACTAATATCTTGCGAAGAGAAGCAAATCCACGATAACACAAACATAAAGCCGCACTTAGAATTATGTCATAGAAATATAATGAAAGTTTTATCATGCAAACAGATGAAAGAAAATGAATTAGTATAACATGTCGTACATACATAACAGTTTAATACATAAAAAAAAAACAGATACAAAAAGATCTATATCAATCTCTGTCTGTTTGTCCTTCTGTCTTTCTCTCTCTGTCTTTCTATCTCTCTCTCTCTCTCTATATATATATATATATATATATATATATATATATATATATATATATATAACAATTTTAGTAAAGGCTTTTTTTCTTCATCCTTATTTAAATGAATTCTCTTTTGTCATTATAAACATTTTAGAAGTCGGATTATGTAGGTACTAAGTTTGCGATCGGTTAAAGATAATATTTTTTTTTCCTTCCGGGAATTTAAGCTGCATTCTTTATTTTATTTTTGCATTTTTTTATTCAAATCTTCTTTAGACTATACATATATATATATATATATATATATATATATATATATATATATATATATATATATATATATATATATATATATATGAGAGAGTGGGGGAATCGGAATGTATTGAAAAAATCATATAAAGAGCGTTTAACATATATCTCTAAATACATATTCTGCACGAATAGACAATAAGGTTTTGTAAATCGCATTGTTATGTTGACTAGAAATGTGGTTTGTTGACCTGATTGTTTCATCTCTCAGTTGCAGATATTAATTGTGTGGATCTCTAAGAAATTAATAATACGAACCTCTGTAATTAAGTCGGGAAAATAGAAGATAACGCTACTCAGTTATTATAAACTGTGACTACATAAGTATGCCATGAACAGTTATGTCGGCATTCTTTGAAATGTACGTTCCATGTGATTTTTACTAAACTAACATGCTCTGTATTTTACGAGATAAACTTTAATGTCTACACATCATCATATCGAACATTATTTTAAAATATATTTAGTCGCCAAAAATACCCATACTTTGCAACCTCTGTTTCCTTCAATTTGTGCATGACGGTGATTAAATGTGAGGAATTGATCTTAGTGATTGACATATACACACATATATATATATATATATATATATATATATATATATATATATATATATGTCACTCACTAGGATCAATTCCTCACATTTAAACATATACGTCTTTATATATATATATATATATATATATATATATATATATATATATATATATATATATATATATAAATTCAAGTTTACATATTAAATAATTCTATATGTTTGATGTGAGTATAAATATTCATACCTATATTTATAGAATACTCCTAACAAGATGAAAAAGTTCAATTTTCGAGAGAGGACATTGTTGCATGAAATTTGATAAAAAGGCAGAAATTTGTACGAATGGAGAAAGTTAACAAATCTTGTATAATTCAAAGAACCAATTGAAGAATTAGATGTAGATATGCATATGAAAAATAACTCTTATAATTCGAACGTTGGTAAACAAACTCGAGCAAATTCCAAATACGAACGTGGCGTCATGAAATTGTAGTTGAAGATATTTCCAGTGAATCTGAAGATCTACATGAAAAAGTTATGATTAGCCTCACAGCGAGAGATACGAATCACGTTTGCTCACAACAGGCAAGAAAAAAAAAAGAAATAATTTAAGTATTGGCTACACTTTATAATTTTAGAACAAAATCAACGTAGTTAGTAAGAGAAAGAAATAAAACTGACATAGATTTGGAAACGAATTTGCAAGACTGATAGATGAAAATGGGTGTGTGGATGGGGGGAAGACTAGATGTCATATTTCGCCAAATGCTTGTATTAGATAAGACTTTATGTGTATATATATATGTATGTATATATATATATATGTATATATATACATGTATATATATGTATATATATAGTGCAAAACTCTGTTGAAATTCAAAGACTTTATAATAATAATAATAATTGATAAGGCTTTATGTGTGTATATATGTGTGCCTATATATATATATATATATATATATATATATATATATATATATATATATATATATAGTGCAAAACTCTGTTGACAGTCAAATACTTACTTTTACTTTTCTATAACTTTTGTTTATTTTCTCCTGGATTTTTTCATCACAGCTGTTGCGTTAGTGGGAAGGAAATTTTAAGATTTATGTGTCCATAAAATGTCCTGTATCCTGTCCCCACCATATATATATATATATATATATATATATATATATATATATATATATATATATATATATATATATATATATATACGCCGGCACATATAGACACGTCGTACATGCATAACAATAAAATGTGTGCCCAATTACATAGGCATACAGATGTACACATCTAAAAAAAACAGGAAAACATATACACATCAACAGATATTGATTTAAAAGCAAACTTAGAAAAAAATTCTAATATAATCAAACTGAAATA
>NC_136490.1:105896792-105921792 GCF_053919585.1 Euprymna scolopes
TTGATGATTAGGAAGGGTACGGGGGATACTAGAGAGCTGATTGGCTAATTAAAAACTCAGTGGAAGGTGCCTATATAAAAACGCGAGACAACGACAAAATTCTCGCATAAGCCTGAAGAGTCCTAGAGTGGATGAAATGCGGAATATTCAGTGTAGCTTAATTGGTATGAAAAAAATATTAATCTCCCTATGTATTTTATAACTTACTATGTATATATATATATATATGTATATATATATATATGTATATATATAACTACTTCATTTACTCACATAAAGTTTACGCATAAATCTATACTTTCGTATATTAATTTTAAGTATTTACTTCAAAAGTGCTCAATACGTAGCTAGAGCTAGTTAGTAATTTATAAAACATATATGGCGATTAAGCTACACTGAATATTCTGCGTTTCATCCACTATAGGATTCGTAAGGATTATGCGCGAATTCTGTGGTTGTTTCTCGTTTTTATATATGTTGAGGATTTTAGTTAGTTAATCAGATTTCTAGTATCCACCGCGCTCCTTCCTATCAGCCAATGGGCATGCATTTTATCGAACAAAGGATATGTTTTAGAACTAGGTTAGTGGTTTCAGGCAGACAATTTTCCTCATTTCGGCTCTTTTTTTCCCTTATTATTTTCCATTCGACTACTGGCGAATGTCCGCTTTCTTTGAATTCCCAGTATTTATTCGCTAGTGTTGTTTTTCTACGGTATATTTTTTATTGTTGAATGTACTTTTATGGTCATAGTATCGGGTTTTGAAATCTAATCGCCGGTAGTCAAATGTAAAATAATAAGACAAGCTACCACGTGCAGCCATTTAGATGACTCATGTAAATCATGCCTTCATGAAAAATTTGCTATCTGGTACTTTAAAGAACCCTAAAATCTATTAAACTGTAGACGAGAAATGGAAAACAATTGTGTTCACAAAATAAAAATTACTCTAGGATAGCGATACAAAATAGCTTTAAAATTAACAAAATCAATAGAAAAACACAAATAAATAAATTAAATAAACATGAATATACATAAACGACCACACACACGCACATATATATATGTATGTGTTCATGTATGTGTGTACACTTATGTATATTTATATATATAAAAAGCAGAAATGCGTAAATCGTCTGCCTTAAACCACTAACCTAGTTCTAAAACAGATCATTTGTTCGATAAAATGCATGACCATTGGCTGACAGAAAGGGGCGCGGTGGATACTAGAAAGCTGATTGGCTAGCTAAAATCCTCAACATATACAAAAACGAGAAACAACCACAGAATTCGCGCATAAGCCTGACGAATAGTGGATGAAACGCCGAATATTCAGTGTAGCTTAATCGCCATATATATTTTATAAATTACTATATATATGCATATATATATATATATATATATATATATATATATAAATATATATATATAAGCTTTTACTAAAAACAATACTGTTTAATGATCACATTGAACCAATTTGTAATTACTAAGTGATACAATGCAACGACCGATTAAGAGGATTAAAAAAATATGGCTATCCTGATGATGACGATATAACGTCGGAACTAACTTCAAACAACAAATAAATGTTTGTTGATCTTTTATAAACTGCGTTCAATTTGAAATAGTAAACATTTAAAAATCATATATAAATATATATATATATATATATATATATATACGCATGAGTAGCATTCGTGTGTGTGTACACCTCTCATACAGCCGAAATCATTGAACCAGTCATGAGTATTCCTGGCATGACGAAGATCACTGACTTAGGGATTGTTTGCACCATTTTTCATGGTGAGGTAAAATTCAAGGACATAGATTTTGGATACATATTTTCCTACATTCCTCACTGCTAAACCGTCCATGACAAATCCTAGCATAATGATGGTCCTTCAACTAGGGATGCGGCACACATTTTTTTCAGTTTTATTGTCAAAAGGGAATAGCATATATATATATATATATATATATATATATATATATATATATATATATATATATATATATATATATATAACTACTTAATTTACTCACATAAAATTAGTATGCGAAAGTATAAATTTATGCGTAAAACTTTATGTTTTTACTTCAAAAGTGCTCAATACGTAGGTAGAACTCGTTAGTAAGTTATAAAATATATGGCGATTAAGTTACACTGAATATTCCGCGTTTCATCCACTCTAAGACTCTTCAGGTTTATGCGCATAAGCCTGAAGCGTCCTATAGTGGATGAAACGCGGAATATTCAGTGTAGCTTAATCGCCATACATATTTTATAACTTACTATATATATATATATATATATATATATATATATATATATATATATATATAGTGCCGGCAAAAAGAAAATCCGCACTTGTAATTTTTTCAAAAACTGCAAATTTAAGCTAAATTTAATGTTACTATTTAAACAGGCTATACCTCATTTGATTCGCATTTTATTCCTGTATAATTTTACCTGTTCATGTTAAACTTTTATTTGAAATAATCTCGTGTTCGCGTCAATTAAAAAAAAAAAATTAAAATTGAGAAGGCAAAAAGAAAGTCCGCAGCAACAAATTTGCTTAAAACCACCTTAAATCATCGCCCCTTAATCAGTTAAAATAATCAACCAACAGTCACCAAAGAATCTCTCATCGTAATTGTTCCTGTTGCAGGTTATACAATGTAATATTTAGTCGATATGTAACGGCTTTCTCTTAGTGATCTTCAGGAGCTCATTAATCTGCACTTTTCTGGTTTCTTCAATCGAGAAATCCGCTCCAGATTTAAATGTTATGGGAAAACATCACGAAATACTGTGCTAAAGCATCAAAACATCGGCAGTGTTCGTGATGCCCCTAAATCGATCGGATTAGAGTTACTTCTAACAGGGATTAAAATTCTATCACACTCGCAGCCTAACAAACAGATTTTATACGGCTCCCCAAATCAAACAACAGCAGAATCTTGTTAAAAAGTGCTACGTTTCTACTGTTAAGAACAGATGAAAAGAATTTACTTTGCGAGGATATGTTGCAAGACACAAGCCAATGATTTCTGTAAAGTCCAGAAAGCACCTTGTGGGCTGCGTCACAGGCAATGAAAATCATGGCTCGTCATATTGGTCAAAAGGCAGCGATAGTAGGTAGTACGTCCATCTGGGGAAGACGAAGAAGGTGCTCAGTTCCAACGTTGCAATGTGGCGGAGTTTAAGTTTTTGTTGGGTCCGTTATTAGTATTAATGGTCCAGGGGCTATAGTTTGCTTGCAAGTCGAATAAATTCGACCAAGTACATTAATTTGTTGACTGAGCATTTTCTACCCTACTTTGGTCGGAATTTGGATGATAATCACATCGTCCTGCGGGATAATACTCCCATTAACTAAGCTGGCAATATCAATAGGTTTCTAGAAGAGCATGGTATTCCTTGTTTAGATTGGCCTCCACAATCTTCAAACCTCAATCCTATCGAAAACGTATGGCATTACATCAAGCAACAGCAACGCAATAATAAAATTTCAAATTTGGACGAACTTTGAAAAAAAAATTAAAGAAAAGTGTGATGCCCTTTCCCCAGATTATTGCTGCAGACTAATTCAAGGAATTCCCAAAGATTGAAGACTGTCAAATTTCAGAAGCTCAATGCTACTAAATATTAACGAGTTCATTATGTTCCTGTTGCATTTGTGTTGCATTAATGTCCTAAAGTTCCATTTTAATTAAACAAAAATGTCGTTATGCGGTCTTTCTTTATTGCCTCCTCAATTTGAATGTATATTTTTAAATTTACGTGAACACTAGAATATTTCTATTAAAAGTCAAATATGAACAGGTAAAATGATAGAAGAATAAGAAGACCAATCAAATAAGGTAGTGTTTGTTTTAACAGTTACATTAAATTTAGCTTAAATTTGGAGTTTTTTAAGGAATTACAATAATAGACTTTCGTTTTGCCGCCTGTGTATGTATGTATGTATGTATGTATGTATGTATGTAGGTATGTATGTATGTATGTATGTATGTATGTATTAGTATTATTAGCTCAAAAGGAGCTTTCAAACAGGTTATTTGAAAAACAACGTGTGGTGATCCCTGGAAGCTGACTGATAAAAGTCTCCTCACATTTCTAGTTCTTACACCGTTTTTGGATATCATTTGCAGTGAGGATGACTTTCAAAAATATCGGCGAAAAAGCGACCCCACCCTGTAGAAAAGTGTCCAGTTGAAGATGGATATATTAATGTTTTTACCGAATTTTTCGATATTTGTCGTCTGAATGGTCGTACTTCAAAACGATACTTCCATTTTAAAAATCCGTCGCCTCTGTCGAAAGTTTTAGGCAGACATGCATACATACATGCATACAGTTATATATTAATAACTAAATATGTTCGACCCAAACTTATCAAAAAGCTTTCCCTATCTCTGAGTACACTTTATAGAAAATTCCAAATGTTTACACCAGAAATTGTGATTTGGAAGAGACTGCAGAGGTCAATTTTTTAAAACTTTGGCCCCTATTATGTCCCCCAAACATTAATTGTTTTGGGCTCAAACCAAATTATTAAGTTAGATCCATGTCCAAGGAACCTATATCAAAAATTTCAAGTGTTTAGACACAGAATTGGCGAAGGAGTTTGATAGAGTACTCAAAGCTCAAATCGTTGAAATTTGCCCCTTTAAAAGCAAAATTTCTGGCGGAAAACCGATCACAACGATTTTCACAAATCTCAGTACCCTGTATATCAAATTTCGCTTCTGTAGACTTAAAATTGGCGGTTATTGTGTAGGGCAATGTACACAGAAACACAGACACACACACAGGCAGACATCCACTTTCACTTTTATAGATATATCGATATATGCGTAAAACCTACGTTAAAAAATTCATGACGAATTTTACAACTCCTTTATCTGAAGCATTCAAACAAAATATTTACTGCAGTTAATTTTATGCAAAGCTGGTAAAATCTACTCGTTAAATTCAAAATACGCTCGACTTATGTAAAAAAAAAATAACAAAATACATTGATTTAATTAACGTACAATGTTTAAAATCCCGGAATTGCTGAATGCCTGGAAAGAAGTTTTTCAATTATACTGAATGATGGTACAATAAGTCATATTAATAATTACAAATATATTTGATGTTTAACATTATACAAAAATGATAACTCACTGAATTCGTGTGCACCGTATTAGACTTAGTTCTAAAAATGTATTTTGATATCAAATTCAAGTTTTTCCAAGTGTACCATCTTACATCATAGGATGACATACCACTTTAAAACTCCAACTATTATTATGAAATTTAAATTATGTTTAACATAAATATGATTATCTTACTGGCCCAAAATCTTTGTTTAATTCAAACCTGCTATGGGGAAGATCACATTAAAACTTAAATAGGACCTAATTTGATAACATTCGTTGTGTAGTATATATTTATGCGGGGAAAGCAAGAGACATAATCCCTGATATAATTGTTATAATCTCTATGCCAACCACTTAATTGACACATAAGACAGAGCCTCATTATAATAAAAAAATATATTATAAATTTGCAATAAAAGCCACCACATACACATTTAATATCCCTAGGCCTATAGCCATATTAATTAAAGTTTTCGAACACCTATGAAGACACATTCAATAGTAATAATAAAACACTACATTGCATATTAGGAGCAACACCATCACAATCAGAATATCGTAAGAGGAATGCGCCCCCAATTTTTTATCTAAGTATTTAGACCTACTACCCGCCTGAAGTCGACAACGGGAGGAACTGTACACGTTACACAGATTCTACTGTTATACCGGCGGAAACTGGCACATAGATACACAAACATACCATTATCTTTCGCACAGTTGAATCACAAAATAATAAAGTCTCCTCCGGGAAAGTCTGCCCTGGTATTCCGGAATGAAACCATTCTAAACGGATACTTTAGAACATTACAATATGGCGCCGCTAGGACAAATAATTGTTCGCATGGTGTCAGTTTCAATAAATAGGCCCGAATCGTTCACCGCTTTTACGAAACAAATGACGTTTTATCTTTTCTGGTAAGACTAAAATATCCACAAGCATACATTTACTACGAGATACAATACGTACGTTTTGCATTCTTCTTTATTACGAGTAGTTGTTGACCGATATTATATCAGTCGCGGTTTAAGATTAATGATTGCTTATTTTTCTTATTATAAGTTTATAAATTAAATAATTTGTTAGAGTGGCACTTTCTTTTCTCGTCCAGCCGCCTACAAGCGGAGGACGATGTTTGCCAAAACATATAAGTCGTGGTTTTAGGAATAATGTTCAGTTATTTTCTCATCCATAGATTTGGGACTTATACATTACTGTAGTGAACTGATCTAACCATGTTTTATTGAACCCCATTATTAACATGAGGAAGGGACACGTTTTGCAACTATTGCATACTGTCAATTAACAAATTAATAACAGATGCTATAAAAATAGAAAATTAAATACTGGTACCTTTAACATTACAGTAATGTTTCATAAATAGTGGACACTTTTTTAAAACAATTCAGCATGTTTACATACATGCATTATTAAAAAAAATGCATATTGTCTTTAACATTCGATAATCGCACATGTATATAAAATTAAATCAACTTCTAAACATGATGCAGTTCTGCTACAAAAATATATAGCATCTATGAAATTTTTATGATCGCGTATAATTATTAAAATTAAATACTGAAAGCATAAATATTTTACTTAGGCTAGCTCTAAAAAAATATTAGAGAATTAGTGGAATTTAAACATGTATTGCTAAGTCTTTCGTTGATCACAGGAAACTACCATCACCTGTAAACAAACACATACTGCTCTTTCCTTGCTCGGATGAAACACTCTCAAAAGGTGCACACAGTTTTGGTTTTGAAATGTAAATATGCATAAAATACCCTCACGCAACAACCCCACCAAAAAAAAAAAACGGCCCTAAAAACAATTTAAAAATATTTTACGGGTCACAATATTTAATTTTCTAGTTATGAGCGATTATAAAGACTTTCATGATGTATATTTTGACATTCTTTATTCCTGTCTATTGTTTAATTTTCTTCTCTATGATAATATCGACACTTCTTTTTAGAACTAATTAAACGCTTTCAAATAAGTTAAAACCAAAAACATTATGCAGGTTGGTCTGAAAGTCAATTTTATTCGCTACGAAAACACTTCTTTGCAATCATAAACCAAATATGTTATTATTCATAATTAAAAGTAAAATACGTAAACCTGTTTAAAAAAGGAGGAAGAAAATGAAGACAAATAACGCGTGAGCGTCTGCTGACCGGTCTCCCCCTCGATATTCTAAAAATGTATTGAGTGATTTAAAAAGGAAAAATATTAAAAAAACATGCGCATTATTAAAATGAAGTTATGATGCGTTCTGTTCATGTGTAAAGAGGAAAACATGGAAGCGATTAAAATAAAGCAACGTTACGATATTACAAGCTAATCACGCTAAAAAAATCTAGTTATATTTAATAGATCCCAGAGTTAAGCCTAGAGATATACCTTCTATTTGACGATCCGTTTCTTCGTTGAAACTGAATTCAACAGATCAGCTCAGCAAAAATGCTTACGGAAATAGGAAGAGGCGATATTTGGCTACGATATAACAAATCTGTTAAGGTATCTATAGTTTCTAAAATCAGGACTAAATTAAAAATGTTGTTAATTTCATAAGAACGCATAGATTTATTGGCAACGTTAGTCTTTCGAAATAAGTCCGTAAAATACAATGGACATTTGGTTAAAATTTGTCCGAGAAATCAGCTTAGCGCTTAGAAATGTTATTTAGGTTCAAATGTGCGCGTTGTGTAATTGATATAAGTATATATTTCAATACTTGTGCTTTATATGTCTATATGTGTATATGTCCACTTATATCAATTTCTTACCCTAGTAACTCTAATATATTTGATCGCTAATATCAAGAACCCCGAACTAGAGTATTAAATCAAGTAATTCACCCCAACACATTACCCTAAACTCCCGCATTTCTCTCTTTCTTTATCTAAACTTACCTGAACATTTAGGATTCCGAGCAATTATAACTTAACCCCTACCCAATTAACCCCTATGACCCATCAACCCCATACAGATTCTCAAATATAAAACCAACCACATAATTGATCATACATCTGCCTAACCTCGCCTAATTAATTTTACTTGATTATATCGCCTACTTTTATTTTATTGTTATTTTATTTTTATGTTTTTGTTTATTTCTCTATCCTATACCCACTTTATTTATACAAATTACAAAGCGAATATTATT
The DNA here is from genome assembly GCF_053919585.1 of Euprymna scolopes. Classification (NCBI taxonomy): domain Eukaryota; kingdom Metazoa; phylum Mollusca; class Cephalopoda; order Sepiida; family Sepiolidae; genus Euprymna; species Euprymna scolopes. The sequence goes on from NC_136490.1 coordinate 105,905,112, forward strand.
CCATATTCTTTACTATTATTATTATTAGTAGTAGTATTATTATTAGTAGTAGTAGTAGTAGAAGTAGTAGTAGTAGAAGTAGTACTATTATTACTATTTTATTTATATCCTTCTACATGCATATTTTTATGGTATCATATCCTTTTATATTATTTCAATCCATGTCTTGCAATTTTTAATTTATTTAATTTCTAAGAGACCTTTTACAGTCAATGCATATAAGTAGATAAATGCACTTAAATTGGATGCAATTCAGTTTGATTCGAGAGTACGCATCTTAGTTATTGCAAACATCGCCCCCTCCCAAACCGTATAGATCTTTAACGTGCCAAACTCCATATGACATGTATCCAACAAATAACCGCGAGGCTCCACAAGTTAGCACTACATAGTTAACTGCTTGTCTTTCTCCTTCTCCTTTTAGTTCTTATCCCTCTCTTTTTCTCCCCCTTACATCCGCCTTCAAAGTTTTACCCATCTTAAGCCCTTATTTTCCATCTTTTCCTTCTCTCTCGACCCCCCCTTTATTCTATTCCTATCCCTGTCTGGTTGGATATTTTAAACGCTCCCTCGCACTTTACCACCTTCTAATATTTATTACATCTTGAAACTTAACTGTTGTCCAATTAGAATTGAAATTTCTCCACCCCTTTTTTCTTGTGCTTCTTCTAATATCTTTTTTCTAATTATAATTACCATTTCTGCCATTTCTGCAAAGTCTGATGAAGTTTCTGGATCGTTGGTACCACTTTGTAAGCAAAACATGTTAACCTAAGCAGATAAAACGGTAACACACACACACACACACACACGCACACACACACACACATATATATATATATACAGTTGTGCCCGATATTATTCATACCCCCCTTGAAAATTGAGTTTATTAGGTGTAACTTTTGTAAGAATTTATTGTTTACGTCCATATTGATACATATTCTTAATAAACCTCTTCTGATCATTTTCGTCATTTTAAAATCTCGGGATACTTGTAATAAAAGAAATATACAGCTATTTATAAAATCTGCAATGTTCAAAAATAATCATACCCCCTTATTTTTTCAGTATTAATCGAGTTTCTGACTGTTTGTTTTCTGTTTGATTCTTATTTTGAATGCTTTTATACAACCTTTGATTAATTTCATTTCGTTTTTTGCATTTTTCAGAAATTAAAATGATATCAACTGAAAACCAATAAAAGAATAAAAATTATTAGAATGGGGAAGAAAAAAGAGCTTAGTAATGATCTTAGGACTAAAATTGTGAATTCACATAATGATGGTTTAGGTTACAAGTCAATTTTCAAGAAATTTGAGGTCCCTACAGCAACAGTACAGAGCATCATCAAAAAATTCCAGAGCCACCACACAACAAACAACTTGATTGGTAGAGGAAGAAAAAGGAAACTGTCTGCTAGAGCCACCAGGAATATTGTAAGAAGTGTTAATGCAAATCCAACCACCACTAATAAGGACATTTTAGAAAATCTGGAGTCTTCTGGCATAAAAATATCAAGGCAAACATTGCAAAGGACTCTGCATGAAAATGGTCTGAAAGGAAGAAGACCAAGAAGGACTCCATTGCACACCGGAAAACACCTTGCAGCACGTCTAAAGTTTGCTAGGACCCATGTGAATTCTCCAGAGTCCGTTTTCTCAAGTATTTTGTGGACTGACGAAACAAAAATTGAATTGTTTGGCCATATGGATGCTTCTTACGTTTGAAGGAAGAAAGGAGAAGCTTACAACCCAAAGAACACCATACCCACGGTGAAACATGGTGGTGGTAGCCTAATGTTTTGGGGCTCCTTTTCGGCTAGTGGTCCAGGTAGTTTGGTCAAGATAGATGGAACCATGAAGAAGGAGCAATATTTGGAGATACTCAAGAAAAACATTAGACAGGATGCGGAGAAGCTCCATTTAGGACCAAACTGGGTCCTTCAACAGGATAATGATCCAAAACATACTGCCAAAATAGTCAAGAAATGGTTTGAGGATAATCAAATTAATGTTTTGAAATGGCCTAGCCAGAGTCCCGACCTGAACCCTATCGAAAACCTCTGGCACATATTGAAAACTGAGGTTAAAAAGCGGAAACCTAGAAATTTGAGGGATTTGGAGAACTACTGCATTGAAGAATGGTCAAAAATCAGTGTTGATGCTTGTAAAAACCTTGTTGATAAATATCCCAAACGGTTACAGGCAGTTATTAAGAATAAAGGGCATGCTATTGACTATTAGTAAGAGAGGTATGAATAATTTTGAACTAGTGCCATTATTGTTTTTCTTTGTATAATGTTTCAAACTTGCATAATTTATTTATTTGTTGAGTTTAAATTAAATGCTTATGCTTGATTTATTGTTTGAAATCCCTTTAATATTGTCTACCTTCTGGTTTGAGCAATATTCTTATAGAAATCTCAAAGATCCGAGGGGTATGAATAATATCGGGCACAAGTGTATATATATATATATATATATATATATATATATATATATATATATATATATATATATATATATATATATATATATATATATATATGGCCCGAATTGCATGTTGTATCCACGTGTATTCCCTTTTAGTATATTTAAATATGTTTGAATAAAAAATCAATACGAAAAATATATGAATGTTTATATCTTATCTGTATTTATTTCCTGTGTGTTTACGTGTAGGAATACAAAAAGTCTTTTGAAAAAAAAAACAAGAATGTTTCCTTCAAAAGCACATAATTTTCGACCGATCCTTCGATCTTCCTCAGTGTGGAAGATCGAAGGATCGGTCGAAAATTATGTGCTTTTGAAAGAAACATTCTTGTTTTTTTATTCAGAAGACTTTTTGTATTCCTACACGTCAACACACAGGAAATAAATACAGATAAGATATAACAATTCATATATTTTTCGTATTGATTTTTCATTCATACATATATATATATATATATATGTATATATATATATATATATATATATATATATATATATATATATATGCGTGTGTGGAAATAAATGTAGGACACTATATGTGTGATGTTTTCAATATGTGTATGTATTTTGTGTCGAAATGATTCAGTGAAATATTTAATCAATATGTAATTGAATCCACAATTCATTTTTAATCTTTCCTGTCAGAATTGTACATACCATATATGTAAACGATTTTTTAAATGCGTTATCAACATTTGGTTTATGATTTCCTTTAAACCAGGAATCGTTATGAAGATTTTTCTTTATTCACTAAATTCATTTTCAAAACATTTAATCGATATATTCTCCCTTTTAAATTTATTTTTCTGTAAATTTATATTTTATCACGAAATTTGATTGTGCTATTCGATAATAGTGTCGATTGATTGGAGAACAAACAAGAAACTATTGCACCGCGTTCGGAAATCCTATTTGTGGCAATCTAATAAATCGGTTATAAAATTCATATTGCTCTAATGGATTCGACACGTCGAGTTCCAGAGATCTTTAATTATTTCAATGATTTTTACTGAGACGTGTAGAGTTATGAATACATCTCTGTTCGTCAGACTTCTGGGGCTAAATAAACTAGTATACTAAGCTTTTCTATTTTACATACTTGAATAGAAAGTTCAAGCCCAAATTAAATATGGAGTAATGAACATCTCTACATTCTTTCAACCAGAATAGCGAAAAAAATTTCAATTCAGCTATCTATCTATCATTATCTTAGTCAATAAAAGAGAAAATGAATTTTATAAAAACTATATCTATATCTATATATATCTATATCTATACATATGTATATATATATATATAGAGAGAGAGAGAGAGTGAGAGAGAGGGAGGAAGAGAGATGAACTCATTAATTTAATAAGGCTATACAATTTTGGGGGGAGTTGAGTTAGTAGGCTGTCTTTATACCAAGGTATTACGAAGTCTAATGCCTCCCACCTGAAGAGGAGAGAAGATGCTAGCTAAGATTATAGGGATGCAGGGATGCGACGTCTAGCGATAGTTACATTAGGAGCGGAATAAATTGTTAAGGATATTTAGGGAAATTATATTGATCTCTTTTATATATTAGGAGTGTAGTTTGTAATATATAATGTAGGTAGGTAAATAGAATATCTGTCATGAGGTTAATGCATGTGGACAGTATGTGTGTTTAAACTTTAGGGGAACATATAGGGTAAGTTACTTTTAAGAAGTCTCTTATGTAACTATATGTGTAGATATGTTGTAACTATGGGGGTCTTACATGAGAAAGTGGATTTATACTATGTCGGTATAGTTTAGGAGTGGAATCTGAAATTAAAACATCACTTAAAAGAGATATAATTTATTAGGAGTAATAGTATGATATTCAATGTGAGGAGATGAATTATGCGGGTTCAGTGTACAAAGAAGTTAATTGAGATTAAAAGGTGGAAGTATAACAATTTTAACATACGATGGGCTGGATAGTTGTAAAACTATGAGAATTATCGAATAATTATAGATAATAATAGTTCTAAGAGAGACGTAGCTATTAAATATAAAATAATAAAACATATATGGGAATAAAAAAAAGTAAATAATAGGGGAATACAAGGAGAAAAAATAAAAAAAATAATAAGGATATAAAGATTCAAGTGACAGAAAGAAATAAGTAAAACAAAATATGTAGAAATAGATATAGAATATAAAATCAAGATAAAAAATAAAACATACAAAATATATAGAAGAATATCAAATAAAATAGATGAACGACGAAGGAGAAAGTTATTTAAGGTCTGTGGATGAAACGTAATGCCAAGCCTTTAATCAGGTCCTTGTTGAATGCAAAGAAAATAACGAAATATTTTGTTAAAAGAAAACAAAAACTGATGAATAAATATCAGTTCTTTTGTGAGGGAAACTGTATTCGTCCAGTTTAGATAGTGTTTCAAAGTACCGTGTTTCTGTTGTTGTAGAAAGTTTGCACATTTTTTTTTGATATTTGGTCTTGGACGAAATGATAGAGAAAAAGTATTACCTCTCTCTTACTGAAGACAAAGATTTGAAAAGGCCATTAATTCCAGGGTGCAGTTTAATGATACCACATTTCTCATTCCCGGAGTGAACAATATGTTACGTTGATGGAGTGTGCAGGTATTTCTTGTGTTTCTTTTGCGTATGCAAAAACGATCTAAGTCAACTATAGTTACTTGCAGGAATAAATCTTAGGTTTTTATACAAATTGAGACAGCCAGTGAAAATAAGAGGACAAGTAAGGACTAAAAAAGTAAAAATCTGAGGAGAACAGGCGTAAAACGCTAAGTAGGGGTGGGGCATAGAGATTGAGCTAGAGGTCGATGGCCAGGGAAGGTGATTTTTTCCTTTTTATATCGGCAGTGTGATTTAAGACTGGGGTGGATGCCCTTAGTAATAGCCGTGAGAGATTTATTAATTTAATTTCAAATATTTCAGGTCGGAGTGGGACAAATCTATTAGTAATTCATGTTAAAATTTATAAATGTTTAAGTTTATAAAGAGATGGCAATTACAGGGTGCTATATTTAAGGGAAAGTTAAGTTATATAAGAGTGTGATATGATGATGATGTTTTCAGTTATAAGGGTATAAGAACGAGGCGTCTCCTCATATTCTCTACCTAAAGCTCAATAATTTACACAAATACACGAAAATTGTTTCGCGTTAAAAATATGCAAATAAAAATTAAACTGTTTTTTCATCAGCACTTTACGAATTTTAAATGCATTTTTCATTGCAATTTGGAATCATATTTAAGCAAAAAAACACAAGACAAAAAAATTACGATTAATGTTTTTTATATAGTATGTAATTTAGAGTTCAAGGGAAAATAAATTACTAACAGAACCGGACATACAAAAACACATGCATACACACATACATACAAGCATCCACACACACATTTTCGCTTTTATATATATAGTATGTAATTGAAAGTTCAAAGGCAAATAAATTACTAAAATAACAGGACAAACACACACCCATACATACATAAATGCATACAACATACGTACAAACATTTTTGCTTGTATATATATAGATGCCATTGAGAGTTCAAAGAAAAACATATTACTAAAATAACCAGACATTCAAACACACATACATACACACATGCATACACACATACATATACACATTTTCGCTTTTATATATAGATGTAATTGAGAGTTCAAAGGCAAAAAATTACTAAAATAACCGGACATACAAACACACATAAATATCTACATACAGATATACACACATACATACACACATTTTCGCTTTTATATTTATAGTATGTAATTGAGAGTTCAAAGGCAAAGAAATTACTTAAATAACCGGTCATACGAACACACATACATACATACAAACATACATACACACAGTTTCGCTTTTATAAATATATATATATATATATACATATATATATATATAGATGTAATTGAGACTTCAATGGCAAATAAATTACTAAAATAACGGGACATATAAACCCACATACATAATATAAACATATATAAACGCATTTTCGTTTATATATATATATATATATATATATATATATATATATATATATATATATATATATATAGATGAAATTGACAGTCCAAAAGCAAAGAAATTACTAAAATAACTGTGACCAGTCGTTGAAACAATACAAAGAGACAGTTTGTCTTTTTTATTAACTTCATCCTACATATATGTTTTTTTTTTAAATTTTTAACCTTTAACAATGTAAACAGATATTTTGTATAAAATAAAATACGCATCAAGTGTGTCTGAAAGCCTAATCACAACGTAATATTAGGAAAATAAACAAATATTTTACTTGTTTGAAATTTATCACAAATATATTTCAGAGATATATTCCATCTTCAGTGTGTGGTTTTGTTCTTTTTTCTATTCTTCCTTGTCATGTTGTTAAGTTGGAGAAAGAAAATTCTGGTTGGAAAGAGCCGGGCGTCGTATCTTGAACTTGTAAAGTTGTTTATTTTCCTTATATAACGTTGTGATGAAACAATTCAAATAAAAACAACGTCTCTATATGAACTTACACACTTGAAGATATTTGTAACAAATATAGTTCAGAGGTGCTGTTTATTATACGGCGAAAGGCGTTACTTGTTGTATAGTTTAGGGGACAAATCTTGGTATTTAGAGAAACAAAGTAATTTGGGTCGAATATAATTATCATCAAAGTAGAATGCTGGAATCGAACGTAGGGATCAAAAATCAAAACGAATACATTATTGGTGTTTAGATAGGATTCCAGCAAGGCAAACCATTATAATTATAGGCAACTACATAACAAAGTAAAATCAGAGCAGGAATAATGGGACAATGAAATTACGCAATATTTTTGTGTTGCCAGAACACATGCTGGAAGCATATGCAATGTCCACTTGCAAACATGAATGTATTTGGCCGCGTTTCGATGGCACAAAGTTATATATAGCGTTAAGTTAGGCTAGAGAGATACAGTTCAGTCAAAAACAGTTCGAAGGAGTTCATGTTGAGTTGGAGAGTGACTTAGTCTAAGCTCTTTTAGGAAGTGAAGGGGAAGAAGACATGACAATGTAGTAATTGTACCAGGCATCGAATTCTCATCTTTTTAATTCCAGCTGGAAAATGAATATCTTCATAGTATTATATAAGCATTTGTTTTTATTCGTTATTGAACGAAGGTAATATGTTTTTGAATTTCAAGTTTATATGTATCATCACACGATCCCATCCTATTGTATAATAAACTTTGTATGAAGCCTCCTCCCAAGTAATGACTGTATCCTCTTCATAAGTAATGAATCTCCCATTTGTGTTTAAAGAACTGTTAATTAACACCTTTATCTCTTCGTATCTCTATCGATTCAAATGTTAATGTGACTAGTCCAGGTAAGTGGGTCATCATCCTCTCTACGTACCCCGCTATGGGTTCCACGCGTAGTGAACTCCGCGAATTGTAGAATACGGTTTAAGATGATTTTTTGGACTTTATTTTCATTGCAAATTGGAATCATTTTTAAACAAAACCGCAAAACAAATGTTTTTCTACTGTAAAAATAAGATTTTAAAAAATCTACTTGATCAATTTGCATATTTAGATAAATAGTTGGTATTTTTTTAAAACTCAACCCAGCGTAATTTTAAAGGATTTTTTCGGTGGCATTTTTATTGCAAGTTGGACTCATTTTAAAATAAAACAAGAAAACAAACGTGTTTGTAATGTAAAGAAAGACAAAACAAAAAACTATTTGATCACTTAGCATCTGTAAAAAAATAATACTTGGAATTTTACGACACACCCAAGAAAATCAAATCTACATTGTTTAGCTAACATATTTTAAGGGGCTTTAAAACAGTATAAAAGTTGTTGTTTTTAATAATAAAAATTAAACATTTAAGAAAGGGGGCACTTTTCTATATAAAATTAAACTTAAAATGAGCACCCACTGCTTGGGCACGTATCGATAAACAAGACATGTAATCGTTTGCATTTTTTCAAGTTTGGTTGGACAGAAAGGGGCACAAGAATTGAACACAGGTTCATATATTCCAAACAGTTTTAAATACGTAAAAAAACTTCGAACCTATGGTAGGATTTTTTTAAAAATGTGTTGCTTGTGCAGCATTTGCACAGACTTAACAGACTGACCGTTCAGCTTTGCTCGAAACATGACATCGACCGCAGGTTTTCGTCGAGCGTCGCCGATTATAAAAGTGTAGCCACTTTTTTTTAGAAACACATTGAAGAAAACATGTAAATATTACAAAATCACCAGAAATAATATAACTTGAATAAAAAAGAAACAACGACCTACGCATTTCTGTTTCATTAATGTAACGATTTTTTAATGAAAAAGTAAACGAGTAAGCCATATTCTTTCAGCCATTTTTTTCATCAAACGAAATTTAACAGGATTAATAAAAACAATGTGTTTTTGTTTTTTTAACAAAAGTTTTACAAAGGCATTTTTATGTGGTTTTCATGTATGATATGTTTCTTATTTCTTCTTTAAATTTGTAACTAATTAAAGTTTTTCTTTACATGAACATTTTTCCTGTAGGGCTGCCCACTGAGTGTTTAAATTTAATTAAATTCAGATAAGAAGGATCATTCCTTATGAGTAGGTAGACTTTTCTACGGTCGCATCAGACGATGTTAAGATGGCGTGCGAAAACGCAGCGGATGGGAAATAAACTTTGCCAATCGAGTTGCTTTCTCATATAAGGTTTAAGATGGAGACAAAAGGATCATTACCAAATTTCAGTCCCTACATAAAACTCGAAAAGATAACTGTTAAGAAGCCCCTTGCGTTTGTAACTGACGGTTTATCCAAGGTAGGGATATTCATTTTATATAAAGTTGTTAGGAACGGGCGTTTGAAAGTGTTTTGTTTACTTAATTCAATGTGTTTTTTATTTATTTCAATAACTTTCCCAAGGATGTTCTGCTCATTTGCCGCACATTGATTGACGTCTGACGTAAGCTGACAAAGCGAATAACGTCATATTCCAAGCAAAGCCGATCAGACAACTACGTCTGGTTCAAATTCCACACAAGTATCAAAATTTGCTTTGAAAAGTTTTCACCGATAAATATTACTTAATTAATTATAATTTCCCGATATTTTTAAGGCTGTTAACACACACATACACACACACATTAAAATCTAGGGCGACCATGTACAATGCACACTACCTACTTGTATTTTTTATCTTTTCAAATTTGTTTTCAATGTGTTGCAATTATATTCAACGAATTACACTCCCCTTATATAAAGGATGTTCCATTTTATCTGAGGTCAATGATGTAAACACCTTGATTGCCCAATGTATCCTGTATTATTTCCGGGCGAGCGTGCATTCATTTTGTTGCAAATTCATTCCTGTACAGTCACTTACACTTTTAAACATTAATTCTGAATACTCATTTTTCCATGGCCCGCTATAAGATATATTGACCAACGGGTCACGGTTAGTCTAGTTATATTATGAAACTCAAATCGTCTTGCCTGAGCGTTGAAACTATCCATTTGCTATTGGTTTACGATGAGCATGCATAACTGAGGAAAAAAACAGAACTGTAACTGGAATATGTTTTATTACATTGGCATTTTACAAATACATTTTATTCGTATTTTATTTTTTCTTTACATTTCTATTACATTATTACTTTAAAAAAAAAACTATATAAAACCGAGGGTATAAACCATGTACGCTTTTAGCGTCTGAAATTGTTTATTTACGATTATTTTATTGTATTTTGCATTGCAAGATGGGATCGTTTTCAAACAAAAACAAAACAAATCGTTTTACGATTTTAAACTATTTGAAGTCTTTTATATATTCTGCAATTGTCAGTTAAACACGTTAAAATTACTCGATGATATATAAAACTCAGATAAGGTTGCTCAGTCGTTAAACTCCTGTTAAAAACAATGTACATTTTTATTGGCCCAAATGCTTATTGTATATTCATTGCAACTTGGAATTGTTTTTAAACAAAAAGCAAAACAAATATGTGTTTCTACTGCAAAAATAAAAAAAAACTACTTGGTCAATTTACATATATTTAACAACATTTTCTTTTACCCAAGTTGTGCGTGATTAAAAATTATCAACATTACATTTAGAACTTGTTAAAATATGTACATTTTTCGGTAACCAAATTGCTTATTAACGATTATTTTATTTGTATTTGTCATTGCAAGTTTTAATTGTTTTCAAACAAAGAAGCAAAACAAATATGTTTTTAGTGTAAGAAACTACTTTGTTAATTTACATATTAAAACAAATGGTATTTTCCGACTTAATCAAGCATAGTTTACAGCCTTAAAGAAAATCAAAACCCATTTTTTTGCTAATACATTTAAACGGCCTTTTAATCATTATAAAGAAAGAATAAAAAATAATAAAAATTATATTTTCCCGAGGCGATCAGTTTCCCTCAAGAATTAAACGTAAAATGAGCACCCACTTTTGGCCATGTAGCGATCGACGAGTCATGACTTGTTTTCAAGTCCCAAACATTTTTAAAATACGTAGAAACACTTATCAACGTGTGCGGAAGAACTTTTTATTCATGTTTAATATTAGTTTTGAAAAGGTTTTACCGTTAAATATTACTTAATCAGGTAATTATTATATCCTACTATTTTTAAGGCTTTTAACTAAGAAAAAACTAGGGTGGGCCTGCACAATGCACACTTCCTTCTTGTATTTTTCTTTATTGTTTTCCTCAATTTCTTTAAAGGGTTGCACCCTATCTACAAAAGAGGTATTTTTTACACAGGTATCAACACATTATCAAGGCCAAGAGGCCACTCAAGGATAAGGGTTAAAGAGTGTACAGTAGAAATAGGACAATATGGTAATCATTAGTAATGAAAATTCGGTAAGTTTGTTAACTTATATGGAACGGCTTATCAAGAACTTGTTTACGTTATACTTGAACACAACCATATTCTGTCAGCCTGATAGCAGGAAAACGGAAGACAATTCCACGGGCGTGCAGTTCTAAGAAAGAAGTTTTTTTCATGGAATCTACGTTTAGGTTTAGGCACAGATAAAGAGTCGGGGGGAATTATTGATAGTGTTTTCAGCTAGACGAGTGTTTCTTGTGAAAGTTTGGCGAGGGGGGACCATAGACTGAAGCTCAGTCGAACACTTTCCATGAAAATAACAATACATCAGACAAACATGCAACATCTTTTCTGTGAGATAGAGGTTGCAGGGAAGAGAAAAGGACACCTCCTAAGAGGCTACGAAGTCTATTTTGAACTCTATCAAACCAAGACAAATCCTTTCTAGCAGCTCCTTCCCAGATGTGGCAACAGTATTCCATCCTTGGATGGACCTAGCTCTTACATATATATAGAACCTCATCAGCCGTGAGATATCTACTTGATCTATAGAAAGATCCCACCATTTTCCCAGGGGCCTTGGCAACAGATTTGATGTACTTGTTCCATTTAAGATCAGGAGTAACGGTCAAACCCAGAAGCTTGTCAAAACTTAAGGCCTCCTGAGGACGTGAGCCATTCATTTCAATTGATGCCAGACGTGGATCAGAATGTCGATGCTCTAAAGAGAGAAGCTTGGTTTTAGATGCATTAAAAGTAACCAGTCACTACTTTCCCCATGGTACCACGTGCTCAAGATCTGAGGAGAGAGAATCGGAGAAAACTTGGTTGTTTTCTGTCTTAGATGTGCTACCATTAATGGTAGTGTCATCAGCATAAATGTCTACAAATGATGTAAGGATGTGATTTGGAAGATCATTAATATAGATCAGGAAAAGAGTTGGGTCCAGGATGGACCCCTGAGGGACTGCATCATTTATACTGTGAGCTTCTGATTTTTACCGATCAAATACTACTCTTATGAACCTATCCGAAAGAAATGATTTAATGATTGAGTAGGCATTTCCAGCTATCCAATAGCTAGAGATCTTGTGAAGTAAACCCTCATGCCATACCCTATCAAAGGCCTAAGATATGTCGAGAGCAATTGCCCTAGAAAGGTTGCCTCCATCGAGAAATTTACTAATCCTATGATATATAGCTGTAAGCACATCTGGTGTAGATCTAGCAGAACAGAAACTATATTGAGTGTCACTAAGAAGGATATTTTTGTTGAGATTGTTGATTACTTCTGTATTCAACACAGATTCCAGCAACTTACTCATGACGCACAGGAGACTTTAAGCCTGCACTGAGAGGGGGATGAGCGATCACCTGAATTCTTAAATACAGGGCACACTGATGAGATTTTCCAGTGCGATGGGAGCTATTTTCCTTAAGGCAAGGTTTAAATAGTTTTATAAGTATGGGCACTAGTTCTGGTTGAAGTTTTTGGAGTACTATAGTTGGAATACCGTCAAGGCCGGTTGCTTTACTGGAATCAAGGCTTTTGATTAGCTTGGCAACATCAAGTACAGGTATATGTATATCACATAGCGTGTTTTCTGATACAGTGGGGAAATTGGGAGCTGGCGGCCTTGGTCGCAAAGGGTAGAATTAGCTGCAACGTTCTTGGCAAAGAGTTTGGCTTTGTCTGATGCTGACGAGATTACCTCAGGTCCATTGATGATAGTTGGGATAGAGCACACGCTTCTGTTCAGGATTCTGTTTGCTATTTGCCAAAATTCATGGTACCCAAACCGCTGCTCAGCTACTTAGGACTTACCGGAGTTAGCATACAACTCTGTGCCGTTTTTTATTACATTCTTACAATGGTTGCTGTCAGTCCTGAAAGCGGCTTTAGTTTCCATACATCTATTAGGTTGGAAGCGATTTCTGTGCGCAATGGCAGCAGCACATTCTGGAGAGAACCATGGCTGTCTGTTAGGTTTTTGCTGGAACGTTTTCGAGGGTATAAAACAGTCTATACCTACAATTAACCATTTCATCAGGTCTGATACTATCGGGGACACATCCTTTTTAAACATGGAATGCAGAGGTAGATCCGATATAAATGTACGGAAGCTATCCCAGTCAGACTTTGTGTATCGATATACTGTACGATGGAGAGGTAGGTCTGGTGAATTATTACCTTTCATTTTTATCTTAATTGATACAACAGGGTGGTCGGAAGATCCAAGAGGATGCAGAACAGAAACTGAACATAGTTCAGGGCAAGGTGTGAGAAAAAGGTCTATTAGACTCGCATACTGGTCGTCATTGTCGGGCACATGGGTGGGTTCGTGAACAATCTGAGTGAGATCATAAGCAATGGAGAAATCATGACGGTACCTCCCCTCATCATCGTTCTTGTTTGAGTGGGCAACCATTCCACGTTGTGAACATTGAAGTCTCCAAATACGTGAATGGTAGCTGAAGGATAAACACATATTACTTGGTCAATGTTCTCAGATATGCTTTTAGAGATAGTAACTCCGCTGTTGTGGGGGCGATAGAGAGTAAATATAAATGCAGTAGTGTGAGCTAATGCAACCTGGAAGCACATGTAGGGTAAGTCAGGATCTTCTCTGGAGATGGCCCTACCACATTGAAAGCCATCTTTTATATAGGCACATATTCCATGCCCATGGCGATCTTGGGGATCAGATTTAGAAGTTAAGTTAGAGTATCTTTTAATTGTGAACTCGTCTAGGAAACTAAGAGAGAAAAAGAAACGAAGATTTTTTTTATGTAGAACATGAAAAGGTAAAGCCGTAACAATTACCCACTAATAGGGCATCGAGAGGCCCCACCAGAAGCTAGTGCTTGGTCCAGAATCCATTCACCAAATGGCAATACAGCAGCCGCAGTACTTTTCACCTGCTGATAGGACAGCCTCTTTAGTCGTTAATCCAAGGTTCGGGTTCCTGACTATCAGGCGGATAACGTCACCCCAGATAAAACGTTTACCTCCAGCACCATTACTAGTGACATGGCTACAAGGATAGACATAGAAAAAGAAATTTTCCGCCATCTCTGCCAACTGTTTGCGCAAAATACTGACAGCCTAGAAAACAGCTTTTTCTTCTTCCCTTATCAGAACAATCACTCATTAAAAACTGAGGTCTGGGGGGCAAATAAGGAGAAGCGAGAATAACGGAAGCTGGCGATAACGCATCCACAATGCGTTTTCTACTCTCCATGAATTTATATTTATTTAATCTAAAGGCAATGATGTTAATACCGTTATTACCCAATGCATTGTATATTGTTTTCACTGGTCGCCTTGTTTGTTTTTGCACAAGCGTCTATTCAATTTTTGCGTGCACTCAAAATTTCGTATTGTTTACACTGGTCGTCTTGTTTGTTTTCGCCCGCGTACATTCAAGTTTGCGCATTTATACATTAATTCTGTATACCCATTTGCACTTTTATATATTAATTCTGTACACTCAATATTCTATAGCTAGCTATAAAATATACTGACAGAACGGGACACGGATATATTTTGAGAGGCGGACAATTTAAATTGACAGCTCTATGTCATATAAGTGCGAATTTGCTAACCATCGTTCACTTTCAATTAGAAATCTATCATACACTTACTGAAGCCCTGGCAGCGCTGGAAAAATGTAAATAATTTACAAGATTAATTCATTGAAAGACGCATTATTTCAGGAAATGGACCACTTATCTAGCCACTTCGTTTGAGTGTCTTTCGAATATAAGGTCCTATGCCTCGTTTTTTTTTTTATAAGGAGAATATTTCCCTTTGATTTATGTTAAATTAAATGTCGTTGATTTAAAAAAAAAAAAAACGCATAAGTAAGGCTTCCTATTCTTTGACTCAATAAAATAAAACATTGAAGGGCTATGAAGATGGGAGTTGTACTAGTACAGAAGCAATTTTTTGTTGTCCAGAATATTTTTTTATACATAGTCACAACCATTCGCTATACTCTATTGAGAAACATTTTCATTTAGTATCAAAGCATTTAATATATTATATTAATTGATTTCATTACATTTTACGGGAATTGTATATATAATAATTTTAATGTGAACGATCTATTAAAAAATAAATATATATACAAATATGTATAATCAAAAGACTATATTGGCATCTGTGTGTGTGTTTTTTTTTTTTGTTTTTTTTTTCTTTTCTTTTCATACGACATGCTACTTCCCCATTTCGGTATCCTCCCAAAATAATTGTTTGTCTGTCATGCTTATAACAAGTGTAATCTGTTTTATATATATATATATTCAGGCAAGCTGTCCAATCTTGCCAGGTCGTAAAATACGCTATAATATCCTATTTTTTATGCACACTTCGTATTTATTATAAACAAAATTATCTGTTGATTATTATAATGTACCTAATATATTATAGTCATTAAAAAGTGATTACAGATAAAATTGAAACCAAGAAATTTAGTGTATTAACGAAATCCGCTATGACCTAAAGCCTAAACCGCAATAAATATATATATTTGCTCATGCGTGCAGTATACGAAGTCGACTAACTTTTACTATGTTTAATTCTGTTTTTTGCACCCTTTTTATTTATTCTGTCGATTATAAAACCAATAGAATTTGTTTCACGAGTTTGAATATGCCATATATCTAGTTTCACGTCTGTAGCCCAATGATGAACAGATCAGTTCGTGTTAGAAACCCTTCCGCACCCACCTATACTGACCCAGACCATGATATATATATATATATATATATATATATATATATATATATATATATATATATATATATACATACATATATATATATATATATATATATATATATATATATTTAAATATTCTGCACGTAATAATTATTAATAAATAATATTTAAAATAAAATAAAAAAGTAATACGTCCCTTAACTGTGGGCGGAAAACAATGTAAACAAAAAGGCAAATAACTCCTTTCTTATAATAAAACGCTCGGTGGGGGGGGGGCGAAAAAGAATGAAATTACTAATAACTAAAATAAATAAAAATTCAACCATATATATATATACATATATATATATATATAGAGAGAGAGAGAGAGACAGAGAGAGAAAGAGAGAGATGCAGTTATGAAAATATATATGGCAATTAAGCTACATAAAATATTCCGCGTTTCATTTTCGTGAGGATTCGTCAGGCTATACCTATGTATCAGCACGGTTGAAGTAAATACTGAAAATTTACGCATAAATTTATAACTTCGTATATTAATTTGTGTGATTAAATGAAGTATATATATATATATATATATATATATATATATATATATATATATATATATATATATATATATATATAATTACA
>NC_136490.1:105926792-106044292 GCF_053919585.1 Euprymna scolopes
ATTTTTATGTGTATATATATGTATGTGTGTATGTATGTGTGTTTGAGTATGTGTGTAAATGAAATATAAATTGGATTATGCCGAGTTATTTATTATAGAATTATTATACGTAAATCGAGAGAGGCATGAATGTAATAAAAATTATGCTTTTAAATCTCTGAAATATCTTAATTGTATATTGCTCATTATATATTTCCTAATTCATGATAAAAGTACCTTTATTTTATAGTTTAATCCCTTTTAAACCGTTGTAACCGTAAAAGAAGCAGTGTGGCTTATACAGATGAGAGTAAAAAAATTAAAACTGTGAGTTGAAACGTACAATGAAATTTCTTGTTCGACTGAATGCTGCAAAACACAATTACAAAGTCCTTATTCTGCGGATTTTAAAAGAATGCCAGTGTTGCTATTCTTCCCATCAGAAAGTGATTAGCAAATTATATTCGTAGCAATGCAAGACTTATCTGATTATTGCATTAAATGAACCGCAATTTATTACAGTCATAAATTGCAAACACATACATCTCCTTTAAATACAACGAGTGAAATGTCAAATTTCTAATTTTTTTTTTTAAATTGACGTGAACACTAGAATATTCCAATTAAACGTCAAATATTAATAATAAAAATTATGGAGGAATAAAACACGAACCAAATGAAGTATAGGTTGTTTAAACAGTTACATTAAATGTAACTTAAATTTGCAGTTTACTTTCTTTTAGCCGGCGCTTTAACCGTCAGTTTGTTTGTGTGTGAGTTCGTTCCCTATGAACTCCGAAACGGCTGAGTAGAATTTGTTTAAACAAGTAAAGCGAACATGGTCCTCCGTGAGTGCACAGTTAACGAGGCATAAAAAATGACTAAGTTTCGTATTGCCCCCCCCCCCATTTAACCCAAAAAGTCTGAGGAAGACGTTAAATCTGTTGAAATTTACAAACGGTGCAGTTTTAGGCTTTAACATATGTAAATTTACCTTCTGCACCATGCAAAAAAAAAAGAAATGACTAAGTCCATCATCCCTTCATTTAGCCCCAAAAGTTACCAAAACCTTAACATACATAAATTTGAGTTCAGCACGAGGCAAAACTACTAAGTAGACATGCACAGAAATTTTGGACATACAGTAGAATAGTTTCCAAAATGGAGTGTTTTTATTAGTTCTAAAAGAGCCTCCCGGGCACACCCAAGAGTTATCGCGAAGCATATTACAAACAAAATTATATAGAAATCAGTTATTTAGAACTTTTCAGAAAGTTTTATAAAAATCCTAACATCAATTTTTTTTAATAAGCACAAAAGTTTCGATTTTAGCCATTTTAAACCAAAAGGCATCTATGGGGAGGGGCGATCGGAGTTTCACCAGAAGTCCGTCCTGTCACGTTTGTACACATATAATGTTTTATATTTGTACAGAAAATTTCAAGGCATAGTCATTGAGAAAAGTGCAGACAGACCAACGGTCGAACGGACAAGGGTGAATTTACAGGTCCACCCTCCTTTTGTCGGGGGATAAATTAACTAGAAAAGTACTTTATGTATATGGCAGTGTTTCCTGAAATATTTTGTATCGTAAGCAGATCTTTTAGAGTTCTATTATATATATATATATATATATATATATATATATATATATATACATATATATATATAATTTAAAGTTACTGTTACATAATGATTACGGTTCAACTTGATCCTTCAGTGCAAACGCGTAACTCTTTTATTTGATCGTATTTTACAAAAGATCAAATCACTCGTGTGAAGTTGATCTTTTTACAACTGTCGGTGTGGGCAATTGTCCTAGACAGATCGGCTCGTCTCTTTCAGATCGCCACATCAATACAACGTCTGCCGTTTCAAGACACAAACAATTGTATTCCTGTCCGCCCTCATGCCGCTTAAAAGTACATGAGATAGACGAATGTGCCAAGTATTCAAAAGAACGACCGGTTGAGGTATTCTCTTCCGGCTGTACACCGGCTATCGTCTAAGGTCACATGGTTCGTTTTATAAAGACCACACACCTTAATCAGAGTTGAATTCGAATGAAATATTAAGCCGTTTCAGCATAATGGTAAAGGTAGAGATAGGAGATTTTGTAAATATATGAGTTTTCCTTTTCTGTTGTGATGTAGATAATTAAGAATGCTCGGCTAGTCGATCCGTAGTTTTTCCTTGAATAAATAGTACATTTAACGGTTTGAACTGCAGTGCTGCAGGTATTATTTTAAAAGGTGGTATCAGTTACGGACACATACGCATGTCTTGATTCACATACGCAGAATCACATTATAATACACACATATTTACGTAGACACACACATAGA
Source organism: Euprymna scolopes (assembly GCF_053919585.1). Taxonomy (NCBI): domain Eukaryota; kingdom Metazoa; phylum Mollusca; class Cephalopoda; order Sepiida; family Sepiolidae; genus Euprymna; species Euprymna scolopes. The sequence goes on from NC_136490.1 coordinate 105,929,117, forward strand.
CATATATATATCTTTATATATATAAATAAATATATATATATATATATATATATATATACATACATATATATATACATATATATAAAGAGAGAGACAGACAGAACGACAGATAGAAAGAGAGGGAGACAGAACAAACCGAGTTATGTGTTCATCAACGTTTCGTCTTTATTTAGAGGCATCCTCTGGATGAATGAAATTAAGAAGACAAAAACACCAATAAGAATATTTGAAATTTTTCTTATGAAAAGTGTAATGCTGTTTCATTGCAGCAACGGAAAACCACATTGGAAATTAACAAAAATAAATGAATAAATAAGGGGGTAAGTTGTTACATAGAGGGAGATTTTTAAGTCGTCATATAGCTGTTAATATATTTTTTTAAATATGACGCAGTTAATATTCTTTCTGGGAAAATATATCCGGTAAAATTAAAATATAAGTGTGTAACTTAAATGAAATGAGCGTGTTTTTGCTATGAACTTTAATAATTTAGATATATTATTAGGGGAGGTATTTCTATGGTGTGAGAGGATTACTGTGTCTGCAATCAAATTATATTCTTTTAATAGAAGTTTAATATTAATGGCGCTACATTACAGAAGTTAACTCCTTGTTTAATTGTGGTTGAATTTGACATAAGCACTGATTCAAGAAATATTCTGCGTTGTTAATTTGTAATAAATTTAACTATTTTTGTTTGGGTAAAGTCACAGGTATGATTATGCTGCAATGAATGAGATAATGATGCACTAATAGAAATAATAATAACTAGCGGGACCTGTTGAAATTCAACACCAGCATTTTTCATATGAAATATATTGTTGCTGGGCATGCTGTAAGGGTTCTGTTAAGCATGAATGAAGGCACAATCATATTATTCTAGTTTTTGTTTATTAATAAAACTGTACTGCTACCCCCTTACTAAAATAACACCTTGGATATATTTCCTGGGCTGATTATTTCATTACAAACACACCGGTCAATTAACTCACATTTTATCATTTTTCATAATTAGTGAATGTGTCACTATGTTCGACAATAATTTTTCGTAATTTCAACCCACATTATCACCCCTTCCTTTACTAAAATATTAAATTTGGTATATTGTATCGGCTGATTATTTTATTAAAAAAACACACACACAACTATCAATTTACTCCCATTTCATCATTTTTAATAATCCTTGGATATGGTACTAATTTTGACAATAATTTTTAATCATTTAAATTCACCATATCGCACAACTTACTAAAATATTAAATTTTATATACTGTCTTAGCTGATTATTTCGTTAAACACACACATGAAACAACTCACATTTCATCATTTTTCGTAATTCTTGGATATGTTACTAATTTCTACAATATATTTTTATACTTTAAACCGACGTTGTCGCCCAATCTCACTAAAATAAGAATGATAGGGCTGATTATTTCATTACAAACACATCAATCAATTAACCTCTATTTCATCATTTTTCATAATTCTTGGGTGTGTTACTAATTTCGACAACCATTTTTCATAATTTATACCCACATTATCGCCCCCTCCTTAATAAGATAATAACTTTGAAATATTGCCTGGATGTATTATGTTATTACAAATACACTAATGCATAAAATCGCATTTAATCATTTTTCATAATTCTTGGATATGTTACTTATTTCGACAGTCATTTTCCATAATTTTAACCCACATTTTCGCCCTTTCCTCTTTACTAAATAATAATTTGGATATATTGTCTAAGCCTATTATTTTCTCACAAACACACCAATCAATTAACTAATATTTCATTATTTTTTTCGTAATTTTTTGATATGTTACTAATTTCGGCAATAAGTTTTCATAATTTAAGCCCTCCTTATCTCCTTCCCCTTTACTTATTAAATAACTTTGATATACTGTCTAGGCTGATTATTCTATTATAAACACACCAATCAATTAAATCACATTTCGTCATTTTTCGTAATGCTTGGATATGTTACTAATTTCGACCATAATATTTTAAAATTTAAACCATCCTCGTCGCCCTCTCTTACTAAAAATTACCTTGTCTGGGCTGATTACTTCATCAGAACACAACTATCAATTAACTCACACTTGGGAGGGTCCTACAAATCACGTTTTGTTTTTTCTTCCCCCGCCCTCGACACAAATGAATTATTGTACCATTTTATTGTTATCTTTTTTGTTTTTACACGTTAATAAAAAAAATGTTTTAAAAACTGGGAGTTAAGTAGGACGTCCCCCAATATGAAAGGGTGAATGCGGTATTATGGTGAAAGAAGATACTAGCTGGGAGAAACTTTTGATTTTGTTTAGTTCTGGAGTGATAAGGATGACCAACGACCCCCACAATTCCCCCTTTTGAGTTGGGCATGTGCCTAAGTTTTTTGTTCATCGTTGATTTTGACTATTTTTAACATGAATAAAAGATTTAATATCTCAAAGTCTAGTATTTGTTCCGGCAGATACTGCAAGCAAAGACCATATGTGGGGGTAACCCCACATATCAGACCTTGGTCAATGTAGGGGCAACCCTTCATACCAATTTGCACTATCCAGCTCCCATTTAACAACTATCGGAAGCTGGTCCCCTTTTTTCTCCTCCACTCCCTCTCTCTCCACATTAAAAAAACGGGCGTGTGCCTAATTTGCTCAGTGGGGAAGCAAATAAATACAATCTGTTCCGGCAGATACTGCAAGCAAAGACCATATGTGGGGGCAATCCCACATATAAGACCTTGGTCAATGTAGGGGCAATCCTTCATACCAATTTTCACTATCCAGCTCCCCGAGGAGCTGCTCCCCATTTCCCCTTCGCTCCTCGCATTAAAAATCGGCCTTGTGCCTAATTTGCTCGGTGGGGGGAGCAAATATATACAACCTTTTGGCCAAGATCAAAGTATAGTATCTGTTCCGGCAGATATTGCAAGCAAAGGCCATATGTGGGGGTAACCCCACATATCAGACCTTGGTCAATGTAGGGGCAACCCTTCACACCAATTGTAACTATCCAGCTCCCATTTCTAACCCATCGGGAGCTAGTCCCCTTTTCCCACCCCACTCCCTCTCTTTCTCCACATTAAAAAGCGGCCTTGTGCCTAACTTGCTCAGTGGGGAAGTAAATAACTACTACCTTGGCCTTTTGGACAAGATCAAAGTGTAGTATCTGTTCCGGCAGATGCTGCACTTAAGATAATTTGTACCAGTCAATGGAGGGGAAACCCTCTATACTGGGACAATTATTATTTTTGGTAACCAGAGTGACCCCTTTTAGGGGAGCTGGTTTTTACCTCACATTAAAAACGGCCTTGTGCCTAATTTGCTCAGTGGGGGAGCAAATAAATACCATCTGTTCCGGCAGATGCTGCAAGCTATGACTAGCAAAGACCAGGTGTGGGGGCAACCCCACATGCCTGACCATTAACCAGCTCCCATTTCCCACCTCTCGGGAGCTGGTCCCCTTTTTCCCTTCCCCCTCCCTTCACTCCTCACATTAAAAATCGGCCTTGTGCCTAATTTGCTCGGTGGGGGAGCAAATAAACACCATCTGTTCCGGCAGATACTGCAAGCTATGACTAGCTAGGACTAGCTAGGACTAGCAAAGACCAGATGTGGGGGCAACCCCACATGCCTGACCATTAACAAGCTCCCATTTCCCACCTCTCGGGAGCTGGTCCCCCTTTTTCCCTTCCCCCTCCCTTCACTCCTCACATTAAAAATCGGCCTTGTGCCTAATTTGCTCGGTGGGGGAGCAAATAAATACCAGCTCCCATTTCCCACCTCTCGGGAGCTGGTCCCCTTTTTCCCTTCCCCCTCCCTTCACTCCTCACATTAAAAATCGGCCTTGTGCCTAATTTGCTCGGTGGGGAGCAAATAAATACCATCTGTTCCGGCAGATACAGCAACAAAGATCATATGTGGGGGAAACCCCACATATAAGACCTTGGTCAATGTAGGGGCAGCCCTTCATACCAAATTGTCACTATCCAGCTCCCCTACTCCCCGGGGAGTTAGTCCCCTATTTCCCCTTCACTCACTTTAAAACGGCCTTGTGCCTAATTTTCTAAGTGGGGGAGCAAATAAATACCTCAAAGTGTAGTATCTGTTCTTCAGATGCGACACTTCCATTTGTCGTTCTCTTTCAGTGGGGGAGAAATCCTTCAGGACTGAGACAATTTTAATTTTTATACATTTTCTCCACGTTAAAAAACGACCCTGGTGTCTAACTCTGTTCCGTGGGGAGGCATTGTAAATAGGTACAAAGAAATCGATCAATTCTGGGTATTCTCATATTATATATGTTTCACCTATCTTATCCAATCCCGGGTGACGCTGCATATTCTGCTAATATCTATCGTTCACCTATCTCATTCGATCCCGGGCGACGCTTGGTATTTTGCTACTATATGTTTTCCACTTCATTCAATACTGGGCGACGCTTTCTGATAGTATATATTTGCACATCTTATTCAATCCTGGGACTGACTTCATGTCCGCCACCCCACTGTTGAAAATATACATTAAATAAAGTAAGGTTTTAATCGTAAACTGCATCAGCCATTTCCAGGACTGACTTTATATCCCCAACCCACTGCTAAAAATATACATGAAATGATGTAATGTCTAAATGGTAAACTGTTTCAGCCATTTCCGGGACCGACTTTGTATCCCAAACTCACTGCTAAAAATATACATGAAATAATGTAATGTCTAAATAGTAAACTGTTTCAGCAATTTCTGGAACTGACTTGTAATCTCCACCCCACTGTTGGAAATATATATGAAATAAAGTAATGTATAAATCGTAACCTTTTTCAGCCATTTCCGGGATCGACTTCTTATCTCCGATCCTACTGTTAAAATATACATTAAATAAAGAAATGCCCAAAATGTAAATGGTTGCAGCCATCTCCGGAACCGACTTCATATTTTCAACCCCAATGTTAAAAATATAAATTAAATAAAGTAATGTGTAATGCGTAAATGGGTTCACCCATTTTCGGGACTGATTTAATATCCCCCACCGCACTGTTAAAAATATACATAAAATAAAGTAAAGTGTAAATCATAAACGGTTTGAGTAATTTCCGGGACGGACTTCGTATCCCGTAACCAACTACTTAAAATATAGTTGAAATGAAGTAATGTTTAAATCATAAATTGTTTCAGCACCTTTTCGAAAGTAATACATAAAAACATTAACACGGTTAGGGATTAGGCAACCATTGCTTCAACATTTATTTCTGAGTGTAGTATCAGTTTCAGCATTCCAGTGATTTAAATCCCACCTTTTTTGGTCTCGGTTAGTGTAGGAGAAATCCTATATTACTGATACAATTTTTATTTTTGTTATTGACAAGAGTGCTTCTTTTGGTGAACTGGTTTCCCGCTAAATTTTTAATCGAACTCATGTCATATTCCGCCCTTGCATTTTATAATTAATAAGAAGTGGCATTTCCAGGGTATTTTGTAATTAAATCAGAAATAACTTTTTCCAGTTACTTTTTTAATATTAAAACTTTGCTACATTAAACATAGTACCTATTCACGATGCCTTCCCATGGGACAGATTTTGACACCAGGTTCGTTTTTCACGTGGAGAAAAAAATGTCTTAGTCGTAAAGGATTTCTCTTCCACTGAGAGAGAAAAAATTGAAATGTAGCACCTGAAGAACATATAATACACTTTGATCTTAGCGAAAAGGCAAAGAAAGACAAATCATTTTTATTATATTTGCCTCAACAGCAACACCATTTTTTCTATATTTCAACCTTTTCAAGGGTGACAAGATTTATTTGGAATATTCCACTTTCCTTTTTTAGGGGTGCACAGCATGATAACGGACGAAGCGATAAACGTAATAATATAATGATGAGAGAATAATGCACTAAGAGAATTGTTATTTCTTGTATCTCTTTTACGTCCATTGAGGGTTTTTTTTTCTAATTTACGCTGGGTTTCATCAACGTATCTATGATGGCAATTTTGGCAAGGAACAGTTTATATGCCTGCATTGGAAACTGGTTTGTTTTGGAGATGTTTTGTTGTTTTTAATATTTATCTCATAGTTTGTGATGTTGTTTCTATGATTAACATTAATGTATTAACGGCTAAATGACGCCATTAAAAATCCCCGTCTCAAAAACAATGCACACCCCCCCATCTTTTTAATATACAACATTATTTCCGTTGCTGAAAAGGAGCAGCGTCCCACTTTTCACAAGAAAATTTTCAAATATTTTTTATTGGTGGTTCTGTTCTACATATTCTTCATCAGAAAAAAAAGAAGTATATGAAATATAATATGCATGGATAAAAATTGACTTAGAACTATTTATATTATAAATGAATGAACATGTTTAAAAGTATATTAGTGGATATATTATTGTGGCGGAACTAACCTGTGTTACCTACTAATAGACTATTCTCATCTCAATACATACCAGAAGACTAAGCCATAATGTGTCACTTTGTATCTGGTTGACCCTTTAGGTTGTTCCTCTGCTACTACGAACAAACCATCTATCGTGTGCGTTGCAATATATTTTAGCATTCTGTTTTCATTTGTAAACCTTCAACAGAGCTATAACCGTGACGACGTCAGATTTTGAAAACACAGAGGCCACTTGAATTTCAAATACCCTTAGCATTCAAAAGAATTCCCGATAGAAAGCTGAATTAAACACAGTAAGTGTTCAGAACATAATGAGGATGGGAGAAAGAGAGGAACTCGCGAAAACAAAATAAATGCATGGGCATAAAAGTTTGAATGATAAACGTCGTAGAAAATTAAAATGTTTTTATATTTTTTGCTTCTTTTTGTTCGGGATTGTCACGACATCTTACGTAAATACAAGAGAACAAAGATTACGAACTGTTCATGTTCTTTCTAGCGTCTTTAAATAAGTTTTTTAGCGAACTTTTTGTTTTGGCTAACTAAAAAAGTGCATACGGTTTTCGATATTTTTCCCTACGGTAAATTTTTTTTTTTTTCTGTTATGACAAAATATTGAATACATCTGTTGGCATGTATATTTTTCGCATCTCTTAAAAAGACGTTTTAAAGAAATATTTTTCCAGTGGATTTAAAACTGTATGCCCAACGGTCGCTTGCAATGTTATTAAAGGATACAAAATACTGTTTACCCCCCCATTCATTCTAAAATACAAACTTCTGGTGAATTTTCTGTAAATTTAGTATTTAACCCATCATACAAAAATGGGACGCTTACAAAGTAAATTGGAACAACTAATAAACCTACAAATTGAAGAAGAACAACGCGCAGAGTAAAAACGACAACATCAACAACAATTATTTGAACATCGGAAAACACAGATGAAAGACAATAAGAAAAACTAATGATGCTAGAGGATCAGTAATATTAAAATCAACAGCACATGAAAGAGCTGCTTATTCAAGTCATAAAAATAATACATCCTCAAATAATACTACCGCATTTTCACGGGATTAAATGAGGAATGCGATTGACAATTTCTGCTACGAGCCTGAAAATGTTAAATCTTTTGAAGCTTATTTTCGTCGGATTGAAGATATCTTTTTATTATAGACTGTAAACTGTGGCCGGATCAGAAAAGAGTTCGTTTACTATTACGAAAATTAGAGACGGCAAAGCATTAAATGTTTTTGGGTTTTATTTTACGACGGAAAACGGCGGAATTACCTTTTGCTGAGACGGTGGAGTTACAGAACACTTTATCCCGAAAGTCTCTATATCCTATGAGTGTTGATCATGAACAAATTTGCATAAGAATCACGCCGATGATTTTGCAACGTACACATCCATGACAAATAAACATGAAGACGAATTCAAATTTGAAGGACTCTGTGTAGACAATTTTCAATGTTTAGTATTTGCGCAAGAATTGACTTCTGGGTTAGATACAGAAATTAGAAGACGTGTATTACAAAATTACCAAAACCTTACAAATATTAACAGCAGTAACATCAGACTGATAGAAAATATTAACTATTTATAAAAGATTCTTTGGATATCGAAGCTGCGAAGATAAAAAAAGCAGTCAGACCATTAAAAAAACACGCAAAAAGGCACGAGTTAGGAGAAACACAAATACAAGAATATTTGCGAAAATATGTGCCTATTAAAATTAAAACGCAACTTAATTTTAGTTCAGACATTTCGACAGTAAATTTAAATACTTGGAAGAAATTGAATAAACCTACAATGCTGAGAACATGCAAAACAGGAAAGGCTGTTAACCGTCCGCAAATTGACTTCGAATGTGAATTTTAGCGAACGTCACATTATTGGGAACAACGATAAAGTTTAAAGCTTATGTATTAAAGAATACTATTAACCTATTCGGGTCGGACTGAATGCAGAAATTTTAGTTATGAGATATGCCAATATCTATATTCTGCAGAAAAAGCAGAATTAATGCCAGCAGAAACAAAGACTTTAATCGAGAATATAAAACATGAATCTACGGAGGTATTCGCATCGGACCCGGAAAATTGTACAAAAATGGCCACGGAAGTAATATTTTAGCGGGAATGTACAACATGTTTTCAATAGGACACGCACGTGTTATTTACGTCGCTGGAAAAAATCGAGCAGGAAGTCGACAGATTAGATAATGTTGGTATTTTATCGAAAATAGAATACAGTCAGTGGGCTGCCTTTATGTTTTATGTGAAAAAGAAATCAGGATAGCATCTCTGTTACGCAAATTTTCCGACGACGTTGACTGAGTTTTTGGAAAACTTACTATCTGCCTTGCCAAGCCCGAAGACTAAACAGTCGTTTGATTTTCTCGAAAATCGGCCTAAGCGACGCACATGTAAATTTTACAATTGAAAATGAGAGTGCAAAGTTACTCTGTATAAATACTCATCGAGGTCTTTAGGTATCGACTTTGCCATCGCGTAACAAGACGATATTATTATAGCCAGCAGTAACTAGGAACAGTACAAAGAGAATATCTACGAAGTATTAACACGGATATATCTTTTTGGTTCCAAAGTCCAGGAAAACCAATGCGATTTGTTCCTGCAGAACATAAAATATTCGGGGCATATAATTTACCAGAATGGCAGACGTCCAGACCGAGAGAGGGCCGCTAGGATAAGAACATATCGGCACTAGAAAATACTACCCAACTACAAAGTTCCCTACTGCTCGTTAATTTAATCAGTGCTTCATTCCAAGATGGCATGAAGTGCAGGCACCTTTTAACAAGCGTTTGAAAAAGGATAAACGTTCAGAATGAACTGCTAAGTAGGAGTCAGCGTTTCAGGAAATTAAAAATGTGCTTACATCAAACCTCTTCCTCACACATTTAAACCCGAAACTAGATGTCATAGTAGCTATGGATGTTCACTCATACGGTATGGGTGCATGCTTGTTACATAAGATACTAGATGGGTCGAAATAAACAATTACTTATGTAATCAGAACATTGCGCCCGTCCGGAAAATAGTACTCATAGATAGAAATGGAGGTTCTCACCATTATCAATGAAGTCTCAAATTTTCATTGTTACCTGCACATTGGGCATTTACGTTGCAGAAAGACCATACGTCGCTTCTAACCATTTTTAGATCAATAAAAGATTACCAACATTTATGACCGACTATTTATTAAGAGCCAGTTGTTTGAATTATGAGTGTAAACTGGAATGTTACGCGTCAAACATATCCTTCATGTTGATGGGCTGTATGGGCTTATCCCGGTCCCCAATGAAACCCCTCAAAATCTCAGTAATCGAAGCACTGCGGGTAAACCGATAAGTACGATGATTCACTATACAATCCGGGGATTATCAGTGACTCTTTAGGAAATTAAGACTGAAGCGGTAAATGATGTATTTATAAAAAAGCACAAAGTAGAAATGAGGACAAGGAGAATTTACTTCTGATATGTTCTCTGTCTGCGACAACGTTCGGCTTTATAGCGAGAGTTATCATTTCAAAAGCCCTGCAAAAGGGAATACTAAATAACTTCCATATGGGTCATCATGTCAGCAGCACAATGAAACGCCTGATGTTTAGCATCATTTACTTGCCGTTCACGTACCAAGACACAACTAATATTGTTAAAGCATGTAAAGTTGTCCCTTGGCCCCCAAAGGCATCACCGATTATCCACAAACCCTGACCCAAATACGAACCGTGGTCCAGTATACACATAGACTTTGCGGGACCATTGAATGAATTCAATTACTTGATAGTGGTGATGTTTTTTTCCAAATAGCCAGAGGTGATAAGATGCAGTAAACCCACCACAGCGGAAAACATTAGTTTCTTACATGAGCTTTCCGTTCGTTTTGGTGTTGTTGATTGCCTGGCTAATGCTACTCGATTCACTTCTTCGGATTTCCAAGAATTTTTGAAAAGTAACCGTATCTTATTTTTAGAACGAATGTAATATTTGCCTTAATTATAGCGTGTTTTTATTTTTGCTAGAATTTGGTCGAACTGAAGCAATTGAACAATGCTCTTAGTGTTACAAGAGAGAGAAAAATCGAATCTGCTCTATTACCAGCTCTTAGCAAGTAAGATTACAAAATATACAGATTACAAGTGTACACTTCCGCAAGCAAAAAAAAATATACTTATTACAAAATATTTCACGCGTTTTTTTTTTTTAACATAGGCATCGCCACTTATCAAGGCCCAGAGGACGAGGGATAAGCGTGTATAGTAGTCAATTGTTCAATATAGTAATCGCGGTTTTTCAACAAGCCAGGTAGAAAATTAAACAACTGTAAAAAACATCGGAATATATACTCATCCATACACAATGTAATTATCCTGAAGATGCCGGCATTAAATCAGCACCTTTATTCTTTTGCAAAAAAAAACCCAAAAAGAAAACCGTTCTATCATAAAGTTGATTGTCCAAAAAATCATTAAGAATCTGAAAAATACACTACTTTAAAGACAAGACAAACGTAACTGCTACTTCAAAGCTACTTGAAATGCTATTAAAAGACGGGAAAACGTAAATTAATTCTTAAATGTAATATCACAGGTCAACGAAAATAAACTACTGGGGCGCTATCTTTCAGTATACGGAGCTTTCGTATTTAATATTATAGAACTAATTTTCTGTTGATCATTATCCAATATGAAGTAATGATTCGAAAAGGTATGAAAGAAATGACTTCTGTGAAATACACTAGAAACGAAATAAAAATGTTTAACGCACCAGCTATAGACTGAACGAACCATGATTATAAAGGAAGTGATAATGAATGTAATATTTTTCGCATGTGCAAAAGTAATAGCATCAGTAACAACACTATTCGACTTACTCTCAAGAAGGTCAACAGTTTTATTCCAATTTTCAGATCTAGCGAGTATTTTGCAGGCTAAAACTAAATCGAAATAATTTCAAAAGCTCAAATACTCTTTATATCACTCAACAAGATTAGAAACCAAAAATTCAGTGAGGTGTTTGATAGAATATTTCTGCCCACACACAAACAACGTCAAACGCACACACACGCGCATATATATATATATATATATATATATATATATATATATATATATGGATGAACCCTTTTTCTGGGTCAACGGCGAACTAGCACCGTGTGTATTTGTGTGTATGTATGTGTGTGTGTTGGGGTGGAGAGGGCTCCCTTAAGCCACGGTGAAGGCAAACTTTCTAGGAGAAACAAATCTCTGATTAAAAAAAAAACATAAAGCGGGAGCCAGTACCTACATTAAGCTTGTCTGCAGTTTTACTTGTTGCTGGCTATCTTGCTCTTGCTTGTTGCTGGATGTCAACATTTAGAACCGAGAGAGAGACTTAGCTGTCGTACAAAGCACAGACTCTGTAACATCATCTGTGTATTGATACTCCCTCAAGGATTTGTCTATGAAAATGGTCCTGTAGCAATGGAAAGGTTGTTACACGTGGACGCTTGAAATGCTGGACACATGTAATAATTGATCTCAATGACCATCTTCAGTGGCATGCCTGCTTGAGCGTGTGAATTCACCAGTAGGACTAAAAACAGTCATTTTTGGGTTCATGGATTTAAGTGTCTGAGGGAGTGGCACTCGTTAGACAAGACGTTGCAACCATCATATATATATATATATATATATATATATACTTGTGCGTTTGTGAGAGGATGTTATTCTTAATGCTATGCAATTATGCAGGATGTAGAAACTATGCGTGAATAGAACTTATCGTAATTGTGAAATCAATGCAATCGTCTAATAAGGGTTCATAAAAAATAGCAATGAAATTCGTTGTTGAAAGGTATATGCAAATTAATTAACTTTTTAAAGTCTAGCGCATAGTCATAACTGATTGTATTTTGATGTTCGTTTTTATATGTTAATTAGAAAATGTAGGGTTTTAATATCAATGTCACAGTGAGTATGTGTATTCATAACTTAAAGATGACATATCGACAAGTTTGCTTCTTCTAGATTATGCATTGTAAAGCAACAAAACATTCTATTTTAGAATTAATCTTAGCAGAACGATAAATATTCGAAAGCAAAGTATCTCTAACATATGGTTTCATCCAAAAGCGTGACAACCAAACGATTTTATATCCATCTGTAGGGATGCAGTACAATCGAAATACTATTCGAAACGTAAACATCACAGAACGACAGATATGCTGTTTCAGAATAAAGACTAGAAGATCATCGAATATAGTTATTTAGCTAAAAGCGTGACAGAAGAAACGACCATTCTGTATATGTCTATTGTGTGACAGAGCTACAAACATACTATTGCAAAAGTTACGATGACAAAAGACGGACATATAATTTCACATATAAGCCTAGCAGACCATCGAGAGTAGGCTTTCAACTGAACGCGTTAAAAAGTAACATAATTGCTATTTACAGCTCTATCGTGACAGAGCAACCAACCGGCCATTTCCGACGTAGGCATGGTAGAGCAAGAAATATAGTATGAAAACGTAATCGTGTGACACAAGCAAAATTGTATATTAAGTGTGCGATATCGATCGTTGGATTGAGCGTATTACATGAAAACGTCGTTAATATAAGCTAAGATTCGTCATTTTAATTTACAATTAAAGCGATAAATATTCCATGTCAAACAAAGGCGTGACAGAGGAGTACTCAACGCTAGCACTAAGCATGAACGCATCTAAACAACACGCTAGATGCTAGAAAAGAACAGTGTAAATCAGATCGTTATTCACGATTATTTTTTGACAAATAATTTGATCGCTTTAGCATCGCAAATTAGCCGTTTAACCCGTACAAAATGTTGTTTACGATGACGAGAGTCATAAAAATCGAGAGATGCCGTCCCGTTTGCTCGTAGATTGTTATGAACAACTCGCTGCTGACAAACCGCGTCGCCTGTCCAATCTCATAGTTTTGTTGTCGCGAACGACATTAAGATCGACTTTAATGTGTCGCTCGACACCGGCCCAATATAACGCTACGACAACACGACTCTGTGTAGAAACCAAACTAACATTCATATCCCACTCTTTTGAAGCATAATTACGTTAATATATTATTGATAACACATACATGTGTCGATTTTAGAAAATAAAATATTGCGTTGGTGTTGATCTGACTTCAGTGACAAAGAAAAAACATATTTTTCATTAAATTCTTTTATTGTTTTTCTAACCACGGTTTTCAACATTGACTAATAATCGTGAATATTGACTTGTTCCAATGGAGTTAATTGCTTTCTTTCTCTCAACTAATGTAGGTTTCCCGAGATTGTGTTATTAATCCTAAAAACATTAAATCATTTTCCCACTGAAATCAACTACAGTTCACACTTGTTATTTTATACGAGAGTACCAAGCGTAGTATAAATACTTACCCCCACCCGATGTAAAGAATGGCTTTCAGAAATAAACGCCCCTGTCCTCTCCGTGTTAAGAACGGCTTTCAAGGTTCGGTGTGCTTACTTCAATAGTCGTTCTTAACATGGGGAGGTCTGGGTATTTAAACTACGCTTGGCACTGTCGTAGAAATACCTCACATGTTAATATACTTGGAATGATTACTCGATGAAAATCCAAGGACTAACTGATTACTATTAATTTACACATTAATTTATTTTTAATAAATGGTGATTTATATGTTTTAATTTAATGATATTTTAGTTAAATTATTTCGCAGTGTCCTTTTTACAAACGCAAACGTTAACATAGGCAGATAAACTCATGAGACCAATCAGTCAATATTCCTCATTACTTTTCCATTCATTTTATTATTAAATAAAAATCGTATCATGATTTTTATCAGTATGTTCGTTCTACAGTCATGCATGTCAAATCGTTGTTGTATTATGTATTCAAACGAACCTCATTTAGAAAAGTATTAGGTTGGTGCAAAAATAATGACGTGTTTATATATGTAGTTTAACATGAAAAAAAAACGGCATTACTTTGGCACCAAGTATATGAATAAGAAAAAAAAACAGTGGGAAAACAAACATATATTTATTCCCGTTAAGGTTTTTGTTGCTTAGAACCGCTGGTTTAGTTTGAATAAAATAAAATACGTTTGAAACCAAAAACAACGCATTATAACACAATAAACAGGCATTTTATTTTTGCTTATTTCTTAATAATGCGTTGTTTTGGCTTCAACCGTATATATTATTATATTATATTATTGCGAAACACAAACACCAGCTCACTAGAAAGGAAAATTCTTAAGTCAGAAAAAAGTAAATAATTTCCATAGTTTAGTGAGATGAAAGCCCCACCCGCAACAAAACATGTATATTAGGTAATAACCAAAACTCTTATCGCCCGTAGCGGAGACAGTCGCTATATGTCGACATGATGTTCTGTGAACAGATTTAGCAATACATTTGTTAAACTGTTCACAGCAAATAACACGTCTGAGGATTACATGGTTTCATCCTCTATTTTGGTTATTAGTAGGACTACGACAACAGCATATTCTTTTCATTGTTTTGCTTCCTGAGTGTCGATCTGTTTATATCTGATATGCTTTTATATAGAGGAATGTGGTTCTCAGTTGATGAACTGTGTTTAACCGTGTCGGATATATACTCGATCGAGAGCAAACAATGAAAAGAATACGCTGTTTTCACATCCATAGTTCCACAACACAAGCTAACAAATAATAAATCATTATTTCCTTTATATTACGCGTTATGTCTAGCTTTACTATCCGTCACCCTCTCTCTCTCTCTCTCTCTCTCTCTCTCTCACTATATATATATATATATATATATATATATATATACATATATATACATACATATATATATATATATATATATATATATATATATATATATATATATATATATATATAGAGAGAGAGAGAGAGAGAGAGAGAGAGAGAAATGGATAGATGTTATTTGTTTTGCGATATTTTAAAATGAATTCAATTATATATACGAAAGTACATTTTTAAATGCAAGTTGGGAATAATTTTCCCTTTAACCAAATTTGGTCCCCCAGAATAGGGAGCGGCATTTTTTAAAATATGATTATCCACTGACACGTGCTTCGTTGTCTACGTCATCAGAGTGGCTTAATCTAGCGAGAGAGATTCCCGCTAGATTCAGCCACTCTATGAATCGTGGATATCAAAACACATGTATGTAGATAAGTATATTAAATATATATGCATAATATATATATATATATATATATGTGTATATATGTGTATATATATAATATGATTTAAACCGTTATATATATAAGTAAACAAAAACAAATCAAGAGTACGGTTTATAGAATGCAACGTTGGCTATAACATAATATCGACTATGTGGGAATGCATACGAAGTGTCTTCGACAACACATGATTGGTCCTCAACTAGAACAGAGAATCAATAGAATTGATTAAAAAATGGGAGATTTTGCATTTTTCGATATCAATAAAAGTAACGGTGTGTGTGAAACTTTTGTTGACCACCATTCAATCCCGGGCAGCGTTGGATCTCCCTGCTAGTCAATTAGAAGACGGATAATCGATAAAATTGTCTTCCTATGAAAAGTAATTATATTTGCGAGATGAAAGAGGGTAATGCTATACGAGAGATCATCTTTTAATATGTTTCCAATTTCTATTAATAATTACCCTACGTATGCGTGCTCCGCAACTAGTAAACAGAACAGTACGACGCGACATTTCACCCATCCTAACACAGTAGCTTTTTAGCTACACTCACCCCGTCATTTCACCGGCGTACAACCGGCTAAGTAGGGGTAACTGATCATTTACAGCAAATGACGTCTTAATGAAGTGTTCCGGGTAATCAGACAGTTTGTTCTAACAGACCCTAAACATATGGCCATACATCGTTGGCAAATGATTTGATGTATTCTTTTATTTACCAACTGCTAAACCGCACAAGAGGAACCCCGTCAGACACAATACACCGGAGATCGGGTCTCGGCCTCGTAAAGAACATTTTATTTCTATTTGCGATCATTGAAATGCCACGCAATTGAACTGGACGTCGTAAAGATCAGCGCCAGTCAGTCCGCCCTCCAATAACAACGGCAATTGCCCACCAAGTCAACTATGATGTTTATGACTTTTTGCGTCATTATATCGCCCTTTTCTTCCCTTTTCATCTTCTCTCTGTCTTCTTTCTTAATTTTATTCTCTCTTTTTCTTTGTCAACAACTTACACATTCTTGCTTTATTCTCTGGCGGACTCGTAAACTATTTTCTGGTCTTCTATTGCACCATATTGTACCTCCTCCTGGTTATGATTGTTTTTCTTTTACACGCATAAACAGTTTGCCATCTCTGGTTATTGTCGGTACCACCACACGACGTTGTTCATGCTCTCACTCTCGATCTCTCCATGTCCATCAATATAACAGTAACGCTTTTCCCGCGTTATTTGACATTTTATTAAGGTCTCAGTTAGTTGTGCGGGTGCTTCTCTTCTAAAGCTGATTTGGATAATTACAAATTAAATTAGTTACCTTTTATTTTCTAGTTATGATTAAAAAAAACATAATGTATTGCAAAACTAAAATGAGTATTATTAATCCTATTTAAAAATAATCCAGCCAGCGAGGCCGCAGCAGAAATTGAATTTATTCCCATTTTTAGTGTTATTCAAATCTTGTAGGTTGCTGAATACTTGATGTTTCGCCAGGGCTATCAAGTGTATTTTTTATCGTGACGCCATCACTAGATGGGGTGTCTACCACGACTTAAGATAGTCCCACACCTGGCATTTTCCCTCGTGGTGCATACAGAGTCTCGCCTTCCCAAATGTTCACCCATCAGGTACTGGCCAGGCTCACCTTTGCTTAATTCGGTGGTCTGGCGAGAACCGGTGTGTCTACGTGACTGTGCCGTATATACAAAATATTACGTGTGACCATATTTTGAATGATTCTCTTAGTTCCCCTCTAACCGAGCTATATATCTCCATCAATATATCATCGGATAAACAAAGCAGGTATCTTTTAACTTTTTATCAGGTTCTTAATAATCTTATTATTATTATTATTATTATTATTATTATTATTATTATTATTATTATTATTATTGTTATTATTATTATTATTATTATTATTGCATAATTATTATTACAATTATAATGATTATTATAATTGATATTATTATCATTAATATTATTAATAATAATAATTTTTGTTTTATTGTGTTATTGTTGTAATATAAAAATGAAAATTCGAAGAATAATTACATGAGTTGATAAACACTCACTAACACTTGAAAAGTATATATAAACAACATATTTAAAGTATATATATATATATAGATAGATATAGATATTTATATATATATATATATATATCTGATATATTTAAAAGTGCACGCACACACATACGCACACACACATATATAGTAATAGCAAAAGATTCGCTAAGTAATTGTATATAATATAAGTAGGAAAATAGATATAGCTATACTTACATCTGAATACTCTCGTCTAATTAATAACCGTTACCTATATATATATATATATGGGTCATTTAGACCGGAGTTAAAGCATAAACTATACAACGCAAGCAATGAAGACCAAATATCACAGAATTCCCTTTTGCTCTCTACCGATAGATCTTGACAGAATCTTAAGGCCAGTACCGCTCTCTGCATTTATTTGAGTGCTTATAAACACATTTGAACAGACCAAAGAGGATTCTTGAATAAACTTACCCTTAGAGAAGTAGCAAAGCGAGGTAATATTCTATTGTTTCAAAAATAGTGGTAATATTTGGGAAGATGGCCTTGTGATACCGATTAAACAGTCCCGTTCAGCTTAATCTGTAACCTGCCAGAAAGCAAGGAAAAACTAGAGTTAAAGTGAATAATTTTTGCAAAATGACGCTCACGATAAACCTTGCAGTTACTCATTTTATTATCTAGATATTTGAAGTTTGAACACTGGTGTCAACCATATCACTGTTTTTATCATATATGACAATTATTTTAAGTACTGTAGAGGAACAACATTTTAACCAATGTGGGCTTTGTTTCTCTTACACTACGTAATATCTACAGATTAATTCATTTGTCTACTATACATTTTCGAAATCTCTTGTTTTATTGAATAATGTCTTTTAAAATTAATAAACAAGTAAATAAATATATCATCTATATAATAATATGCTAAGGCGATTTCATTTTCGAAAGAACGCCATTTTTATAAAATATGACACCAGATAACAAAGAATTAAATTCACCCGCATTTTCAATATTATCAGATAGATTTTGTTTGTCGAACCTGGCACTAAATCAAAACAAACCTTCCTAGTATTTACATTGCTAACGTATTCTCTTATGCAAATACTTAGTAACGTGTTTTTCCACGATATTTCACAAATACTTTCCTTCGTACAATGTATTAATTCCGCAAGGGCGTGTGCTGCAATGGAGAGAGCATTTGGTAAAATACAGTTGTAATAGTTACACTTTTCGAGGTTAGGAATTCATTTTCTCGCGCGGGCGGCACTTAAAATAGTTGCAATTTAATTGGGAATTCTTTCAATCGTGGATGAAAAATCGTGGATGAAAAAGAGTGATTTCATTTTACCAAAGTGATTTAATTTTACCAAAACAATTCTCAATAACATAAACCGAAGAAACCAAATTTAAATAAGTAATCCTAATCAGAAGAATTCTAAAATATGTATACAACGGTTAAAACTAAGAGCAAATGAAAATTGACATGCACAGATATTGCAAAAAATCTTTAAAAGGAGCGTGTAAAGATTAGTAGTAGTGTGTGTGTATATATATATATATATATTATATATATATATATATATATATATATATATATATATATATATATATATATATATATATATATATATATGTATAAGGAATGAAAAAATATACCAGCGGTGGTTGACGTTATGTTTAAAGAAGAAAAAAACATATATATATATATATATATATATATATATATATATATATATATATATATATATATATATATATATATATATTTGTGTGTGTGTGTGTGTGTTCAGCATCTTATAATGTATTCGTATAATTGAGTTGGTATTTATAATTCTTAACATTATCTGTTTCATAAAGCAGCATCTATCACTTCTGGTGAGTTAAAGGCAAAATACATGAACTAATTGCTATAATAATTAAATGAGTGATTTTGCGCTATGAAACAGGTAGTATAACGAATTGTAAATGTTAATTGATTTAAAGGAATAAATTATGAGATGGTCAACATCATGAATTTTGGGATATAGTCATTTGACATTTATTCACTATCGTGGTCTGTAATTACATCGAGCTTCTTAAATAAGGGTTGATATTTATTATAAGGTAATAATATATATTTTCACAGATATATATATATATATATATATATATATATATATATATATATATATATATATATATATATATATATATATATATATGTGCATTCTTTGTGGCGCCGAGACGTTTCGGGTCGCCTGATGAAGTCTCATTGACTTAAACAGAAGGCAATTTGTAGCGATCATACGTAACTATTTACCTTCAAAGTATATATATATATATATATATATATATATATATATAATATATATATATATATATTATATATATATATATACATACATATATATATTCATATATATACGTATATATGTATATATATATGCCTACTTCATTTAATCACATGAATTAATATACGAAACTAAAGCTTTATGCGTAAACTTTAAGTATTTACTTCAACAGTGATCAATACGTAGGTAGAGCTAGGTAGTAAGTTATAAAAGCTTAATCGCCATATATATATATACATATATATATATATATATATATATATATAATTTTATGCCATAATAATAGAGAAAAACGTGGGTTACGTTGTGTCATTAAGAGCAAGCGTAAGCAGCTTATAATTTCAGTGTCACGTTCGACAAGCAGATTAAAAACTATTTGCTATATTACTTTAAATAACGATTTATGTTCTTGCCGACAAAGTACGGATAAGATACAATATGTTAAGTTCGAATGCAAAGCAACTTCTCTGTGTATCTCAATGTAATATGCATTATGTTTTTGTAAAGATTGGGAAGATTTTTAAGCTTATGTTCTTTCATATCTATATCAGTTGAGGAGTATACATTTGCATGAAGTACTAAAATTGTCTTATATCAAATACATTTCAGATAAACTATTCCATACTTAGGAATTAGATGCATTAACCTTTTTTTGTTGTGTTGTTTTGTTTTATTACATGCTGTTAAGTTATTCTACGACGAATCAATGCATATGTGTTATATTTAGCTCTGTTGATTTCTTTGTTTCATTGGCAATATTTTAGACGCAAATAATCGATCGCAGAGTAAGTTATTTTGTCTACGTATACCGTAGAGGCGGCTGCGTTAAGGTTGATTTGAAATGTACATGGAAATACTAAAAATAAAAGTTTATTTCACACGTGTCTGAACTCCAAATTTTAAGTCATGCAACTCAATACCCGGCTCTTTTCAGGAGGAAACACGTTTGAATCTTTTAATTACAAATGCAATTTAATATATACAGGCAATATGTTTTATAATTAATTCATTGAATCAATAAGTTTAACGTAATATAGTTAAAACACACCATGTCGGAAAATTTAATTACTTTTGTTGTGAAAACATAAATACCACTACCCAGAATCGCCTGAAGATGTAATACTGCTTCCAACGTTGGACGGAGTATTCCTGCATTGACAGATTACAGACTTGAATTATTAATGGAATAAGAATGTGTGTGTGTTTTTTTTTTTCACTACAAGGGCTTTCTCACATAATAGACGTTTTAACATCTTCACTAACTTTCCCGTAAAAGCAGTGTTTTGCTGAGCTCCGTTCTCATGTTCTCTGCAAAGTGCACTTTCTTTCTTCCTTAGTACATAAAACCTACCAAATGGAAAAAAAGTTATATTCCGTGAAAACACATTGCTCCATAATCGCCACCATTATTTTATAATTTAGCAATTATTTTTCTAATGGGTTTTTAAACATCGTTACATTTTTCTCGTTTTTATAAAGTGTTTCATTATTATTTTAAAACTAATAAAACGCTTAATTATTCATTTCTTCTATTTTTTATATTCATTCCTGTTTTGAAATTGTTCTTAATATCTTTATTGCTCCGTTAATTTTTACACTTTCCCACACCTCTCAAAAAATGTCCGTCTATTTTTCTTTATTTTTTTTTTTTACATTATTTCATTTTTACGTTTTAGTGCTTGGTCGTAAATTATTTTGCTCCTCTGGCCTGCCGTCCACAATCTGGTTCTACATTCGCCTTCTTCGTCCCACCTCGTAAATTCTTTTCACGACGATTTGGGTCACATCGGCGGCTCCTTTAACACCGCCATCCTCCGACAACTTCATCCACATTTTGCTCGTCAGTGGTCGTCTCATCTTCATTCCTCTCTTTCTCAACTTCCCACACTTCTCCTACCTCTCACGGTCCCTGTCTTCTTTGGATTTTGTCTCCATCAATACTAATATATTGTGTTGGATTCCTGGTTTATTTTTCGATCCTCGGCGTGCTTTTCCATCGTTGATATACATTTTTATTTATTTCTATATCTTTATTCTGCAGTATTCTTGCTAATGACTTTATCGGTTAGTCTTTTATAATTTCGCGGTGTATTTTTTTTTCAACACTCGCACGATTACATTAGTAAATAAATATGAGTAGAATATAATATTTAATGTTTACACTCTCAAATGGACAAAAGAGATAATATTAAACTAGGGATTTCAGATAATTATATTTGATTATCTGAAATCCCTAGTTTAATATTATCTTAATTTAATTAATTAATATCATTACTTAATATATTCGTGCGGAAATGATTAAAAACAAATTTTTCGATTTTCAAACTATTCCGAAAATTTAAAAACGAAATTATAATAGACTCGATCAATCGGAGAAGTCATATTGGAAATAATCAAAACGAACGTAAATTTATAACGGTATCCGCGGACCAACACATGTTGTATGCAAAGGAGACCAAGCCACAACAAAAAAAAATAGTTCTTTGTAGCATTTATTTCCTCACTGTTTCAGCTGTGACGTCACCCAGGTGATTTAGAACATTTCTCTCGATTATCTCATCTCCCTCGGGATCGTTCTGTTACCTTTTTGTAATCTTTGTTTTCCCACCGGTGATCTTACTTTGCATGCAGTTACAGACGCTTATCCGCGCTGTTACAGAGTTAACCTGCAGAAACTGTAAAAAAAAAAAAAAAAATAATCAATATCACCTCATATTCAACAAGTCTTGCTTAAAGCTGTTAGCATAATAGTGTTTACCATATCTTCGGATTCGCCTCGTGTTTCGGAAGTGTCCCCGACATTCTCATGACGCAAAGCTTATACGGTTAATAGAAGGATAATAAATTCACACTAATTACTTTGAATTTAAGGTTAATCGTAGATTGTGGTTTCAGCAAAAGCCTCAGTTCTTATGTTGTGGTTGGATGAGCTTGACTCGCAGGCGAAGTGAGAAAATATTATTCGAGCAGCGATATTACTATTGAAAACAGGAACTATGAACACTTTTTTTGTAACACAAGCCATTTTATATGGTACGGATATTGCTTTGCATGTGAAAAAGTACAATTTTTCTTCATAACTGCATTACTGCTACTGAAGGATAAAAAATGGAATATTTATCTAGAATGTTAATGCAATTTTTGAAGACGCAACAAAAGGCGCAATCCGAGCTAGATTCCCGTAGAGAGGAGAAATTATTGAAATGGCAAATGGAACAAGAAGAAAGGCAGAAGAAATTACAAATGGAACAATAAGACAGGCAAAAGCAATTACAACCTGTACAGGAAGAAAGGCAGAAGAAATTACAATTTGAATATGAAGAAAGGCAAAATGAACGTTTTGCTAAAACACTGGAACTATTAAAGAATAATCGAGAAAATGTCGACAGTACTAATTTCTCGCATACAACTATATTTAATAGCATGGACACAAGTAATTATGTGCCGGAGGAAGAACATACTTTGAAGCATACTATACAAGATACGAGCATGTCTTTTAACTGGACTGCAAAAGTTGGCCAAATAGCCAGAAAGTGAGCCTTTTACTCAGGAAGTTGGGTGTAAGAGAACACAGAAAGTTCGTAGATTATATACTACCTAAAAAAAAACTACGGAATTAGATTTCATGGAAGCTGTAAAATTACTAAAAGAATTATTTAATCCGAATATATCTCTTTTTCATAAGAGATTGTTGTGTATGAATCTAAGGAAGATGGACAACCAAGATTATTTGAAAAACGCACCAGTTTTCAATAAAACTGTAATAATTTTAAGTTAGGGGAACTAACAGTAGATTATCTCAAATGCCTAATCTTCGCACAAGGGTTAGTATCCACGAAAAATGCAGAAATACGCAGGCGAGTTTGTCTAAGCTGGAATCTGAGCAAGATTAAACACTCTAGACATTAGCAGATGATTGCAAAAGGGTCATTACACTAAAAAAGGATTTAAAAAAAGATAGAAGAATCCGGACTGGCATATTTAAAAAAAAGGTTAGAAAACCATGCACACCGACTAAGAACTATAGAAATAAAAGCAGTCAAAACAGAACGAGATATTCCAAATATAATAATTATAATTATAGTAAAGAATATAACTAGTCTCTTCCTATATATAACTGTAAGAGATGCACAGAAAGACATTTGGAATCAGATTTCCTTATAAGAAGAAAAATGCTACATTTGCAAGAAAGTCTGACACAAAAGCGATTGTTGCAGATATAAAGATTTCACCAGAAAGAGAGTACAGCAAACAAAATCAAATAAAAAATTCTACAAAAATCGGCGAAAATATATAAAAGCGGAAATATTTAAAACTCCAATAAAATTACAACTGGATTCAAAATCCGATATTTGTATAATAAACTTGAATACATGGAAAAAGTTGGGTAAACCAACCATGATGAAAACAAGTAAATCAGCTCGGACGGTAACTGGTGGTGAGATAAAATTTGAAGGAGAAGTTATCCTTCCGATAAAATTGAAAGGGATTACGAAGAAATTAAAAATGTTCGTATTGAAAAAATAGCGTAAACCTGTTTGGAATAGATTTAATTGAGAAATTTGGACTCTGGGATAAGCCAAATAATACATTCTGTAAAAAACAGAATATACTACTCCAACAACAGAAAATATAAAAGAGGACTTAAAAATATTCCCTGATGTATTTATGACTAAATTAGGTCGTTGAAATAAATTTAAGGCCTCGTTTGAACTTAAAGAAAACACCAGCCCAATTTGTAGAAAAAAGCGAAACGTTCCGTTCACTGGGTTGGAAAAGATTAATAAAGAATTATACAGATTGGAACAGACAGGAATACTATCAAGAATAGAATATAGCGACTGGGCAGCCCCCACTGTATATGTAAACAAAAAGAATGATGAAATCAGAGTGTGCGCAGACTTTTCGACGGGTCTAAACTCCATATTACAAGATTACCATTACCCTCTACCAAGCCCAGAGGAAATATTCACAAAGTTGAATGGTGGTAATATCTTCTCCAAGATAGACTTGAGCGACGCGTATTTACAAATGCCGGTCGAGGAGAATTGCTCAAAAATACTATGCATCAACACACTTAAGGGATTGTGCAAATACAACCGGTTGCCCTTTGGCATCAAATTAGCGCCTGCCATTTTTCAACAAGCCATGGACACAATGCTAAGTGGTATTGAGTGCGCATGTGCATACCTAGACGGCATTGTTATCAGGAGCAAATCCCTAGAAGAACATAAGGAGCATTTAAAACAAGCATTCACTCGAATACAAGAATTCGGGTTTAAAGTAAAAGAAAATAAATGCGATTTTTTATGGGCGAAATTAAGTATCTTGGACATATAATAAATAAATATTGGCGAGGTCCAGACCCAGATAGATCTGCGGCAATAAAAACACATGCCAGCACCTAATAACGTAACAACCTTGCAGAGTTTCTTAGGACTCGCAAATTATTACCAATCTTTTATTGAAGGGATGCATAATTTGCGAGCTCCCTTAAATGAGCTGCTAAAAAAGGTCCACAAAATATACATAAAAGGCACCTGAACCAAATAAAAAACGCCACATTTAAGACGGTGATTATACAACAGCAGTCGAAGAGGAGGAAACCATGGACACCATATACGAATCCTTTTATTTGGAACCGCCTCAATCTACACCTGAACCACGAGGATCAGGTAGAAAAAGAAAGTTTAATGAACTATTAATGTTAAATCCTAAGAGAAAAAAGATATTGAAATCTGTGCGACTTCAAATGAGGGGAGGAGGGTGTTGTGGTGTGTTGTAACATTTTGGGTGTATAATGGGGTATTTATTTAAATGCTGCCCACATCAGCATTATTTGGCACAAGGCCTGGAAAGTGGGATACCCGCAGGCTCCCCTAAAGGAGGGGCACTCCTGCAATTCTAAAAATTGCCCGAGTAACCCCGTCGGCATTCCCCGGTCGGAGCGGCTCAGGCAGCAAGCAATAAACTTGCCCCACCGGAAAGCCCGGTGGCAAGGCCTGGGAGGGTGGACCTCCTAGGTATTACCCAGGCGGTGAACCTCAGTCCAACAGATGCTGGGCCGGTTCCCGGCCCCTCACCTGTTGGGCTGAGTGTCAAGTGACGAATCCTTGACTGGTACTACCCTGTCTCCATGCAGCCGAGGCCGCTAGGAGA
The DNA here is from genome assembly GCF_053919585.1 of Euprymna scolopes. Taxonomy (NCBI): domain Eukaryota; kingdom Metazoa; phylum Mollusca; class Cephalopoda; order Sepiida; family Sepiolidae; genus Euprymna; species Euprymna scolopes. The sequence goes on from NC_136490.1 coordinate 105,955,284, forward strand.
CACATCCTATCATAAGAGGTTTATAATGGGGTATTATCCCACACAGTCGGACGATTCTATAAACGATGCTGCTAAGAACTGACGAATCAAATTAATTCACGTTCTGCTACCAACCAATCAGAAACAAGAATTGCTTCATAAATATTAAACCTTTTCTGGAGCAATTTCACATGTTCTTTCCCGGGTTTCGACACGGTAAGAATATTTTGTTCTGTGGATCTGTCTACTACAAACAAGTCACCTCCCAGGACTTGTGTGTAACAGCGAACCATCTGAAACTGTTCTGAAACTTAAAATGGCTTACACTTGTAGAGATCATGGGCCCAGTGTGCGTCTTTATTTCAATGGATCCGAATCAAAATTCGAATTGTGGCAAGTTAAATTTCTAGGATATCTACGAATCCTAAAGCTACACAAAGTACTACAAACACAACCTGAAAACAGAAACTACCCCGACTTCATTGAAAAGAACGCAGCTGTCTTTGCGGAATTAATACAGTGATTAGATGACCGAAGTCTATCACTGGTAATGAGAGAAGCCCTGGACGACGGCTGCAAATCATTAAACATATTAAGAGAGCATTATTTATCGAAAGGAAACCCCAAAATTATTTCTTTATACACTGAACTGACCTCTCTAAAACGAATGGAAGCCGAAACTATTACTGATTATATTATGAGAGCCGAGAAAACTGCAAATTCTTTAAAAATGTCTGGTGAAGTTATATGTGACAGTCTGTTAATTTCCATGGTCCTTAAGAGATTACCGAGTGATTTCAAGCCATTTACCACCGTGATAACCCAGAAAGAAAAACCCATGACTTGTAGCCAATTCAAGGTAGCACTCAGAAGTTACGAAGAAACTGAAAAAATGATCACAGAAAAAAACGAATCCACAAATACCATGAAATTTAAAAATACACACATAAAAACACCAAAATCGAATTATACCCATGCCAGGAATAAAAAAACGCAACTTAGCCAAAAGCAGGTTTTTTTTCCTAAGAAAAGTACAACAATTATTTGCTATAATTGTGGACGACCTAATCACAAGAGTTTCCAATGTAGATACAGGACTGAAAATGGCGACTAAATTAAACATGTAGAGAGCTCTGTTAGCGAACATAAATTTTTATTTTCGTGTACATTTGATGCTTCAAGAAACAATAATAATTTTCTTGTCGATTGTGGGGACACGGCACATGTGATTACAAAGAGGCAATGCGAAAATATCGCTAAAGAACAATAAAGGTTAACTATGTTTCTGTATTCTAGAAAACGCTCTTCTAATCCCAAAATTTGAACAAAATATATTTTCTGTACAAGCTGCCACAAAACAAGGTGCAAATATAAACTTTAGCCCTAATAAATCAAAACTGGTATACCCGAATGGAACTGTATTCGACATTAAAGAAAATGGTATATATTATTTAAATAGCGTAGTCCCATCAAAAACCGCCTGCCATGATCTACAGACATGACATAAAATTCTTGGACACTGCAATATTCCTGATATCAAAAAGTTGCCGACTGTAGTTGATGGAATGCAAATACAAACATCAAAAACCTTCAACTGCGACGTCTGTACGCAAGGGAAAATGACAAACTATCAAAACAAGATACCAGACTAAAAGGAAAAAAAAAATCCTATCAATGGTGCATTGTGACTTGAACGATCACGTAGAACCAATGGCCAGAGAATATTATAGATATGTGTTAAATTTCGTAGATGACCATTCAGGTTTAATAATGGTTTATTTTTTAAAGAATAAATCTGATAACCTGCTAGCAACTAAGAAATATCTAGTCGACAGAGCCCTCTACGGTGAAATCAAGTGTATTCGCTCTGACAACCGTACGGAATTCACCAATAAAGACTTTGAACTTTTACTAATTATCATTCATATCAGGCTCCTAGATCGCCACACCAAAACGGGACTGCTGAACGTGCGTGGCGGACAATTTTTGAAATGGCAAGATGCCTACTCATTGAATCAAAACTCCCTAAAAACCTCTGGACGTGTGCATTTATGGCGGCAGCCTATATACGCACTAGGTGCTTTAACAAAACACTATCTAAAACTCCATATGAATCTTTCTGCGGTAAAAAAATGCACACACATTTAAGCAGAATGGATATATTTGGTTCAAGTGGCTTCGCATATATAGAGAAAAAGAGGAAATTGAATATTAACACATTCATTTGCATATGTGGATAGTAATTACGCATAAATAGGAAGACTCAGTTAGTCTGAGTGGGTGTTCACCAGAAGCCACCGAAGACCGTCGAGAGCAGATATGTTTCTCCAGCAAAGACTCTCTTATTTGACACCATTATGTAAATATCCTGTAAATATACGTTTCCTAATACACTTCTTATTTGATCTACCTTTGTTTGTTGAGTAGTCATTTATATTGATTTCTACGTTACTTGTTTAAACCTGCGAACTAAACACTAAGGTTAAACAGTTTTGTAATAATAGTTTAGAGATAACATGAAAAACTAAAATTATTATGCAATACTCATAGAGGATAACAAGGAGACCTATATGCATAAATTGTTTAGATCACTCAAACAATCCAATAGAGAGTTTCTGAATTTTTGAGATGAGGATTGGTTATTTGTATTATTCATCGGACTACTGTTTTCATCTTGAATGTGATTTTCACAACATTTCGGTCTATATACCTTTCGGTCGATATACGATTCGGTCCGCAAGCATCCGTGGCGCAGTGCTCATAGTACTGGGAAAAATCAGTTGTAAAAGTGATATTCTCCAAAAGGGGGAAGGTTCAATCCCCAGAGTGGGCGACCGAAAAATGCATTTGCGAATTACTTAGGACCTCTATCCAGTCATGGCTGACGCAACAAGAGCACGCTACCCCCGTGAATTAAATAAAGGTTTCCGCTCGAAATTCCGGCAAAATTCGCGAGTTCGACAGAACCATTCCTGAGTTCGAGAAAATACACCTGAAGATGGGGGAGATTATATCGACCGAAACGTTGTGAAAATCACACCCAAGATATGAACATTAATCCGAGGAATAATAATACGATTACTCAATAGAGATAGCTTAAATGGTTAAAAGTAGTTTTTAATAGTTGTTCGTTCTTTCCATCAGCAGAAGATGACACCGCCGGTGATTATGTTTAGTCTTATGTCAGTTAGTATCGGATGAAGTTTCAATATGGATGCTAATGTAGAATAACTGTTTCCTTATCTTTATATGTGGTTATTAGTATTGAAATCGTATAAACAAATAAGTTCAATATTTAATAGATTAATTAAAAAAAAAAACATACGTCAAATTTGTGGCATTGATTATTTTGATAAAGCTTGTATTGCCATTGTTCTAGTATTTTTACCATGTTCCCCTCAAACAAGATAAAGTGTAACGAATACATTAAAGATTACTGTGAACTAGGGATCGTGTATATAATTAAGGAATTTTGCAGCAAGATATATATTTACAACTTATTCTAATTCTGCCTTTTATTACAGTCGAGAAAACAGGACAGAGAGAGGGAACTCCAAACAGTAGCAGTTCGGTGTAGAGATAATCTAGTTATGTGATTTACTCCTGTAATTCAGGTTTTCTTGTTTTCTTGTTAATTTTTGTTTTCCTAGATATAATTACACTGTCGTTTTATAGTTGTTTATTCCTTACTAGTTAGCATTATCCCGTGATGTAAATTGATGCCCAACCTATGTTTCATTTTCTTTTAATTATTTATTTATTTCTTTTTTTTTTGCTGCTACTTTCTTCATGTTGTGGTCGAGTGTTAGTAATCACCTATTTGATACATATTTCATTTGGCTTTTTTCGTGTTTTTTTAGGCATTTCTCTAGTAGTTTTAGTATCATTGGTATTAAAATTGTGTTCAGTTCATTGTCTTTGTTCAGCACTATGTATTCTATGTATTAGCTACGTCGTTTCTCACTATCCTTTTTAATCTGTAAGCGTATAAGTCTTACTTTTACTCCTGATCTAAGATGAAGTAGTAACATAAAATCCGGTGTGAGCGTTCTACCTCTCCAGTAGTTATCTTACTGTTGATGCAGCTGTCTACCTGTATAAGAGCCAAGTACGTCCAAGGGTGGAGTACTGTTGCTGCATCTTTTCTCTTCCCCGCAACCTTTTCCCCACAGAAGAGACGTTACGAGCCGTTCTCTGCTTCATCGGTCTTTTCATAACAAGTGCTTGTCTGAGCACAGATTTATGGTTCCCTTTGTCCTGACTTTCACGATAAACACTCGTCTATTTGAATCCCGATATCGATAATATCCTTCACTATTTCCGTGCCTAACCCTAAGCGTAGATTTCATCAAGAAATCTTCTTTCTTAAAAATGCACGCCTGCGGAAATCTGTTCCGTTTTTCTTCTTTCAAGCTGATTACAATATGGCCGCCTCAAAGTTCAACGTGAACAAGTTTCTAATTAGCCTTCCTACTAAGTAATCTAGTTTACCAAATTTCCCCACTGACTATTACTACGAAATTTGCCTATTGACTACTGTACACTCATTAACCCTTATCTACGAATTGCCTCCGGGCTTTGATAAGTGTTGGTTGTTTTGTAAGAAAAAAAAACTGCTAGTGAGGTAAATCTAGTTTTTTTTTGTTTAAATAGTAGCGTATTCCCTCCTTTTAAGTGAATGCGTTTATCTGTTTGTCCCATTAAATGCTTTGCCTTATTTTATGACACTGCTAGTATTTTATTCTTGTATGATTTGTTTGAATGTACAAAGTGATTTACTTTGCAGGTTTTAAGAGTGAAAATTCCCTAATCCAGCTATTTCCTTCTTGTATTCCTTTTAATATTCTATGCAACATATTTATATGATGTTATTTACTCCTACTCTAACTTGAATGTGGCTACATATGACATAACACGACGAGTCGCCAGGGTCATATCCTGTTCTAAAATGCAACCAACTATAACTCTACGAAGACCGCAAGGGTAACACACAGCAGCCATAATCCAACAAACGCGTTTATGTGAATTTGGTTTTTGGCGGTTCCGATCACGTAAAGCCTAAGAAAGTTTAACAGCTCTTATGGTCACCCAGAATACTCTCACAACACGATAGCTTGACATTAGTTACTTAGTTCTTCACTCTCTTTCTCGGAAAGTCCAAGAGTGATGTAATTGATCTTCTTGAATGAAAGAAAATGGCACACTGCAACGTTGTGATGCGATTAATTTCGTGTACCGTCACTCATAAAATTCGTAAAGTTATTTTTCCTTGTTTTGGTTTGCGTCATCGACGAAACAAATGGAGTTAGCAAGGCAATCGAGAATTACCTGGGCATGCTCACATAATAAAGTCTCTAATATAGCTCTATTAAAACTGGTATTAATGTAAATTTCGACCACCATATGTGGTTGGGTGACATGCTGTATTCATGTATTTTAAAATCCTGATATTAATTGAACCTTATTTGATCTCCTATGTGGCATAATCGCGTGGAGACATGGGTTCTCGTCAGATCACCGAAGTTAAGCAACGTCGAGCCTTGTTAGTAGCAAATCTGAATTCATTTGGGAATTCTAGGCGGTGTATGAGCTTTCCGCTTATCTCGGCATGTGGTTTCAGCCGTCATGTACACACTTCACTGGCTACTAGTATTAAACAATGTCGATTAAGGAGAGGTGTGGCTGGAGATTGCGCACCTTCTGTCACAAAAATTACAGGCGCAGGCACTCCTCCGTGGATATCCATAGTCTGTTAAAGACTAAAGGGGCCCAATTTATCTCATCACCTTTTGCGATTGTAACAGCGAACTTTTCTGTCTATTTCTGTATTTTTGAGGTCATGTTGTCTTTCTTTAATCATCTCATAAATCGTCTTTGTAGCTGTGTATCCTGCTAATTCATTCATGGTATATTGCCCTAGTATTTGGTCGTCAGAAGTATATGCTCAGACTAATGCCATGCCTAAAATGACCCTTAAAAATATATAAAACACATGCGATTCACCTGACACTAAACATAATCTCACACTTTTACATTTAAATGCTCGTTGATGCCGTAATATTTCCTAGTCAAATAGCTTATCATTCTTGTCGCCATTGATCTCGTTTTACTTAATTATCCTCACACGTTTAACAAAGAGTACACAACGCTGTAAAATAGATTTTGTTTTAGTAAACACACACGTTACTTTTATAAATTTGGCCCCAGACACTGTAGGCACAAGGCTCTAGTGACAATATTTTTTTTCTCTAGAAAAAAAAAACTATGAAAAAATATACTTGAATGAGACGTTTACGTCTTAGGACATTAGTTCCTCATATATTTATATCTTAGGTTATTCCTGGAATAAGAAGACAATACTGTAAGAAGCAGAATATTCAAATCCGAAGGAAGTACGTTGAACCTACATGAAGATGGGTTTTAAGGATAAAATCCGCCAATAATTTTTAATTATTATCAAGCATTTTCATATTCAGTTATATATAAAAAACCGCTGAAAAACCTCGATATTTGTAGTAAAAACTTTACTACCTGACCACGGAATGCAACAGTTCATCATGGAATAGTTTAAACGTATCTATTGCCCTATTTAAAACCTTTACGCTAAACTTAATGTTACAATAACAATCACTACAGCAAACAATGTCATTATAATTTTTTCCGAAGAATCATAAATAAAGTGATTTACGTAAAATTGACGTTAAATATAGCAGTAGTTCCTGGCGGACTATGGAGTTGGGCTATGTTTTTTTTTTTTTTTAAATCGTGGAGATTGGCAACACCGTGAGCGAAAGTAATTATTCATATCCCCTTCATTTTTTTTTACAGTATCCAACCCCTTCAAACACCGATATTCACACCTAGACAAGGGAGTAACCCCTTTTTTATTTTGTTGTTACTTAAACAAAAGGAGACATAAAATTCATTGGTTTGGGTAAATACATGCGGTTATCGATCCATACTTACACATCGTGTCAGAAAGAATAATATCACCTCAAACGCCGTCCACGCAACAAAACTATAAACGATAAACAAAAGGTTTACCTACTGTGTCTTACAAAAGAATAATGGCTCAGAATATATTTGGTCCAACCGATAACTAAAGCGGTTTAAGTTTAATTTTTGCGTTTGTTTAAGGGATTTTACATCCACATATAATGATATTTCTTATTGTTTTATAGAGGTATTACGGTTGATCATCAATAAATACGATGCATAGATGCACAACATTCCGTCTCGCCTCTTAGACGGCGATAGATTTTGAAGCATGAATTCATTTTGAGAAAGTTCTGGGATATATATTACTAGCAAGATCCGTTTACCGGCGTTTCACGGTTTAAATATGAAACAAGCAAGAGTAGAATTGTTAAATGATCCCCCCACGTTTTCGTAAACGCCCTGATAACCTTATATATATATATATATATATATATATATATATATATATATATATATATATATATATATATATATATATATATATATATATATATATATATATACTAGCAAGTTACCTGGCGTTCTCGGATGCTAAAATACGATGAAATACGTTTGTTATTTTTAATTCATGCAGATTTCGTCATTTTTATAATATATTCTATTTTGCATTGATTATTATATATTATACCCAATATATATTAATTATCTCGGCATGCTAGGTCGTAAAATATGTTTTTCTATAATATATTTATACATGACAATTTCCTATTTATAATCATAGAGCGAATACTTTATTAATTTTTATATTCTACACAATACATTGTAGTGATTTTAAAGGTTAAAATTGAAACAAAATATTTAATGCTATGTAAAAATGGACAGATCCAAGTAAGTAAAAGAGAAAACTACATAGTCTGAAAATGATATTTGGAAAAGATTGGAATCGAATCCAGTAAATTGCTTAACATTTAGTTGGTTGCTCACATATCCATGAGTGAGCATATTAAGAATATATATATATATATATATATATATATATATATATATATATATATATATACATACATACATATATATGGGTGTGTGGGTGGGTGTGCGTGCGTATGCGTGTGCGTGTGTGTATGTGTGTGTATGTGTGTGTATTTATCAAATTAATCAGACTGTAAATATGGTTATGCATATGTCAGCTTATATATATATATATATATATATATATATATATATATATATATATATATGGGTGTGTGTGTGGGTGTGCGTGCGTATGCGTGTGTGTATGTGCGTGTATGTGTGTGTATTTATCAAATTAATCAGACTGTAAATATGGTTATGCATATGCCAGCTTATATATATATATATATATATATATATATATATATATATATATATATATATATATATATATATGGGTATGTGGGTGGGTGTGCGTTTGTGTCCGTGTGTATGTGTGTGTATTTATCAAATTAATCAGACTATGTTTTACTTAACGATCAATAACAATAATATATACCGCAAGCTAGTAATAAAAGAGAAAAATGCCAACAAATATGTTTTAATGAAGCTGATACTTTTAGGGATTGTTCACAGATTATTTTTTCGAAATAAAACACGCAATATATTTTTTAATAATACACGCAAATAGGTTTTGGTTAAAGAAGAGGCAACCTTTTTATTTAATTAACGTTTACAATATAAAACTGACTCAAATGTGATTAATTTACAAGTTTTAATAAATACTCAGAAAGTAATGATGATTGTTCCATAAAAAATAATAAAAACACATTATATATATGTATATATATATATATACATATATATATATATATATATATATATATATATATATATATATATGATTGTTGCAACGTCTTGTCAGAGGAGTTCCACTCCCTCAGTCTCGTAAATTCATGTGCCCGAATATGCTTTTTCAGCATTGCCAGCGATCTACACGCCCTCTAGCAGACATAACCCTTAAGACATTAATTGCTTTGGATGAAACTAACAGCAGCGGAACCTGTATCGTCGTGCATTTTCATGTGATTAATAAAACTTGCCTTAGACAAGAGAGCCCTATGGTTAGAAGGCAGAGTGTGGTATTTCTGACATGCTATCTTGAGTGTTCTACGCCAGTCTATATCAGTGTCCGCTACTGCTTGCGATCATACGCTAGGGACTGTCAACAGGATTATGAAAGCTCACCAGATTCTCTTTGATGCTATCACGAAAACGGTTTTGGGGGCTTGTGCTGGGGTCTTTTTCCAAGAAAGGGCTCACCATAGAACAACTCTTTTGGTAGTCGATAGTTTTCAAACCGAATAAAATGACCCGCCCAACGCATTTAGTTCTTAATTACAATGGAACAATGGAAGCAATACTAGTTTTGTTGGTGTTATTTAACACATATGTATCAGGTACAAAGCTATCCGACTTCAAACCAAGAATATGTCGGAGACAGTGCTGATGGAACCTCCCGGGCAATTCTATATGTAACCATACCAGGTCCAAGTTTCAGATCCATAGTGTGGGAAGAGTACTACACATGCTTGATATATGGAATTTTTAGTTATCAGAATAAGATCACCGTCAGACCATACTCTGTCTTTAACCTTCCGAAAGCTATCTTATTCTGCATCAAGATTGTCATCATTTGATAAGGTACTCCTAAAGTAGGCAACTTTTTTCCGACTACAAGGCGCTTTCAACAGATTGAGATATCAGGTTCACATACAGATTATCGGGAGCGAGAATATTTTTTTTTTTTTTTTTTTACAAAGGCATCACCACATTATCAAGGCCCAGAGGCCACTCAAGGATAAGGGTTAAAGAGTGTACAGTAGAAGTTGGTCAATATAGTAATCATTAGTAATGAAAATTTGGTAAATTTAATAACTTATATGGAACGGCTCATCAAGAACTTATTTACTTTAGACTTGAAGAAAACCATATTGTAGTCAGCCGGAAAGCAGGAAAACGGAAGACAATTCCACAGGCGTGCAGTTCTAAGAAAGAAGCTTTGTTCATGGAATCTACGTTTAGGTTTAGGCACAGATAAAGAGTGGGGGAAATTATTGATAGTGTTTACAGCTAGACGAGTGTTTCTTGTGAAAGTTTGGCGAGGGGGGACCATAGATTGAAGCTCAGTTGAACACTTTCCATGAAAATAACGATACATCAGAGACAAACTCGCAACATCTCTTCTGTGAGATAGAGGTTGCAAGGAGGAGAAAAGGACATCTCCTACGAGGCTACGAAGTCTATTTTGAACTCTATCAAGGCAGGACAAGTTCTTTCTAGCAGCTCCTGCCCAGATGTGGCAACAGTATTCCATCCTTGGACGTACCTGGCTCTTATATAGATAGAGAATAGCATCAGCAGTGAGATATCTACTGGATCGATAGAAAGATCCGACCATTTTTCCAGCGGCCTTGGCAACAGATTTGATATACGTGTTCCATTTAAGATCAGGAGTAATGGTCAAGCCCAGAAGCTTGTCAAAACTTGAGGCCTCCTGAAGACGAGAGCCATTCATTTCAATTGATGACAAATGTGGATTAGAATGTTGATGATGTAAAGAGAGAAGCTTGGTTTTAGATGCATTAAAAGTAACCAGCCACTCCTTTCCCCATTGTACTACGTGCTCAAGATCAGAGGAGAGAGAATTGGAGAGAACTTGCTCGTTTACTGTCTTAGATGTGGTACCATAAATGGTAGTGTCGTCAGCATAAATGTCTACAAATGATGTAAGGATATGATTTGGAAGATCATTAATGTAGATCAGGAAAAGAGTTGGGCCCAGGATGGATCCCTGAGGGACACCGGCATTAATATTGTGAGCTTCTGATTTTTGCCCCTCAACTACTACTCTTATGAATCTATCAGAAAGAAATGATTTAATAATTGAGAAAACTTTTCCAGCTATACCATAGCTAGCGATCTTATGAAGTAAACCTTTATGCCATACCCTATCAAAGGCTTTAGATATGTCAAGAGCAATTGCCCTAGAAAGATTGCCACCGTCGAGAGATTTGCTAATCCTATGCGATATAACTGTAAGGACATCTGCTGTAGATCTAGCAGAACGGAAACCATATTGAGTGTCACTAAGAAGGTTATTTTTGTTGAGATGTTTGATTACTTCTGTATTTAATACAGATTCTAGCAACTTACTCATGACGCACAGGAGACTTATTGGCCTGTACTGAGAGGGGGATGAGCGATCACCTGAATTCTTAAATACAGGGCATACTGATGAGATTTTCCAGGGAGATGGGAAACTATTCTCCTTAAGACAACGTTTAAACAGTTTTGTAAGTATGGGCGCTAGTTCAGGTTGAAGTTTTTTGAGTACTATAATTGGAATACCATCAGGGCCAGTTGCTTTACTGGAATCAAGGTTTTTGATTAGCTTGGCAACATCACGTACAGATATACGTATATCACATAGCGTGTTTTCTGATACAAGAGGAAATATTGGGGGTTGGCGGTCTTGGTCGCAAAGGGTAGAATTAGCTGCAAAGTTCTTGACAAAGAGTTTGGCTTTGTCTGATGCTGACGAGATTACCTCAGATCCATTGATAATAGTTGGGATGGAGCACACGCTTCTGTTCAGGATTCTGTTTGCTATTTGCCAAAACTGGTGGGAACCAAGCCGCTGCTCAGCTACTTTGGACTTAACAGATTGAGCATACAACTCTCTTGCGTTCCTTATTACTTTCTTACAATGGTTGCTGGCAGTCCTGAAAACGGCTTTAGTTTCCATACATCTATTACGTTTGAAGCAGTGGAAAAAGTGATTTCTGTGCGCAATGGCAGCAGCACATTCTGGAGAGAACCATGGCTGGCTGTTAGGTTTTTGCTGAAATTTTTTAGAGGGTATGAAATGGTCAATACCTACAATTAACCATTCAGTTAGGTCTAATACTATAGAGGACACATCCTTTTTAAACATGGAATGCAGAGGTAGATCAGATATAAATGTACGGAAGCTATCCCAGTCAGCCTTAGTGTATCGATATACTGTACGATGAAGAGGTACGTCTGGGGACTTATTACATTTCATTTTTATCTTAATTGATACAACAGAGTGGTCGGAAGATCCAAGAGGCGACAGAACAGAAACTGAACATAGTTCAGGGCAAGTTGTGAGAAAAAGGTCTAGTAGGCTCGCATACTGGCCGTCATTATCGGGCACACGGGTAGGTTCCTGAACAATCTGAGTGAGGTCATAGGCAATGGAGAAATCATGACAGAACCTCCCCTCATCATCGGTCTTGTTTGAGTGGGTCAACCATTCGACGTTGTGAACATTGAAGTCTCCACATACGTGAATGTTAGCTGAAGGATAAGTAGAAAGGACTTGGTCAATTTTCTCAGATATGCTTTGAAAGATAGTAACTCCGCTGTTGTGGGGGCGATAGAGAGTAAATATAAATGCAGTAGTGTGAGCTAAAGCAACCCGGAAGCACATATAAGGTAAGTTAGGATCTTCCCTGGAGATGTCCCTCCCACATGGAAAGCTATCTTTAATATAGGCACATATTCCATGCCCATGGCGATCTTGGGGGTCAGATTTAGAAGTTAAGTTAGAGTATCCTGTAATTGCAAACTCATCAAGGGAAATATACATGCCTTTAGTTTTCTTAATGCTAACTGTCAGTTCGAAGCAGGTACAAGCATTTGTAAAGAGATACATGACTAGTTGTATATCTACTGTGGAGGGTGTTACCAGCATCATCAGCATACAACAGTTCCCTAACAAGTCTATCACTAACAAGTGTTTTGGCTTAAAAGCTTTGGAGGTTGAACACCGTTCCAGTCGTTCGGAATCTAATATAAACACCCATATCACAATCGTGGAAACCATAACAGAGCACAGCAGTCAGATAGAGCGAAAACAATGTTGGAGCAGCTATATCACCCTGCATCACGCCATTATCAATGGGGAATTCTTCCGAAAGCTGACCATTGAAGTTGATGCGACCTTTCATACTATGATGAAGTTGATTGAATTTTTCCGTAAAAGGAGATGTACAGTCAAATTTTTTCCAACATGTTCCAGAAAGCCTCAAGGTTGACTGTGTCAAACACCTTGGTTAATTCTACAAACACCTGGCAAAGAGGCATAGGCTGCTCAATGCCTTTTTCCAAAAGCTGTCTAGCAGAAACCACCATATCCACGGTTTCTCGTCCACCTTTAAAACCAGAGTGGGATGTCGGAAGGATATCAGGACATATATATTTTTCCAATCGGTTTAGCAAAAGCCGTACAAATACCTTTCCGGTCACACTCAGCAGAAAGATATCTCGATAATTACCACAATCAGACCTTGTACCCTTTCTTTGTACAACATAATCAGGATGGCATCTACTGAATCTTGGGCAACCGGGACGCACATCTATACTGATATTATCAAAGAGTGTACCACACACTGTACATTGACATCTCCATGTTTCAGCAGCTCAATAGAGGTGCCATCCAGCTCAGGGGCTTTGTCCGAGTTTATCTGTTTAATGCAGTTAACTCTTTCCACAAGAGTGGATACTTTTTATTGCAACAACATCAACATTAGATTGGTTGTGAAAAAGTGTTCATGTTATCGATGCATAATTTCATCAGAGGTTTTCAGCAAGTTTTTCCAATCATTCGCCAGGAGTGATGTAGTTGAAGAGGATTTCGGACCATGAGGCAATGTGTAAAATGTATTGGCATCACTATGGTCGTAGGTAGTCTGTATCCCCCTGAGGAGGTAACAGCATTAATTTTTATTATTATTATTATTTGGCACACACAACACTGAACCTCACTGCGCACAGAAGAGAAGTGGGCAGCAAAAGCTGGATTGTACAGAGTATAAGAGTTAAGAAGTTTCAAATTAGCGTTCCGCTTTCTATCAATTTTAAGGTTAATTTGATTGCAATTATCAGCAAACAAATCTCGATGTCTGGAAACCTTGAACCCAAGAGTTTCAACACACTTTTGATATATTGTATCTCTTACTGTCTCCCAATCACGATCTGAGAAATCCACCATGTTGTTGAAAGCAGATTTCAAGGAGCTTCGTAGGAGTGGATCCTTCAATTTGCATAGGCACTTTGACTCCATTGAAACGGTTTTTTGCAGGCTGTAATTTTAAGTTTAACTCTGACCATTAAATGAGCAGTACCACAGTCGGAAACACGCATTACTCTAACTTTGAAAAAAATTCCAAGATCACCATGTCTACACAGTATGTAATCAAGAAAATGGCCATGTGTAGACTGGGGATGGAACCAGGTCTCCTTGTTTTTTTCTCATGGAAGAAAGCGTTCGTGTAAACAAGATCTAGTTCACTGCAGAGATGGAGGAGCAGCATAATATATGAATTGACTCATATGGAACCAACGGAAACCAAGTCTCATTGGTCCACCCTGTGCAGTGAAGCCAACAAGAACCACTAAACACTCATCACTTAGCACACGGGTGATAACAGATCTAAGCATATGATAAAAGGAAGTAATATCGTCTTCAAACGAAGTAAGAGTCGGCACATAGACAGGAAGAACAACCATGAAACATCCAACAGAAAGGGGGATTCTCAATTTCATTGTACAGTCATTTCTGCCCACTGGCTGTTCGATCTTGTCAATTAAGGAATTCTTAACTGCAGAGCCAACACCAGCCTCATGCCTCTCCTTTTAATATCTACCAGACCAGAAGATAGTGTAGCCCGACTGACGCTCAACCAGTTGATTCTCACTTGCGATACGTGTCTCATAGAGTGCAACAATGTCTATATTGTATCTTTGCAATTCTTTAGCCAACATTGCAGTCTTCCGTTCTAGTCTTTAACCATTGTCAATAAATGTTCTCAAATTCCAGCAACAAAGTTTGAGTGGGAGTCGTTTAGCATAATGTCTTCCGTTTCTGTTAATATGGACATCCATCAACGGCAGGTAGCTGACAAGCAGATCAAAGGCTCCCTTGTTCCCTACCAAATTATTTGGTGAGCAGTGCTTTCCTTAAAAGGCTGCACAATCACCAAAAAAAACCCGCCAAGCAAACAACTGTCTAAGTATTGCTGTGTAAAGTAATGTTAGGCTAGGCTTTTTGTCAGCTGTGTGCTGATCAGTTATTACATTGTTCCAGCCCCACAGGCCAACTCGCGTCACAATTTTCCATCGCCAAAAGACTTTTTTTTCTTTTTTTAGACAAATATTTGAGAGAGTATGTGTACAAAGATATTATTACAGCGATTTAGCTTTGTACGACAGTTAATCTCTCTCTTTCTCTCTCTCTCTCTCTCTCTCTCTCTCTGTGCAAAACTTTTATATCCAGCAACAGGCAAGAGCAACATAGCCAGCAACAAGTCAAACTGCAGACCAGTTTAATGCGGATACTGGTCTTCCGTCTTATATATTTTTTAAATCAGAGATGTGCTTCTGCTAGAGATGGTTGCATCGACCATGGTTTGCTGGAGCCCTCTCCACAGCAACAACATTCGATCCATGTCAAGGACTTAGGTTGCTGGCCATCATAACATACTCTACATGCCTGTGGGGCATGCATACCTACACAGACAGGCCTAAGCCCATCTGAAGGTTTCTGACACGGTTACCTCACCCTTAGCCTTGAGTTAAAAATAAATTTGAAAATAAGGCAGTGGGGGACCACTTATTTGGCGCAGAACACTCACTGTTCATCAGAGCCCCAACAGTGAGTAATTAAAAATAAATCAATCACATGCAGCACGTAAAACAGGGAGTCATGAATATCGGTGTTTGTTAATTTTTGTATTAAGAGAAGCTTTTACAAACGGTAAAATAATTTTATAGTCATGACGATAATGATGATGATTGCAATTAAATGAATCCAAACGATAAATAATAATATAAAACAAATCCAACACATGCAACACTTAAAAAAAGCAGTTATGAATACCGGTGTTTGTTATAGTTTGAATTGAGAGAAGCGTTTATAAACAGTGGAATTCCTCAATAATCGTGACTATACTAATAATGTTTACAATTAAATGAATCCAAACGCTGAATAATTATAAAAAAACAAATTCAACACGTAAAATGAGCAGTCATGCATCTCGGTGTTTGTTAATTTTTAATTGAGAGTAGCGTTTAAAAACTGTAGAATTCCTCAATAGTCATGAGGATAGTGGTTTACAATTAAATGAATATATATATATATATATATATATATATATATATATATATATATATATATATATATATATATTATACATGCATACATACATGTATATTCATATATATATATATATATATATATATATGCATATATGTACATATATATACAGATATATACAATATATATACACATATACATAAATATATATATATATATATGTATATATATATATACACCCGCACATTATATATATATATATATGTGTGTGTGTGTGTGTGTGTGTGTGTGTGTGTGTGTGTGTGTGTGTGTGTGTGTGTGTGTGTGTGTGTGTGTGTGCAGTGAGTCAGGAGAAACTGATATTTTTAGTAAAACGAAATTTTATAATGTACATAAATAAATCCCTTACTCAATGAGCGTCCTGAAAACATACGTTTCTCGTGACTCACCATCTAAAGAGATTGGTCATCGTTTTTTTTTTGTATCACCTGATCGAATATGTAATGGCGTTAATTTAATTTTTAAATTGCTAGCAATAAAAAAGGAGAACAGAAGTATATTTAGTAATTTATTTAGAAAGTTGTTGTTTTAAGAAGTGTAACCCTTTAGAAAAAAATCATATGTAATTTTTCTCACGACTAAAATAAGATCTATGTGAAAATGAATTTCTCTACTAAAATTAACATTAGGTAAACAGTTTTCATAAATAATAGATAATAACATAACACTCGAAAATAAACATTTATAAATCATTTAATAAACTAAACTGATATACACGGACTTATACGGAACTCAGTATATGCTTTTATGATAACTTATATATTACTCATGAACATGTGTTATTAGTATATCTGAAGCCAATATTTATTTAATATTTTTATTAATTTTGCTTTACATATACTATTCATAGAGAGTTGCTATCTGGGTGCTTTTATGAAGTCCTATCATATGTCATCACACAATAGTTAATGATATGGTTCTCGATACAAGTACGGTATTTTAACATTTATATCAAAGCGATATTAAGTAAATTATACCATTAAGAACTAATGTATTCACTAACAACTAGCAGGCTACCAATCGTTGACCATAGGATCTACTTTGATTTTTCACCACCTTACAGGACGTAATACTTGATATCATACACGACGTTATCTACTATGACGTCATGTGTGAACATTTGATAGGACTTTATAGATGATATGGTAACACACACCCACACCCACACCCACATATATAACATAAATAAATATATATGTATATATATATATATATATATATATATATGTAATATATATACATATATATATATATATATATATATATATATATATATATATATATATATATATATATATATATGCATATTATATGCTATGACGCCATTGGGATCAAACAAATAAATATCCAAGTATACGGATTTCTTATAATAGACTAACGAACTATCCACCTCTGTCAGGGGAATCTTTTCATTAATTTTGGCCTCAAGTATATGACGCCATGTATGACGTTATCTGTTGTGGTTTTAAGTCTAACATATATGACATTTAACATGCATATATATATATATATATATATATATATATACATACATATATATATATATATATATATATATTAGGCACACTCATATGACGTAATCCATGATATTATTTTGACCAAACAAATAAGCAAACAAACGAACGGACAGGAATATGTTATTATTTCTGTAACTAAATGTCCATTCAGCGACAACCCTGTTCTGCAATAACGATTCTATTCTCCGATAAATTACTTTTTGTTTTACTTTTTGCGATTGATGTGTATTGCTTTAATTAGGGTCTGTTTAGGATATTCGACGGCTGAAAGGAAGTGATCAAACACCTAACAAGGAGTCAGAAAACTCCTTAGTTAACAGGTAGCATCGTCAATCATCTGTAAACAGTGTCTAGAATGGCTCAAGCATACCTCAAAATTGGTCCTGAGAGAATTTGAAGCCGGGTGATCCAAACGGACGGCTGATGAGAAAAGATGAAGAAAAAGATGAAAAATCAACTGGAAGCAAGCACTCAAGATAGTTTTGATTGCAATGGAAAGAAACTTGAAAGACGTTGTGGATCTGATTTAGATTGAAAACAGTGCTACATTCCTATTGTTTCATGCTGTGTCGTTCCGAAGAGTTTACGACTCCTATTGTATTTATTATGGTTACTTATTATGCGACTATTCCTGAGGGCATATATTATGTACGGCATAATAACGTTGACACACCGGTTCTTGTCAGATCACCGGAGTTAAGCAACGTTGAGCCTGGCTAATACCAGATGGGTGACCATTTGGGAATTCTAGGCGCTGTATGTGCTCTCCGCTTATCTCGGCATTGTTTCCAGTCGTCTTGTACCTCAACTTGCCACAGGTGTGCAACAATGTTGACTCAGGAGAGGCGTGGTTGGAGATTGCGCGACTCTTGCCACACAAATTTCACGCGCAGGCACCCTTACAGTGGGTATTAACTTTATTCCTGAGGACAGTACTCTAAGCTTTGGCTGAAGAACTATCTATGCTGTTGTCATAAAACTATCTAAATAATCCTTAGTGATTTGGAAGTAACAATAAATTATATGTTATTTCCTTACTGTACAATCCTTGCGGGTATTTAATCTCCTTTGTGGATGTAGTGTAGTATCTGATCTGTGATAATGATGTTGTCTTGTATAAGGGCTGATTTACTGATATACTGGATAAGTAACTCGACCTGTATTTTGCTTTTAAAAATAATAAATAATAATACATTTTACTACTCTGAAGATTTTCTTGCCTCATAACCTTTTACCTAATCTTCAGAAATGTTTTAATATATTCATGAATTGTGTAATGTATTTAAATACATCTTCAGTTGAATAAGACCAAGCGAATTGGATTTTTATTCAAATATATCAGATCGGCTAAGCATATATTGAAATATTTCTGAAGAATATATAAACAAGAAGATCGCAGAAAACTTGTCGAATCAGTCTCGTTTATTATTATTCATTATACATGAATTCAAACAAGTTTGGTCAAACGAAATGAAAAACCTTTGCCTATTGATCCGGTTTAAAAAAAATGCTCATTATTCTCATATAGATTGATGTGTCAGTAAAAATAAAGGAGCGACACTATGTATACAACCCGCATGCCAATTCAATATAAAGCAATGAATAAAAGTCAAAATGAAACTGTCTTTGTAATCAAATCTTAAATTACAAGTAGTGGCTGGGAGTGTCGATAATGTTTATTAGTAAATAGTTCTAGCCTTGTATACGAATTGATTAAATTTTTTTGTTTTAGCATTGTATACGAATTGGATTTTTTTTTAGTTTTAGCCTTGTATACGAATTGGATTTTTTTTTTTAGTTTCAGCCTTGTATACGAATTGGATTTTTTTTTTAGTTTTAGCCTTGTATACGAATTGTTTTTTTTTTTAGTTTTAGCCTTGTATACGAATTGGATTTTTTTTTTAGTTTTAGCCTTGTATAAGAATTGGATTTTTTTTTTTAGTTTTAGCCTTGTATACGAATTGGATTTTTTTAAGTTTTAGCATTGTATACAATTGGATTTTTTTTGTTTTAACCTTTTATCATAATTGGATTTTTTTTTTTAGTTTTAGGCTTGTATACGAATTGGATTTTTTTTTTAGTTTTAGCCTTTTCTACGAATTGGATTTTTTTTTTTAGTTTTAGCCTTATATGCGAATTGGATTTTTTTTTTTAGTTTTAGCCTTGTATACGAATTGGATTTTTTTTTTAGTTTTAGCCTTGTATACGAATTGGATTTTGTTTTTAGTTTTAGCCTTTTATGCGAATTGGATTTTTTTTTAGTTTTAGCCTTTTCTACGAATTGGATTTTTTTTTTAGTTTTAGCCTTTTATGCGAATTGGATTTTTTTTTTAGTTTTAGCCTTTTCTACGAATTGGATTTTGTTTTTAGTTTTAGCCTTTTATGCGAATTGGATTTTTTTTTAGTTTTAGCCTTTTCTACGAATTGGATTTTGTTTTTAGTTTTAGCCTTTTCTACGAATTGGATTTTGTTTTTAGTTTTAGCCTTTTATGCGAATTGGATTTTTTTTTAGTTTTAGCCTTTTCTACGAATTGGATTTTTTTTTAGTTTAAGCCTTGTATAAGAATTGGATTTTTTTTTTAGTTTTAGCCTTTTCTACGAATTGGATTTTTTTTTTAGTTTTAGCCTTATATGCGAATTGGATTTTGTTTTAGTTTTAGCCTTTTCTACGAATTGGATTTTTTTTTTAGTTTAAGCCTTGTATAAGAATTGGATTTTTTTAGTTTTAGCCTTGTATAAGAATTGGAGTTTTTAAGAGTTTTAGCCTTGTATACGAATTGCATTTTTTGTTTAATTTTAGTCTTGTATAAGAATTGACTACAGATTTTGGTTTTATCCTCGTATTACAGTTGAATAAAATAATTAGGTTTAACCTTGCATGGGAATTAAAGAAAGGTATAAGTTAAATAAGTCAACACACTATAGTGTGTTACTATTAGAGCCTGTGTTTTTTATTAATTTTGTTTGAACACAAAATTGACAACAAGATTACGTGATGAATTGTCGTGAATATGTAAACTAAGATGAGATCGATTAACCGAAGTTTATGTATCAAAATCATTTAAATTTAGAAATGAAGTATCTACTTAAAAGTTATTATAGTATTTATTTCAATAGTGCTCATTACATAGGGGCATTTTTGGAACAAAAACAACAACAACAACAACAGCAGCATCAACAACAACCACAA
This sequence comes from Euprymna scolopes, assembly GCF_053919585.1. Taxonomy (NCBI): domain Eukaryota; kingdom Metazoa; phylum Mollusca; class Cephalopoda; order Sepiida; family Sepiolidae; genus Euprymna; species Euprymna scolopes. The sequence goes on from NC_136490.1 coordinate 105,976,102, forward strand.
TAATACTGATAATATCTATGATTATTATGATTATTATTATTATTATTATTATTATTATTAATGTTATTATTATAATAAGCGCTAGGGTCAATATCGAATGATTTCGAAAAAAAGAATGGGTGATATTGGAATCAGAAGGATGACCGAGAAGGTACAACGGATTTCAATAATTAAAACTGCAGAAATATTAAGGCAAACACTTCAATGTGGAGACTGACACCACACATAAACTATACGCACATACTGGAGCATAAAATGGAATTATGAAAATTAAGACTGTGTAATTGTAAGATACCAACCCTACCTTTTTTGTGAGTGTCACCATAAACTGGCATCATGTCAACTAATAAAGAGGGTCAAGGTAAATGGAAAGAGTGAATGGAGAAAGCATAGCCAAACCTCCACTGGCTGAGTGCAAAGAGAATTGGAACCTTAAGGAGGTTTATTGCCACCCAAATTCAAGTAAAGGCCAATGGTCGTCGCCATCGAGAAATCAATGGTAAACGGCTGTTGCGATAACGTAAATTCTTTTGCAGGGGTTATCGAAAGGGGTTGAATCTCCTGGTTGTCTAGGGGGACGTGTTTCCCCTCGGAATCCATGTAACATCACAAATTGTTCTCAAAGAGAAATCCTTGATGACGGCTTGTGTGAATACTACTAGTGAGTATTTAATAATATATAAATAAACACAGTAGAGAGTTGTATGTGCGTGCGCATGACAAAAACTATTTTCGCAATAAACTCTCGTACTACTTGTCACACAACACTGAAATTAACAGGAAGTAGTAATCATACACCAAGGATGGCTTCAAACGAGAAACAAATCTTTGTTAGGATGCATAAACGACACGTACAGAAATATGTTGGCCAGTTGAAATGTAAACTTGTCATTTTTAATTTCGGACATAATTGTTATACTTTTCTCGCATTGAAGTGATTGAATTATTACTCTTTCTTACGTATGTGTCGATAGCTCAAATGGTAGGGAACAGGCGGGGAGTTTCGATTCTAACTGATGACATCTATTGCTTTGTTGTTTTTTTACTTTTCAAATCAGTACTCTTTCTGTCCCCTTTTCTTTCTCTTTCTCTCCCTCCCTTCTTATATATATATATATATATATATATATATATATATATATATATATATATATATGTGTGTGTGTGTGTGTGTGTGTGTGTGTGGGTGTGTGTGTATACGTATACCTACATACATATACATACACATACATATATACATATACATATATACATCATATATATATATATATAGAGAGAGAGAGAGAGAGAGAGAACGAAAGAGAGAGAGAGAAAATTATATATATATATATATATGTTTATATATATATATATATATATATATATATATATATATATATATATATATAATTTGCTCTATAATAATAAATACGAAATCCGTGTGGATTTAATGTAGCATATTTTACGTTAAAAAATAATTCTAAAATTTAAAATGAAAAATGAGATTGCATTGAATAAATATTAACATTGCTCCTATTCTCCTTATTGAATAAATTTAAACAACAACCGCTTTTTGAAATTATACAAATAAGTATGCCGAAATGTCTGCAAATAGACAAAACAAATTCCAGATACGAAACTAACATAGAATCAAAACAATAGAGCTAAAGCATAGTTAATTAGTCCGGAACAGAAAAAATAAATGTCATTTAACTGGACAAATCCGCTCCCTCCGATATTAATAAATAAATTAGACTAGGCAAGCCACGTTGTTTTCGCCCTCTGTCTGCTTTGGAATCTGCGATCGGCCAATATCTAATTGAAAATTCAGCTTCTGCAAATGCTTTTATAAAATAAATTGTTTCAGAATATTGCACCTGGCTGACTCACAAAACCATTTAAAGATTTTGGAGTCTGTCTCAGTTCTTTCACGCAAGCCGTCGCTTTGCCGACAAAATAAAAAAAAACATCGTTAAATCATTAGAAATGCTCAGAGATATATCTCATTCGTTCTCATACTGCTTCTATCTCAATTGTATATATATATATATATATATATATATATATATATATATATATATTATATTATTATATTTTACACGATTTCCAATCGCCTTTTCCTCCTTTTTTTTGTATATCTCTCAGTATTTTCTGTTGCCTTACGATTTAATTCGTCTTTACGTCGGGTGATACAAACGATTAATTCCTGATGAGTGTTTTGGTGAAAAGGGTGTCTAGTGTTTCTGTATATTATTTTCAAAGTGCTGTATAGGCTTTGTACTATTAAATATATATATCAAAGATATATATATATATATATATATATATATATATATATATATAGAGAGAGAGAGAGAGAGAGAGAGAGGGAGAGAGAGATCGATATATGCAAGTTCTAAGACTACCGTAGGTTAATTTGTTGTTGGGAATTTGACCTGCATTCGTTATTTGTACTTTTACATTTATTTTACTCTAAGTTTCTTGAGATTATATATATATATAGAGAGAGAGAGAGAGAAAAAGAGAGAGAGAGAGAAAGAGAGAGAGAGAAAAAAAAGAGAGAGAGAGAAAGAGAGAGAGAAAGAGAGAGAAAGAGTAAATCGATAAAATTGTCACCTCAGAAAAGAGTACATGATTCCATTTTCATTCGATGAAAACCGGTTTTCTTTTAATGATGCAGACTATCATTAATTGGTTAGTTGTGTATAAATCCTTAGAGCGATAGGTGCATGTTACAATGTCTGAAAGTAACACAATGTTCAACGAGCAAGACCTGAGGTGCACTGCTGTAAAACTCATGCAATATAACTAGCGTAGTTATAACAACAGGGTCATTGCCAGCACCCTCAAAATGTATCGTTGAATAGCCATGAATAACAGGGACGGGTGCAGGGTGATAAAAACAAGAATTTAGGACAGGGTTATGCTAGTAGTATGCTTCTCAGTGAGCACCAGATCATGCCACTTCATATCTCTTAAGTCGGCTTGAAAAAAAACATCAACATGTTGCGATTCCCTTGTGCAATCAGGTGACCGCTAGCACACCTTAAGTATGACAGCAGGACGCGGCGCCGGACCAGAAGTCCAAGGAACCCTTGATTTGTCATCAAGAGTGATACGATTTTCTCTCACTGCCCTCCTGCTCACCCGACTTTAATCCGCTGGACTTTCTTTGATTGGTCACGCGTCGGGAACGTCACCAACACAATCACACACCACTCTTAATTAAGCCTGATCGCAACCATCCGCCGAATATTCACCGAGCTCCCATCAGCTCATGTGGAAAAAGCATGCTCCCAGTTCCAGACCAGTATCGACGTGTTGAGTGAGTCTGGAGAGGGCTGCATTTAATAGATGACAGCTCTACAACATAATTCTTGTAATAGATTTGATTTTTTTGATAAAGATTTTTAAATAAAGCTGTAGTGGTGTTTTCTTAAGGCGTCACTTTTATCGTCCCACCCTTATATATATATATATATATATATATATATATATATATATATATATATATATATATATATATATATATACTTCATTTAATCACATAAATTATTATACGAATATATAATTTATGCGTAACTTTTTCCGCATTTAATTCAGCAGTACTAAATACATAGGTCGGGCAAGGAAGTAGGCTATGAAAATATATATGACAATTAAGTTACAGAGTATATACCGTGTTTTCTTTTCGTGAGAATATAATACGTAGGGCTCTTTTTGATGCAATGACTTTATTTTATTTAATTGCATATTTGATTGATAACCATCCACTATTTTTAGTTCACCTTGGTTTAGAAATACATTATGACCCTTGGACAGTGTTTGCAAATTAGAAATAATTTGATCAATTTACTGAGAGAATTATTTGATGAACGAATAATTTCTTGAAATAGGCAACCCACCTCTTTCGTATGATCAACGCCAATTACATTCCTTACTTTGTGGGTATGTAAATCGCAGGTTCACACCGAAAAAACTTGACATAATAGATGACTTAAAACACATTCGATGCGTTATTACCAAATTATTGATTCATTTAATGTATAGATTGTGTAAGAATTAAACCTCTACATGACACCACATACGCGCTGGATGTGCTGGCTATATCAACGATGTATATATATTTAAATGATAAATGCCCGAAAATTAATCTTCAGAACAAAACGAAATATTTGTACAATAAATAAGAATATTTTTCTGTGATATATTGAAATTTAATATATATGTAGTGTTTTTCTTCGAACATTTTCTTTTTCATTCAGATCTCAGCTAATCCCAACCCGAGCTCCGCCATTTTCTGGTTTGTCATCATCCCTGTCTTCTTGTCGACCAATAAGGATGCGTATTGCTTTCTGAATAGAACGACAGGTGAAAAGTAAGTTTGCCTTGCCATTTGCTCATTTTTTTTTGTCTGTCAAGGTGTCAATGTCAGCTCTTTCTTCTGCGATGGGTCACATCGAGCTGCTTGCAGGGTGGGGCCGGGATTAATGATTCGAGGCGGGGCTGTCTTTGTCTGCGCTCCCTTTTCTCATTTTTTATTTCGGAGCGGGCAAGAAGTAAACCACCATAAATAAACAGGAGAATAAATATTTAAATATGTGTCCTTGCAATGGGTCCAGTGTTGACAGTTTAGTATGAATTATTGTCGAATAGAGAGGGAAAAGTAAAAAAGAAAAAAAAAAGAAAAAGAATGGAAAACAGAATACAAAAATAGAAGTAGTAGAAGACGGAGAAGAAGATTTTTTTTTTATCTTCGCATCTTTGTGCGTGTATGTGCTCGAAAATGAAGAGTTTTTTTCTGGTTGGTGAGAAAGAAAGATAAAAAGTGGTGGCAAGAATGAAATGAACATTGGGGGAATTAAATGAAATATTGAAACTTGAAAACAGAATAAAAAAAAAGAGAAAAAATCGTTGTGCATCAAACTGAATAAAAGAATAACAACAAAAATAATAAAACGACGGAGCACATGAAAAATAAAAATGAACGCTGAAACGTGACGCGTTGACACCTTAAAAATTAGATTTCATTTTACAACGAAAACAAAATTAACATTTTTATTTTTTTAAATAACGATAACAAGAAATTTACAGCAATTTAAAAGCCTCCTTTAATTCATGATGACTAACTTGGCAGCTGGGACTACAAATACGAAATTGGCATTTCGAAGATGAGATATCTTATCCTATTTTATTGACTTCTCGAAAAACATAACTTGGGTGCCATCAGTTAGAATCGAAACCAAAACATTGAACACTCCAACCGCGTTGTTTAATGTTTGAGCTATCAAGAAATATGAAGTGAGATCATTGAGTGATTTTGTTAGGAAATAGCTTGAAGTGGTAACTTCTGATACGATGGATCGTAACGAAGAGTTCGGATAATGTATTTTAACCGATCCGTATAAATATCCAAGGTTTTCGTTTTTTAATGTTGGTCAAAAGAAATTAACAAAACTCTGAATAGGAAAAAAATGTAAAGATTGCTCCTGTTTTGAAGTTTTTTTTCACTGACTGTGGATTTAAATTATGAAGTAGTCATTTTTTTTCTTTAATTAATGTTATCAATTACACGGAGATGTAAGGGGTACTGCCCCTTACGGGGCTGGTTTTATTCTTAGAGCTGGGTTGGAATTGCGATATACCTGTTCTTAGTTGCATTTAAATTACGGATGTTGATATAATTATTTACTTGCCTAAGAGGGCGGAGTTAGACGAAAAATCTGTTTTCTTTTCTTTTACATGGAGGTCAGCACTTATCAAGGCCCGAAGGCCACTCAGGGATAAGGGTTATTGCGTGTACAGTAATCAATGAGATAGTATTGTTGTAATCATTAGTATTGGGGGTTTTGATAGAGTGTCTTACTTAAGGGGGCGGTTTGTCAGGAGTTTGTTTATGTCGGACTTGAAGACGTCCAAGTTGTAGTCAGGTGGGAAACAGGCAAGCGGCAGAGAGTTCCACTGGCGTGCGGTTCTAAGAAAGAAGCTTTGCTCATGGAATCTACGTTTGGATTTAGGCACAGATAAAGAGTGGGGAAAATTATTGACAGTAGTTTCAGCCGGACGGGTGTTTTCTTTTTAAATGTGGTGGGGAATATACGCACCAAAAAGTGCACTCTGGTCACTAACAAAAATAAAAAATGAATCACTCATGAAGGATTTCTCCTCCATAAGCCGAGACCAAAGAATAAAATGCAACATCAGAAAGATACTACACTTTGATCTTGACGCGAAGGTCAAATAAGTAAACGTGAACCAGAAAGGGAATTCTTAACATGCTAACAGTTCAGTGAAATAATTATCAGAGTAAACAGGACTCATGGATTTGGAGAGCACCATATTTCATTGAATTGATCTGGTGTAAATTTTCAAATGGCCACAAGAGCAGCAAATATTACAGACCGCATTCTATTAAGCACTTTTAAAACAAACGAAGGGATGCACACTCGACGGAACGGGAGACGGTCTGTGGCTGGTTATGTACTGTGAGGCTTAATAGATTTCAGAATCTTTTTATGCACACTCCTAAAAATGCAAAAATCTAGACGAATATTGACGTTGTAGAGATATGGGATAAGAAGTATTATATCATGGCAGTGTAGTAAGTGAATATATACTACACGTTGTTCCTAAAAAACTTGTCTCTCACTAAATTATTATTATCTATTTTGCATTCATATATCAAGATTTTTTTTAAATGCAAGAAGAAATACTTGTATGCAGTATGAGATAATTATATCCGGTACTTGTATTGGACTGAGCAATGGAGTGTGTTGTCTGCACTCAAAACAATTGTCCTTAATCAATTGAGAGGGAAACGCTTCTATACTATTTTTGCAGAATCCCCTTTTGAAGGGAACTGGTTATCTCCCACATTAAACCGACCTTATGTCACATTTTATTTCGTGGGTAACAAATAAATAGCCAATATGAGAGATTCTGTGAATTTGAAAATTTATTAGCTACGAATTAATATATATGTTTTATATGGGTTTGATAAATTTGTTTCTAATTTTAATGATAAAAATATACATCATATTTTATGAAAGACTATATCGCAATATTATATTTACAATCTCATTGACATTGGAATATGCGTTTATGATTTAAAAAACATGTTAATCGATTGTTTTTTTTTTCAATTATCTCCCATAATTTATCAAACCTGATAAAATCTCATGAACAGGGCAACACATTAACAGATTTCAATTTCTGTAAGCGTCGACATGTGCATGTGTTTGTATATGTGTATGTGCAACATGCATCCCTTAATTGATTAACTGACTATTAAAAACTTGCATCATATGATGCCACTTAAAGAGTTTAGTGAGTGTGTTCATTAAATGCATTTAGATTAATGCAAAATCGATTTGAAAATGCAAACAGAAAAACAATGCATGAAAATGTAGATAACTTCGATATTTGAGAAATTTTGTTTGATAAATATATTTCAAAGCGATTTTCGGGCGGATAATTTGGGCAAAACATCCCATTTAAAATTATTTTTTTTTAATTTAAACTGAATTCGAGTATATAAATATTAGAAAAACAACTTATAAATATCCTACAAAGTTAAGAATTATTTTACAGAAGAGAATTAATGCGAGTTATTTTGATCTGATTGAGAATAAATATAGCAGAAACGAGGTTAAGTAGCATTATCTGTTCATTGTATATATCGTAGGGATATATGAAAATAGTTGAATGTGATCTCCTTGAACAATTAAGTGTACCTTTCGTCAGATGAATGTACTAGTTTATTATTAAAAAACAAATCTTACTAAAAAATACCGATAATTATAGATTTTTAATAATTTTGATTCATTTTAAGATTTATTAAAATAGTTCCATATTAAGGCTATATTTCAGAAGTATGCAGTATAAAAATAAATACACATAATAGACCTTCTAATTTACTTGAGTAATTATATTAAGTACAGTTTACAGAAATTAGAAATAGAAGTATAAAAAGCCTAAAAAAATAATTGAACGTATTGTATTAATCATATACACATATTATATAAATGTATTGAATAATTGTAAATAATAAGAAAAATATATAATAAATTGCCAAAAGAAAAATATATTCTCAGTATAAACAAAATCAAATATATAATAATAATAGTACTCGTCAAAAATGTTTAATTCATTATTTTATTTTATTATATCTAAGAACACACACATATGTCTATAAGAGAGGACTTGAATGCCTTCTGGAGAGATTTGAACGTACACTGAAAGACTCTTGCATGCCTTCTGTCGAGAAATTTAATGCTTACTGGAGAGAACTTAAATGACGACTGGAAGCCTAATATCATCGTGTGTATAAGGTTTCTCCGTGCAGACAGCTGCACAAGCTTACGTTTTTCTACAAGATAACATAACTAAATATTCCAAAAAGCATAGCAATCTCAGCGCAAAAAGTCATCTCGCTATGACAAACCGACACTGGCTTTAACGAGCAATAGTGCACGTTCATGAAGTGATATTAACTCAAGAAATAGCACAAGGCTGTCTACACTACTTGTCTTCACTAATTCTTGTATTGGAATAGAGTATGATCAAAAGACTACAGACACTATTATAGTTATGATTTATAATCATTTTCAGCGCTTTATCAAATAAACACAATTATAAAAGTTGAGCACTTTCTGGGGAAATTGAAAAAATCCGTCCACATATATATATATATATATATATATATATATATATATATATATATATATATATATATATATATGATTACAAAATGAATGTAGACAGGAGAAAACTTTCACGCAATATTCTTTATATATATATATATATATATATATATATATATATATATATATATATATATATATTAGAAAGAGAGAGAGAGAGAGACTGTGTATGTTGCGTGATAGCTTTCTTCAGGTATACATTTATTTTGCCATCATATATATACATACATATATGCATGTATATATGTATATGTATATGTATATATGTATTTATTCAATGATACATATATATATATATGTATATATATATATATATATATATATATATATATATGTCAGACCTTTGAATTGAGGTTGTTATATGGATAAGTATTAAAAAATCCCTCCAAATATGGTTGGAAAAGCACTTGTTTCCGATTTATCAGCTTTTTTATTCTGATTAATATTGTTTAATTTACGCATGCAGAGCACACAATGTGTGTGAGAGAAAACTTATTCTATGATAGTAGATAAATAAACATTGTCTATGTTACACTAAAAAACGGAATAAGGTCAGAATTTACGTCACCACATTCACAAAGAAACCGTGAAATAATTACACCAAATGCACATACTGCTATATGACACGGTAAGCAGAATTGTTCGTCAGCGATTCATAGCCAACATGGGTGACTCGATCGGCATGTTTTATATTTAATATTACGGTATACAAAATACAGTTAAAATATAAAATGAAATAAATATACTCAGAAGAAATCAAAGATCACGCGAAATACGAATTGTATCACAAAGGAAATAACACCAGCATGAGATTATTTTATATGGGTAAGACCAGCACAAATACGCAGCCGTTTCTATATTGAATATAATTTCGAAGCTATACCATCGACTTTCCAACTAAATTCCCTATATATATATATATATATATATATATATATATATATATATATATATATATATATATATATATATTGGCAGCAAGCCATTATTAAGACACGTTGAATTTAAAACGACAGAATTATTCTTTCTTCCAAACTGGTAGGATATCTTTTCTATGTGCGAGTAGTGAAGTAACGTGTATTTATATGCATATATATGCATGTATATATATATATATATATATATATATATATATATATATACATGCATATATATATATATATGCATATAAATACACATAGATATATACATAGATATACACATACATATACACACATATATGCACAGACACAGACAAAGACACACACAGATATATAAGTAATTTTTTGGGAAATTCCATAATATATATATATATATATATATATATATTAATATATATATATATATATATATGTTAATATATATATATATTTATTTATTTATTTATACGTACATATATATACAATTATATACATATATACATTTATACATACCATTGTATATATATATATATATATATATATATATATATATATATATATATTTATATATATATATACACACACACGCACGCGCATTTTTTTTATATACAACATGTGATAGCATATACGATGCCTAGACGCATCAACCGGCAACCAGGGTGATTACAGAGTGTCGGTAGCTTAAGACGGTACGGCCACTCCTGATGCTTCTACGCAGCTTTTTCCACGAGGCCTAGTCTTATAAAAATCTTATCAACAAGGAGAATTCATAACGTGAGTTTATGTACAAGTCTTTTCGCTCTCAACGAAATCCAGCTGGACGAAATTTTAGATTTTGTCCTATGATTTTTTTTTAAGAAAGGAAATGTCTGAGTGTCTAAGAAATGCTTCATAATCAACCTCAATAGTAATTACATGGACTTTCCAACCTTTGTCACGCAGTTATACGCAGTGTCTCATATCGTGCTTTTTTTCGTCAGGTCGTGTGACTCCTTCTGGTTTTCATTCCACGGGAGATTCCACGGGAATTCTCAATTCTATAACGAGGGCATTTTTCATTTAAATGGTCCATGTCTTAATGTCTGGCCGCTTTTCTGTTTGGATTATGTGGACTGGAAATTGAAGAAATGTCTTGAGATCCACAAAATTGTCCAGAAATTGGTTGCACTCAGCAGTTTCACATTAGAAGTGTTTCCCTCCCCACTGTATATTACCCCTTTTTGGGAAACTGGATTATGGGCTCCCTTACTGTAACACATTGCAGTTTTCTGTCTTACATTGTTTTCAACAATTCCATAATTATTTCCAACACCTTTTCATGTTGCCATGCATATATTTGAAGTGATTGTGCCCTGTAGATATTGGCGCAACGTAACCCGATCATGTTTATATTAAAAACACATGTCTGAATCAGTATATCCCCACAATATTAGGTTGATCGCATTTGGTAGAAAATCATATGTAGAGCAAGGAGGAAATGATATTGCCATTGGGTCCATGGCAATTAAGGTTTCCATGATACTTTAATTGGTTCGATGCACATTGTTTGGTCTGAGTGATAGCAATGACTGTTATTTAAACATAATCATCTCTTCCATGACCATGTAATTTTTCTCTTATCAGACTTTTCCTTACTCATATATTGACCCATTTCATTTCAATATTTATTGTTATTCTTAAGTCCTAATTTCAACTTTTTACATTGCTTTGCTATTTCTTATCACCATATTGTCGTTTTCATTATATTAAAAAAAATTGATATTTTTAAACTTGAATTTTACTTCTCCGTAATCCGATGGATCATCCCAAAGAATGAACTTACCCTGGACATTTCCTGTTCCTCTGGATTATTAATAGTATTTAATACTTCTACTTTTTTGCATCGTTTCTTATTTCATAATCATTATGAATCTTTATGAACTTCTACTTACTGTCAAAATCTTTGTATGAAGATATGATTTAATTCATATTCTAGTGTTTATTTTAAATGTATTCATCTACAGAATTTATTGTCTATTTTGAAACCTCATTCATCTTATGAGCAGAATTGCATTTTTTGAAATTCATATTTATCTGTAATACTTGCCCGATATATATATATATATATATATATATATATATATATATATAAGACGAAAACTCTTTTAAAAATTTATTCAAATATTCAAAATAACATTAAGAACCTTTAAAAAAGGAGTAGATAGTTTGAAATATCGGGCTAGGATTACATATAAACATGGATTCAGAGAGAGAGAGAGAGAGAGAGAGAGAGAGAGAGAGAGAGAGAGAGAGAGAGAGAGAGAGAAAGAGATTATATTTTCAAACAATGTGATAAATATTTAAGTACATTAATTTGTCGATATGATGATCTACATTACTGACAAAAGGGCCATTTTCTTTTGTTGATTATTGTTGACTTATCCAATTCCAGGTACTTTTTAAAACATTCTTCTGTTTTGATTATGCAATTTAATTCATTTTATCATTTTTATTATTTGATTTGATTTACATATATACATTTATACACACACACATATATACATGTGGAGATGTGATCAAGATATATGTTCTATCTTCGGTTGGCACAAAGGTGGCACTTCAGACCAGCCTTGCTCTTACACAGTCTACTGCCACACTTTAGCTGGGATTGAAGGACGCTAACCGGTATTGCCCTAGTGTTGACATTCATATAACGGTTCTTCAGACATCCACTTTATTTGCAGATCATAGAGCAAATAGAACCTGTGTACTCCGCAGTGTTTTCCATATCCAAGAAAGGCGGATTTAAATGTGGTCGCTTGTGGCTAGCTAGATCGGCTCAATATAAAGTCAGTATATGCTTATACACACGACCACACTCACACGCACAAACATATATATATATATATATATATATATATATATATATATATATATACATACATATATACATACATATATATACATATATATACATATATATATATATAATATCAAATAAATGGTTGTTATTATATTAACAAAACTGATACTAAGGAATTATTATGAGCTAATAATATAAAATATTATAACTACTTGCGAATCGAGTGGGAAAAAAAAGGTATGTAATATTTAATTCTTTATCAAGAAAAATTAAGAAATAACATATGGAATTTGATGATATTAAAATAAACAAAATGATGAAATACGTTTTTCAAAATATAAATCTAAATTTTTAATTATAAAATTTATCCATTGCATTTCACATAAAACTATCAACACATAATTTATACAATTTAGATACAAAAAAAAACAACAAACTAAAAATATACTTTCCTGCCCTACTCTGACAAACATCAGATCCTATATTGTTTATTCAGAGACAAATAAAAGAAAAGAATAATGATAACAAGTAAAAGATAATGGAAGAAAAAAAGAACCTGTTTAGGACATAGCGTTTCAAAGCTAAACGCTTCTCATTTCTGAAGAATATTTAATTGTCCCTTTTTAATAGTGTTGTGTATTGTCTTAGTAAGTTTTAATTTGTTAAAGATGTACTGTTATATGCTAATTATAATGTATATATATAAACATACAACGGTTTATATATATATATATATTCATAAATATATATGCATGTATGCTTATAAAAAAAAAGAACAAACCAAGTCTCATCTTTACACAAGGGTCGTCTTTGTTGAAAGACTTTTAATTGATAGAATTCCTATCCAGAAGAAGTCTTACAATAAAGAGGAAACGTTGATAACCGTGTGGCTCTGTTTGTTCTTTTTAATCTCTTTATTTCTTCAGAATGCTATATCCATTATCCTAGTCATATATATATATATATATATATATATATATATATATATATATATATATATATATTGGCTCGACTCTGAGAAAGCTATGAGAAGATAGGTGAAGAGAATATGGGATGATGCGATAGTATAATCGTATTATATTTTTGGTGACAGAAGATGGTCGATGTTCTGCTTCGACACAGATCTCGATCAGAGCGTCTAACTAGAAATACGAATCAAAGCACACAGGAAAAAGCAAGTTTTGATTGGTCTATTTGGAAAATTTCGAATCGATCGCGTCACGCACGGCGGAGTTTTTATTTCAGGCAAAAGAAAACGGCTTTTATGTAAGAGCGAATCGTTGAATAACAAATTTGTCAATTCTTGCGGTCTCGATTGAGGTTTGACTTGGCAGGGCTTTTTTCCCAGGTCATGGGTTGAAAAGAGGAAAAAAAAATGTCATAAAGTTTTCTCTCTCCTGTTTGATCACAAGCATTTAAACCTATATTTGTAGAATTAAGGTAAGAAGATTCTACCTACATTGAAAGTAACTGATGCGTATATGGTCATATAGAACAAAAATACACACACACACGCATACCCATATATATGCATATATTCGCGCATATGTGAAATCAGGAAGACACAAGAACACATCTATACAAGTAGACACACACATATATACTGTTGGAAGTTTTTTTTTTACATTTAAAACTATAAAAAACTGTTTAATTTTTTTATTTTTTATCATTTGTTAGAAAACTATTTACTCATGAAGTCATGTAATAACCTGCAATCACTGCATCAATTTCCTCTCTCGAATTCACTATAGTATTAATTGTAATTTAAAGGATTATCATTTTTTTTACCATGAAACATGGTTTCGGGGATTTAAAAACAAAACAGTATATTAAAGCACGGCTCCCCAGAAGTGTTGATTAAACACCACCTCTCTTCATTTAAAAAAAGAAGGCATGTTACAGATATTAGATCTAGTTTCCTATTCTTAATTCATTTGGCTACCTATTCATGCTATAAAAATTAATTCCTTACCTGTGAGATTCATGTGTTCCCAAATGCAAAATGGATACATTTCTTTAATTTACCGGCTTGTATAAGATTCTGATAACTAATATATATATATATATATATATATATATATATATATATATATATGCATATATATATATACACAATATATAATAATAATTATATATATATATGCATATATATATACACAATATATAATAATAATTATATATATATGCATATATATACACAATATATAATAATAATTATATATATATATGCATATATATACACAATATATAATAATAATTATATATATATATATATATATATATATATATATATATATATATATATATATATCCTGACTGACAAACAATATGGATTCAGGCAAGCACGCGCAACAGCAGATATCTTAACTGTAGTTTCTGAACATATATACCGTTCATTGGACAAACCAGGAGAGGGTAGAGCGGTCGGGCTCGATATATCTAAGGCTTTTGACAGGGTATGGCACGATTGCCTTTTAAGGAAAATTAGATCATATTGAATAACTGGAAGAATTCATAATGTAATTTAATCCTTCTTATGTAATAGAAAAATCAAAGTTGTCCTCGACGGTCGTACATCTAAACAATATGACATAAATGCGGGAGTGCCTAAGGGGTCTATCCTTGGACCTCTATTATTCCTGATATTCATAAATGACCTCTCTGATAAAATGGTTTCGGAGATGGGTATATCTGCCGATGATACCACTCTCTATAACAGATATGAGGGGAAAACAAATGAACACATATCCAAAGAAATGGCAGAAACACTAGAGGATGACCTCCAATCTGTAGTGAGATGGGGACAAAAATGGATGGTCACATTCAATGCTGCTAAGACTAAGCTTGTTTCCTTCAATAACTACAAGAACCCTTCTCTACCATTAATAGCAATGGCCAAGAACACATTGCCTGAAAGTACTTCTTTTGAACTCATCGGCCTAACGTTTACAGGGAATATGAACTGGAATAGATACATTGAGAGCATTGCCAAGGCTGCTGCAAGGAAGTTTGGCTCCCTCTACCGTGCTAGAAAACTACTTACGCCTGACAGTAATCCATAGCTCTATAAGGCCACCATTCGCCCATGTATGGAGTACTGTTGTCACATCTAGGCTGGTTCATCTGCTGCTTGTCTCTCGCCCCTGGACAGGGTTCAAAAGAGAGTCGCCAACCTGATAGGTCCTGAATTGTCATCTAGGCTTCAACCTCTGTCCCATCGACGAGATGTTGCATCCCTCTGCCCGTTCTACAAATACTTTAATGGTGAATGCTCTTACGAACTGCAAACACTTGTACCTCCCCGACGTAACTACCCCCGACAAACCTGACAAGCTACTAAGTCTCATCCCTTTACAGTAGAGATCCCTAGGTGCAAGGACGCCTTTTACTCCAATAGTTTCTTCGCCAGATCTGCGGGTCTTTGGAACTCCCTTCCAGGATCCTGCTTTCTTATCTGCACTGATATGCAGAAGTTCTAGTGTAATGTTAACAAACATCTTTCTACTCATCTCCCTTCATAATGACTCCGATAATTAAGTCCCTGATAGTAGCCTCCTGCATCAAAGTGGCACTGGGCCTTGTTTGGGGTGAAAATTGATATATATATATATATATATATATATATATATATATATATATATATATATATATATATATATATGGTGACCAAAGAAAACGGGCCCTTAGCCTAATTCGGCCCCGTTTCTTAGTGTTTTGTCCGAATGAAATGAAACTTTGGCCATAACTAGTTCATTATATTCAAACATTTACATCGAAACACTAGGGCCTTTGGCCTTTTTTTTTCCTTTTTTGTCCGTTCTACAGCATATGTTCTAGATGGCCTCTTTTGATTTTTGTATTTTTGGGTCACCCTGTATATATATGGAGAAATGGAAAAGGAACAAACCAGGTTCATCATAGTTTCGTTTTGATTTAAAAATTTCCTCAATTAATGACTATATTTGTGACAGCTTTAAGCAAGTATAAAAGTTATCTAATTTAATCTAATATTTCTATTAACGCATCTATTAAATTCATATTGTTTTCATTAATAAGTCCATCCAAACTATAATCTTACATATTTCCTAAGTCTGTATTCGATATTAACCTCCGCTATGAATACTAAGTTAGTGGCAATGTAATAGACATATATTTTAATATATCTTTTGCCTTGTTTTTCACTTGCCTTATTTTATATTGTTTTTATCTATATTTCTTTGTCTGATGGCTTAGTCGCGGATGTCTACTTGCATTTACAGTTCATTTATAAGCATATGTATTATAAATCCATTAGCTATGTTCTGTTATCAGTGTCGATCACATATAAGGGCACTTGCCTATAAAAAACTTAAACGGGCGTTACATTTCTACTAGCCATCACTATGATTTTCCAGTCATGATATTTGCATTATTATGAGGTTAGTGTTGTTATTTCCTTCTAGATGGGGTTTCAATACTTACATGTGTAATCTATTTTCCTTCATTTGACATCATTTATGGACATTCTGAAATATTGATTTCGATATATTGTGCCGATGTAATGCGAAAGAAAGCAATATATTGATGACCTTTCAAAAAAAAAAAAAAAAGAAAAAATATAATGTACAATTGAAATACAAAACTCAAATCATATTTATCTAACAAAATTGTTTCGGATTATCTGAATTTTTTTAGTTAAGGGTTTAGTTATTCGAGTTAATACAAATAGTTTAACTCTTAACTAAAAAAAATCCATAATATTACGGATTATATATTATAGTAAAGTGCTTGATTAATCGAGTTAATACGAATAAGGAAACCCTTAACTAAAGAATACATATTACTGTTTTCTTCATGAAGCGTTATTCACACAAGATTTCGTGACATAATATCAAATATACTTAGTAGAATTCAGTTGTAAAGTTATAATTTTATAGAGGTTGAAGCTTCAATCCCAAGTGCGGGCAACACTGGATTTTTTTTTTTAATTCTTTGGACTTCTAGTAGGCAATGACTAAGGGATGTAAACATGCTGCCCCTGTGAATAAAATAAAGAGTTACACTAAAAACTCTAATTTGACATAAAGATTCCCGAGTTCAGTTGAAAGATTCACGTGTTCGATGAGATACACTTGAAGAAGATCTGGAGTTACATCGACCGAAACGTATTGAAAATAAAAATCAATATTGGTTCAGTTGACTTAATTACTCCCATTCTCTTTTTATCTTACAAAATCCCAAGTAGTATTATCATATAAACACAGAGAAAGATTGTCAAGAGGATGAAGAAAGGCCTGAATGAATTGGACGAGTAATTGATGCTGCACAAGCGTTCATATGAATAGGGCTATGAATTTGCAATCTCTAATATTACATAAAATTCAGAGCCGTTCAAGCTCATATAATGATATTGGACAATTGGGAGAAAGCAGTAACATTAGTTGAAATCTGAGTTCTTACTGATAAAAGGGAAACAGATCGGAGAGGGAGAAGAAAGAAAAAATGTACAACATAAGACATAGCTGAAATCATAGGATAATTTCAATCATTCCCGCAATGATAGTAGCTACGATATTCATATAAACCTAATTTTAAAAATCAACTTGCGAATACAGCCAGTGAAGCCAAGTTAAAGGAAAATCAGAATGAATATGCGGAAAATATGTTATATATTATTTTACTTTTATATATTCATTTTATAAAAATCTCTTGAGATAAGACTTCATATTGTTTGTACTAAGTTTAATTTTGCCGACTGTTATCCTCATCTTCATAGTTGTTGTTTAACAACGAGTCGCCCACTTGCCTTCGGGATCGGAATGCTGAGTCTTCTGACTGTACTCCAGTAATTGCTGCCTTCCATAGTTTTGTTGTCTGCCCACATTTTGGTCAAGAAATCCTCTGGCCTCCTTCGGGTTAGATGGAAATCTCTATCTTCAGACAATGCTCACCTGGAGCAGTAGAGACTCAACGAATCTCTCCAGAAGGCAGAGGTCGAGTTGGCTGACATTTAGTGAAACAACAACTACCAAGATGATTATGACGGTCCACAAAATATCAATACACAAGACGAAGATGCTATTAAATATCAATCGGTTGGAATCTCTTGAATAACAGGGAAATAGTTGATATTCATTAACTTCACTTATATTGAATAAAATAATAATCATAAATACATTGGAAAATGAGTACAATTTATAATCGTTAATTGCTTTTGTTATATAGGGGTTTCATTAAAAGAGAGTCTTAGAGAGGCTTAGAGAGAGTTTTATTAGAAGCACAGTCTTCGAGTCTTAGAGAGAGAGAGATGTTGTAGTAGAGAGATGGATGTTGAAAGACTCAGAGGGGGATTGTTCGTTTTATAAAGATATTCATATATATTAAAATGTTTATTACTTAGATGTGTTTATATGAATGTGCTCTTAGAGTGAGGAGATAGTGTTCAGACAGTCTTAGTGTAGATATGAGATGTAGAGTTCACATTGTCGATATGAGATGGCGAGACGTGTATGTAAGATGTGTATGTCAAGACCTTTTATAACACAGATATATAGACATATAATAACAATTTTCACTTTACCTTTTGGTAGAATCACAACACAAAGCCGACGTTTATAAAAACACATGATGGGTTTATTTCTTCTCACGGCCGGCCGTGGTTTTCATCATCAAGAATTCAAAGCTTCACATTCTAAGTTTCAAAGTGACCATCTCGCTTCTAGACAAGCTGCAGACTATCTTCTGTCGTCCTCAAAACCCCCTCTGAGTTTCTCCCAGTTTCTCCTTTCTTAATTCTAAAGTGTTCTATCTCTAGAACTTTATATTTTCCATGACGTCATACACACGTGTTCTGGGCATACGTGTCCAAAACTTTTCCTTTTTTTACAAAAGGAATTTCAACCTATATTCTCAGTAACCTATATTTCCAATATGTTAAAAATATGTTTATTAAATTATCGTGTAGCTGCATTCTTTCTATTGAATTTTCATAGCAAAATTGACAGTGAACATTCTTTTCT
The DNA here is from genome assembly GCF_053919585.1 of Euprymna scolopes. Classification (NCBI taxonomy): domain Eukaryota; kingdom Metazoa; phylum Mollusca; class Cephalopoda; order Sepiida; family Sepiolidae; genus Euprymna; species Euprymna scolopes. The sequence goes on from NC_136490.1 coordinate 105,995,522, forward strand.
TGAAACTATTTTTTCTCTAAGCTAAAACAATCGTTTGTTTTACATTCCATTTTCTAATTCTCACACGTAATCTATTTCTAAACCTAAATTACGAGGTTCGAATTTCGTCTATGCTATTTCATTTTCATTTTAACTAAATCTCCTTATTTTTATACTTACATGAAAAGGGGACAGCCCTTAACATGTAACACTTTTTTCTCCGACATATAGTTTTATCCAATATGATAAGAATTAGATGGCAAAATACTTTACTGATATTCACTTGATAAAAGCGCCTTCAAGATCATTGCTTATGTTTAAAGCACAATTTAACCATGATAATTGACGTTTACATTTAAAACTAAAATACAATCATTGTCACCGAATAAGCAGAAAGGTCAGACATATAAAATCCAAAGTGTGTTGTTTGATGTGACTGGTGCGCGTTCGAAATTAATGTTTCTGTTTCGAGCGCAGTTGCCGCATTGTACATGACTTTTGTATTTCAAACTTTATTTCAAGACATTGTATATAAACGTATCTTTATGAAATCAACAGTAGATTCTCTACAGTGCAGGATATACTTCAATGTATTGTGGAATAAGTCACTGCTATAAGGCATGTGAATTTCCTTCTCAGTGCACTATGATGGGACCCTTACTAGATTAGGCAATTAATTGATTTTGCTTAAAATGACGATGCCAATAAAAATATGGGAGTATGAATTAGTCGATGATCATCATTCCACCCCGAACAATGCCGGGTACCCTTGCTCATATTGATATCAATAGCCAGACACATCAGAATAGGTTTCTTTTTACTCTGATCACGAGTTACAGCGGCGATAGGGATCCAAACAATAAGATTAGCTTCAATTTGTAAAGTTCACAAGCGAAAATAAAACGAAAAAGACCTGACAGAATCTTAAATCTTGGATATAAAGACGAAAAAGAAAATTAGAATCAATTCACTCTCCTCCAAACATCATTCAAGGCAAACCTTAAAAAACGATTAGAAATAATACGTGAAAAAAAATTGCTTGAGAGAGTTGCTGATATTTAGTAAAAGAAATGTTAATCTTTGTATATTTTTTCCCCAGAGCAAAAACCAGACTGGCCCTAATAACCGACTGTAGTATTATCCAATATTATCATTAGGTTGGTGCAAAAGAAATGTCGATAGTTGAACGTAAAAACAACTTATTTTTGCACCAACCTAATAGTTAAGAAGTTAGAAAATATACTATTATATCGCGTATCATATTGTATTGAAATTGCCCGGGACACGGTAATAAGCCACTGATTTTAAGGAACTAACAATGCAGAATAAGGATTATTGTAAATACAGGAGCCACTTATTTACCATAGTCTGGAAAAGACGAAGGTTGTAGGTAGGAAGAAAACAGTGACACTGAAGAGAGTTCCATAGCCTTTTAAGTTTAAAACAAGAAGCTACTGGAATAAAAAAAAACTGTATTAATATGATGGTTAAAAATAGCGACTCAAACGAACTGAAACAAACTAAACAATAATTAGATCATAAAAGTCTGAAGAATACATGTCATAGTTATAGTAAAGTCTGACACTAGAACAAGGTTAGTATAAAGAATAGAAACTAATTATACCCGAGTTTTTTTTTGCCCGACTACTAGACATATCAGAATTCAACATCTTTGTAGACGTTATTTAATAAGATGAAATACAAAAGAGACTATTGCACGTAGCTGACATGCAATTATGAAAATCTCCCCATCCTAAGAATTTCTAACAAATCAATGGAAACAAATAACGACCATCTACAATGGGAGAAAAGGAATACTACAATTCTGAATATGTTTAATGGAAGTAAATCAAATACTAATTTCCTCGCTTGTCGATTCCAAGACAGTAACAGTAGACAATACAAGACAGTGGAAATAAATCGTCATTCGTAGATAAATGTGTTTCTTTCTATAAACAAAACATGAAGCCGTGCATTTATATGTCTCATTATTATGATGTTTGTGGAGTAGATAAAATTATTACAGGATTGATCGAGCTTTTTAGGAATTGTCAAAAGGTTGTCAGCCATTATCAGATGATAATTTGCCACTTCATTAGTCAGTGATAGATTCCTTCCAAATGATTAATGTACCGGAAGCAAGATAAACATTTCATGTTTTAGTATTTGGTGTTAGTTGTATTATATGCTAATAGCGTACAATTAAAATATCTTTATGCAACATCAACAAAAATAATGTCGCACGTTCTATATATTTTTGACCCATTCGTCGGCCCATCAACTCTAGTTTTACAGTAGACCCCCGGGATACGATGACCTCAGGATGCGTTCTTTCGTCAGGTTGCGATGTGGAATACAATGTTTTTCCGGCCCCTGGTTACGGTGTTATTTATTATGTAGTTTGTTTATATACATGTGTATTATATACTGTACTGTATTTTGTAACTATTTTTACTGCCGTATCCAGGCTTTTTTTTCCCCTGTATGTGTTTGTGTCTATGGGACCAGAGCTAAGTTATTCGTTTGTTTTTCATTGATTAAAGTTGGTTCATAATTCGTCGCTTTTTTCATTAAGAAATTGTTTGTTTATCGCTGACCGAAGGAGGCATCGATACCGTAGACGGCAAATCAGACTTTAGTAATTATTTTAACAAAAAAATATCCCATACAATCCGTGTACTTTAGTCTAATCGCCTACTTAACATTCAAGCTTTACGTTATTTACCTATACGCTCTCCTCTCCTGGAATTTATGCACAATTAACACTATTGCTACTAATATATATATATATATATATATATATATATATATATATATATATATATATATATTACCGATTAATCTGCTTAGTTACACACGTTTCGAATACTGGATCGTATCAACGATACGATAATTTGATGAGAGTTTACAGAAATACTTATTATGGTGAGAACAACACACAACATCTTTACTCAGACGACATCAGCTACAGTAAATTAAAAAAAAAAACATTTGAAGAGGATAAAGGATGAGGGGCAGAAAGGGTTAAAAAGAAGGACGTAAGATAGCTAAAACGTTGAAGGCAGAAGTAGAGATAGAAAAAAAGGAATAAGAAATTATAGTGAGGGAGAGAGACAATTAGATACAAGCAGTTAATATTGCAGCGTTTACTTGTGGCGGTAGGCTACGGAAACATATTTAACGGTTGGTCGTTGAATACATGTCATATAGAGTTTGACACGTTAATTATCAGTGCGGTTTGGGAGGATCGTTGTTTACAATAACTAAGATGTGGCCTCATAAAATAAGCTCAGTTATATATATATATATATATATATATATATATATATATATAAATATGTATATATATATATGTGTGTGTATATATATATATATATATTTCTCATGCATATATACTTTTAACCAATATATATCTTAGTGAATTATACTTTATCCGTATCCTTACCATCATTTTTTACCACTTTTATTTTTGTTTTTATATTTATTTTTATTTCCATCTATTTAACAATTTATACGTGACTCAGTATGTCCGTCTATATGTAAGTATATATCTGCATACTTGTGGTTTCATATGTATATATGTGCATGTGTTCATTTATACCAATTTCTAACCCTAATAACTCCGATATATTTGAATGTAAATATCAAATACCTCGAACTCATATATTAAACCAGGTAATTCTACCAACACATGATTCTAGGCCCCCACCTATTTTTTTTTTATCTAAACTAGTCTGCACTTGTAGGACTTCTGACTGATTATAACTTAACCCCTTCCCAATTAATTCTTATATCCGATAAACCCAATACAGACGCTTAAATATCAAACCCCCCCTATTTTAGGAGTATAATTAATCCTATATATGCCTAATCTTGCCTAATTATTAATCCTTACTTATATATAATTTAATTTATTTTTTTATTTCTCTAACTTATACCTACTGCATGTATACAATTACTTGCCGAATCGTATCCTATATATGTTGCTATTATTATTATTATTATTATTATTATTATTATTATTTTATTATTATTAATATTATTATTATTATTATTATTATTATTATTATTTTAATATTATTTTAAATCTTCTCCTTTCCTATTATTGCTGGACCCTTTTTCTCTCTACATCCACTTCTCCCTTTAACGTATAACCAATCTTAAGTCCTTCGTTTTCACCGTTTCTCTGTCTCTCAACATCTCTATTCCTATCCGTGTTTGGTTTAATATTTTAATACCCCTCACCTGTTTATTACCTTCCAATGCTTTTTTTTGTTTTTTTTTGTTTTGTTTTTTAACTAGACTGCTGCTGATTTGATTTTTTTGTGTGTGTTCTTCTAATATCTTCTTTTTCTCGTCATGACAATTATTTCTGTAAAGTCTAATGAAATTATTGTACCATTGATATGATTCGGTAATCGAAATATTTGTTCTGAAATAGTATTGAGCACTCTCTTTAGGGTTTTACTAATTGCCATTTCTGCTATATATATATATGTATTATGATATATATATATTCATATATCTATCTATATATCTATAAAAGTGAAAGTGTATGTGTGTGTGTCTGTGTGTACTTTTCCCTATGCAATAACTCTGTCAATTTTCAGTCTAAAGACTCCAACTTTGATATACAGGGTGCTGAGATTTGGGGAAATCTGTGCAATCCATTTTCGGACAGAAATTTTCCAGTTGAGGGTTTAAAGTTCGACGATTTGTCCTTTAAGAACTCTAACAATCTCCTCCGCGAATGTTGGTATAAACCCTTGAAATTGTAGATATGGGTTCCTTGGACATGGGTCTAACTTAATAACTTGATGTGAGCCCAAAATAATAAATGTTAAGGGGTCTTAGTAGGGGTCAAAGTTAAAAATAAGTTGACCTCTTCGGTCTCTACCAAATTACTCAGATAATTTCTAGTCTCAACATTTTAAATTTGACATAAAGGTTATTCAGAGATAGGGCAAGCTTTTTAATCGGTTTGGGGCGACAATTTGCGGTACCAATATATAAATGCATGCATGAATATTTGCACGTATGCCTAAAGCTTTCGAATATTTGCACGTATGCCTAAAACTTTCGACAGAGACGACGGATTTTCACAAGATCAGTATAGTTTGGAAGTTCGACCCCCACATACAAATTTATTGTGTCTAAACTATTACCCAACATATTATGTAACTTTGGCATGTCGTTATATGCACGTTCAGTGGTGATATTTTAATGATAGATTCCATTCATGGACACTCGCCATCACAATCGGAATATAATATGAGGAAAAAGTTTCTACTTTTCTCTCTATATATGAAGTCCCCCCACTGCTACCAGTTGTCACCAGGTCACGATTCGGCATATTTCTACTACTGTGCGATTACACCTTTCGTACCTGCAAGATACATACATAGACATGCAATACTCCTTCCGTATTCCGATTTCCGCATTAAAATCACTAACTTCTCCCTGACAATGTTCCTTTTTTACAATTGGCTGTGACTGGATATTTTCATATTCCAGAATGAAAAGAATTCCTACATTAACGAACACTTCTAAAATGTAACAATAACCGCGGTGCACCCCACAGAAGGCAGATTTAAATGCGACAAATATGTCCCGATTATTAATCATTTAGAAACAGACATTCATATATCGCTAACATCATATATAACGCCATAGATATTCAACGGTAACAACTTGCATAAATACGGTCCGATTTTCCTACATTTACACTTCTGTCGCTATCGGCAGGACAAACTAGCGAGCGGTAAACAAACACATAAATAAATAAAAACTATTAACCGCTCATAAACAGAGAGTTAACTTCTGATAGCCGTATAATGGAACCAAGGTGAGCAAGTAAAATAATTCGTATACACACAGTCTTCTCCGTTTATGCTTGCAACTATTTACAAACAATTAACATTGCTTTGTTTATTAAAAAGAAACGAAATTGGAAAAGCCTTCATATTGTCGAATAAAAAAAGACCTTTGAAATAATATTTAACTAATTCTCATTTATCATCTTAATACCATGAACAAATTACCGTAAAAATTAATCGTCCCCGTCCAAACATTTTAAACATCGATTCGGAAAGTCGAAAAAAGAACGAAATGAACTATATTTTAATTATAATATTTTGCTTAGAAATGTGAAGCCCAGACTTTCAAGTCGACGGTTAAAAGGATTTTGACGACTCACAAAGTAACTATTAGCAAACGATTAAAATTGCATTGCTTACAAAAAAAAAATTAAACGAAATAGGTAAAACCTTTAATTTGTCGAATAACAATTCACGGCTTTAAAATTCATAGCAAAATCTCACTTAGTTTAAAAGATTGAAAGTTTTAGGAGATGTTGATCTCTTGGCAACCGGGCTAAGATCATATAATTCTTGTTTATTACTTATTTTTTGTGTTATTTGACCAATATAATCGTGTTATCTATTTATTACATATTACCTGAATTTTATTCAAGAACGTATGGAAAAAATAATTAGTTTATTTCATTTTAGTAAGAAGTATAACGACTTAGTAAGTCGTTCTTACTAATATAATTACAGAGGAAATACATATCTGGTAAAAATAAAAAATTCGTTTCATTATGTTTTCAAGTTTCAAATGAGGTTTATACATAAACGAACTACAGTTATAGCAGAACATTTTGGGAATATTCACAGAAAACATGATTAAATGTTGACCAGAAAAATAAAATTTGATAATGAATTTTTTTTTGTTCACTTGTCAGTTTGTTTAGTGGATCTAAAAAGTAAAAGCCCCTTCATTTTTTTTTCAAGTTTTCAATTCGATGTTTAAGTTTAATGGACGCCGAAGATTTCTTTCCCAGTTATTTGGCCAGCGTATTTTGATATCCACATTTACCAGCATCACCCCCACCCCTCAAATGAAAAACCTGCCACGAAGCAAATACAGGGGTAATTGTGCACTTCCGCTCTATTCAGTGTTATCAATTGACTAGTACATATGATGAAATAGCCAATAGTACACTACTCTAAAATGAAGAGTGTAATATCTGGGCGGATTATATCAGAAGAAATGCTACTCTTCTATTAAAAGAAAAGCAGTGCCTGTGGTTGATTGTATCATACAGACAAACAGTATACTACATTACATCTGATACAAAAGAAGCAAATACACCTGAGAGCATAGTATACAAGAGAATACAAAAAATAACAATAAAATCATATACTTAATTATATTAGAAAATCCGAACACGACGAGTAATATGGTTAAGCTTTAAGATGGAACAGCAACGTACTAGTTGTTAACACTGGAAAAGAAAGAACAAGATATTCTAGTAAAAAATATCAGAAATGTGTAACTTAAAATATTGCAGCATTAAGAAATAATTATATAATGTTATAAATTGCATTTTAAAAAAATTCTTAATGCTGCAATATTTTAAGTTATAAATTTATTATATTTTTACTAGAATACCTTGTCCTTTTTATTTCCAGTTTTAACCACTAGTCCTTTACATTTCCATGTTCCAGCTTAACGATATTACTTTTCATGCACGCATTTTTCTATTGTAATCCATGATTTTTCTAGGCTCCCAACAAATTAACTTGTTCTTTGATTAATTTTAGTCTGCACTAATCTGCTCTCAATACAACCACTCCAAAGTATCTCCTTTTCATGCTTTCACTAGTGAATTAGTAGTAACAGTAGTTGCTGAAGCGACGTGGTTGCTATGGGAATCATTCATAAATAACGTATTTCACCTCTTTATTGTTTTTTTACGATTTTGAACACCAGAAAATTCATAATAACTTTTGTTTAACGGAACGAAAATTGAAAAGAAATAATTTCACAAGTAGGTGATCTATAAACTGAAATAATTGTTTGGAAATTGGTCGAAAAATGAGTAAGCGGTGAGCTTTAAAGCAGTTCTAAATGACTAAAAGTGTCACTTAACAAAATATCCGTGTTTGAATGATAAGCATAACATATTAGATGATGGTAAAACGCCCGCAATACTCCTACTACAGTCTACGCCGCAAATGACGAGGAAATACATAGGAGCTCGATAATGATAAAAATATAAAAAAACTACTAAACCTTCCATACTTCCATAAACTGATCATTAGCAGATACTACGGTCGTCGAAAATAATATAGTAAACTGAATTGAGGAGTAAAACATAGTGATTTATTAACTTTTAATATTCAGACAGATTTCAATTCTCTATTCATAATAGATCGATTATTATACGGCACAATCACGTTGACACACCGCTTCTCCCCAGATCACAGAAGGTAAGAAACGTTGAGCCTGGTCAGTACTAGATGGGTGACCATTTGGGAAAACTATGCGCTGTATGTACCTTCTGGGAAGGTTAGGCGTGGGGTCAGTACCCTCACTCTGTAAAAAAAAAAGAACTCCCACCTACAAAAGCATCTGCAAAGATGTAGATAACCTATGCCCCTCCATGGGATCAAGGGCTATGTGTGTGTGTGTGTGTGTGTGTGTGTGTGTGTGTGTGTGTGTGTGTGTGTGTGTGTGGGTGTGTGTGTGTGGGAGTAGTATACAAATCCGCGTTTATATCCAAAAATGGGAATATACATTATTATTAATTACTTGAATGAAGTAATCAGTTTAATGCTTTCTCCAACGTCTGAAATTTAAACGTATCTCTTTACAATATAAAGCATTAATTTAATCTATCATGCTTATCATTAATTTTCATTGAATGAATATCAATGTTTTCAATTATAATATGTGTATAATTTTATGTCATTCCCAATGGATTCATTGTTTTCAAATACGTTCGTCTGGGAAACATGTTTTTCCTAATGGCATTTATTAGTGGATACTTCTATGACACGTGGCGCAACTAATAAAGGCATTTAAATACGTGGTATTGAAATCACAAACCGTTTCAATAAGTATTTGGATGATTTCGTCTCATTAATATGTTACTTGAGTAGGTTTTGGCCTTAATAAATGATGGTTAAATAATAAAAACAAAGTAAATAGTGAATTACTTGTTCTACTAAGTGATTGCTTAAGTAATGAAAATTATATACCCTTCGATGCTTTTAATGCAGAAGTGGTTCCAAAAGCAATCCATCCTATTTCCTAACTTAAAACAAGTTGAAGAACTACGCAGACGGGATGATACTATTCCAATCGATCATAATTTTTAGTCCATAACTTGTTTTTCCTTCATAATCAGTCCCGTTCGGAATGCAATTTTTCTAACGAGGGGGCCCTGACTGTGCATGATCGTCCTGAACGCACGTTGTCACGTAAATCTCTGCTGTCACACTTAAATCAACAGACCCATCTCATAAATTAGCTGGCATCAATTGCATGTGCTTCTTAAATTTTTCTCAGACGCCGGTGAATATTGATCAGTTATTTTTTGCATGAAGGAATTTAATGAACCATCTCAAATTTTGACGTATGCCCCTGGTTGTTTCTTTCACACCGTCGATATCTGCAACAGAGTTGAAACATTTCTGTCATAGGTGCATAAGTTCAGTTTTTATAACAGTGCAATTTGCACTCCGCTTTCATCCAATCAGACTGAATCAAAACCTCAGGCATTACTTTTGGAGTACATCTCGTGTTTTACTTGGACATTCTGCATGCGTTCCCAATATTTTTGTAAATATTTTCAACATAAAAAATTAACCTGAAGCATGTCAGTAGGTGCATCCGCCGAACGATTTTGAAAATAACAGGTATACACCTTCCTAATCATTGTATTTTAATGTTTTTCTTGTAATTGATTGAAAATTGTGAGGCAAGTTTTGATTTTATTTTAAAGCAAATCTCATGTGTAGTCCTTAATGACATTTGAAAATTTTATAAATCATTAAAAAGATGCAATTATTTCTAATGTAAAATAAGACAACAATTTAGGGGCAGAATACTTAACAAAGTTCATTCTATTCAAAGTAAGAGTTTCTACATAATAATATAACTATTAAAAAACAAAAACATTTTAAAAATTGTGACAATTCTACCTTCTCCCCATGAAAAAATGTTTACGATGTTTTTTTCTCGCAATTATATGAATGTTGTCGGTTATAAGATTGATTTGTGTTACTGTAAAAAGAAAAAAAAGATAATAATAATAATAATAATAATAATAATAATAATAATAATAATAATAATAATAATAATAATAATAATAATAACAACAATAATAATAATAATAATAATTATAATTCTGATTTCGTTTATGAACGTCTCTGGAAAGGGATGGGATTTATTTCCAGAGGATTTCCCTTAATCCCGGTTTCAAACCAGGAGCTTCAAAGATCAAGGGTTTTCCTAGGGATGTTGGTGGTACCTATAATTGCAGAGGTTTGCCGGCCGCCTAAAACATCGGGGATTTGTAGTTTTTTTTTTCAATTTGTCCTTCCAGACGACTTGATACTACTCCTAGTGTATCAACTACGACCGGGATTTTTTTGTTTTTTTAACCCCATTGTATACGCCTTATCTCCAAGGCCAATGGAGCATAACTGCTCCACTTCTCATTCTCATTCTCTCTCACATTCCTATCCCAGGGTACTGAGAAGTCTACAATCTGCCAATTTTTTGGGGACCTTGTCAATGACGACCAAATCCGGACGATTATGTTCAAATTGCTTCGTCGTTATGCCACTTTTCTCCCACCATACCTCTACCTTGCTATCCTCACTTGTTCTCACTTCATCAGGCACCTCCTCAAACCATTTTTACGCAAACTTCACCCCGTCCCTCTTAAACACCTCCCAATATATCTGTAGGCCCATGCGATCGTGTCTTTTGTGGTACTCTCTCAGGGCTTGTCCACTACACCCTGCTGTAAGGTGCGCAATTGACTCTGAGGTCTTACCACAAATCCGGCTTTCTGCAGCAACTTCCTCTCCTAAATCCACATTTTTGAACAATTGGCTTCCTAATGCCTGCTCCTGTGCTGCACAAACAAAAGCTTCAGTACTCTTAGCCAGATACCCAGCTCTATGCCATTGCCATGATCTTTCATCAGCCACTTCTGCTATATCCTGGAAGAACCTTCCATGAATTTTCTTCCCAGCCAGTTCCTCTGCGCTTTCTCTATCCATACGTTCCACATAATCAGCCTTGGTCTCACATACCTCCACTCCATTGGCCATAACCTTAAGCATCCACTCCTCACTTCTAACCACGTGCTCCTTCAACGACATCTCCTCGGTTCTAGCACAATCTTTTACACTTTTCAATCTTCTCCAACCATCTTTCGTCTTTTGATACAGCCTTCCTACGCTACTTCGAATGTGAAATATACAAAATATTGCTAAAACTTTTCTTGTTTTGATATCCATGGCATGCAAATCCTTGTCAGACCATTCTAAAATTCCCGCACTGTATCTCAAAACACTGACTGCCCATGCATTCACTGCTTTCATTAGGTTTCCTCCGTACAATTTCGACTTTGAAATTAGTTTCACTCTTCTGATACTCATTCCTGACTTTTTCCTTCATTTCCCTATTCATGATGCCTACACCATCCAGCCCTCCCAAATACTTATATCGTGTATCTTCGATGTCTGTCATGATTTCCCCATTTGGCAGCACTATTCCATTCGAATGAACCTTTACTCCTCTTTTCATGACCAGCACCGCACATTTACTAATCCCAAACTTTATCCCAATGTCTTCTGAGTATGTCCCCACAGGTTCTACCAGTTTCCCCATTTCCTTTTGATTTCTACCGAATATTTTAGTACCTCTCGAGCCTTTCCGGCACCCCTTTTGTTCGTCAGGAAAACACCATTACTCTCTAGATGTTCATAACTTTTCTCCGCAGATATTCTAGTCAACAGTTTCCACGTCAATGGCAGACATATAATTGATCTATAATTATTGGCATCGGTTCCTTTTGCAGGATCTTTCCTAATCAGTGTTGTTCTTCCCTTCACAAGCCAATCAGGGACATCACCCGACTCTACAACCCTTTGCAGAGCAGCAACTATAGCTGTATAAAGGCATGGACACTGTTTAAACCAGAAGCCCATCACTCCATTTGGACCAGGTGCCTTCCAGTTTGTCATCCTTCGTATGCCAGCCTAAACGTCATTGATGGTTATCTCAACGTTCTTCATCTGCTACATTTCTGATAGCCTTTCTCTGACCTCTCCCAACAAGCTAGCCTTCTTATTATATCGCCTTCGACATACCGAATCTCACTCCAGAACTTCCTTGCATCTTTTGCATTTGGAGTGTTGTTATTTCCCGCCTGTTTACTACCATTTAATTCTTTATACAGCTGAGACTGATTGTTCCGGAAAAGGTTGTTCTGCCGAAATGCAACACTTTTTCCAACAAAGTCCATAGTTTTTAGACTTTGATATGTACAGAGCAATTCCCCAGAACGGAAGTCTTTGTCGAGAGATTCATTAGTCCTATGAGATATAACCGTTAGCACTTCTGTTGTAGATCTGGCAGAACGGAAACCATATTGCATGTCAGTAAGAAAGTTATTTCTGCTGAGGTGGTTGACTACTTTTTTATTTAATATGGATTCCAGCAACTTACTCATTACACGCAGGAGACATATTGGTCTGTACTGAGAGGGAGATGACTTATTACCTGAATTCTTATATACAAGGCATACTGATGAGGTTTTCCAACGTGTTGGGAAACACTTCTCCTTAAGGCACCGCTAAAACAGTTTTGTCAATATGGGGGAAAGTTCTAGTCGAAGCTTTTTCAACACTATAATTGGAATGCTGTCACGGCCAGTTGCTTTATTGGAATCAAGGTTCTTGATTAGCTTGGCGACTTCACGCACAGATATTTGTATGTTGCATAGCGTGTTGTCTGTTATAGGAGGAAATACAGGGAGTTGATGGCCTTCGTCGCATAGGGTGGAATTAGCTGCAAAGATGCCCTCAGGTCCATTGATGATAGTTGGAATAGAACGCAGTTCAGGATCCTGTTTGCTATTTGCCAAAACTGGTGGGAACCAAGCCGCTGTTCAGCTATTTGGATTTAACGGGCTAAGCATTTTTATTACTTTTTTACAGTGAAAGCGGCTTTAGCCTCAGTGCATCTATGACATCCGTACCTATGAAGAAAGTTATTTCTGTGCGCGATGGCAGCAACACATTCATGTGAGAACCATGGTGGGCTGCTAGGTTTTTGTTGCAAAAACGACAGGCAAACGGAAGAGAGTTCCAAAGGTGTGCACTTCTAAAAAAGAAGCTTTGTTCATGGAATCTACGTTTTGATTAAGCCACAGATAAAGAATGGGGAAAATTATTGACAGTGTAAACAAAAATAAATAAATAAAAACGCAACATACAATGACGAATATCCCTTTCATACTATATTGTCTTCATTTGTTTTTAATTTTTAATTTGATTTATAAATCTATATACACCCGTATGTACTATTCTCTTATCATATCTTATCGTCTTTTATGAATATATATATATATATATATATATATATATATATATATATATATATATATATATATATATATATAAGGTCTACGGCACATTCGCCGCTTTAACGCAACGGTTATCGTCAGATAACCGAAGTTAAGCAACGTTGAGCCTGGTTAGTACTAGGTGGTTGACCATTTCGGAATACTAGGCGCTGTATGTGATCTCTGCTTATCTCAGCATTTGTTTCCAGACGTAGCGTATATACTCTTCGCTTGCCACTGGCATTTAACTATGTCAACTCAGGAGAGGTGTGGTTGGAGATTACGCACCTCCTACCACAAAATAAACATTGCACGCGCAGGCACCCCTCCGTGGGAATCCATAGTCTGTCAAAGACTGAAGAGCCTTATACATTTAAAATGTGTTTTCAATCGATATTTATTCAATAACAGATCAGTTTTACTACCTGCCAAAGTTGATGAGTGTTCCGGGTATGAGTTTTCCGTGGACGAGGTTTTCGGGGATGAGTTTTCCTAAATTCGTTATGCTTACCGCGAGGTATAATGGGCGCACATTAAACAGAATCACGAAAGATTTAGTTAATTTTTTCAAAGATCTAGGTTTTAAGATAACAATAAAGTAGACTTCTAAGTTGCAAAATAAGATCTTGAAAAAATATATAAACCTTTCCATAATCCATATGAAAACTAAACTAAAATACATAAATAAAAGGTTCATGCCATCCACGCACAGAGTTTTAAAACATGGTAGCTAATGTAAGCAAAATGGAGATCAAAAATGTTCTTCGAATGTCGACGGGTTCGAACAGGCGGCGCCATATAATAACGATGCACCCTATAAAAAGTGTATTTAGCGAACACATAAAATTCCACCAGACTCATAATAAAAAAAAGAAAAAAATACAGAAAAAAATAGGAAGTTGAATATAATTCGGTTCTTACAGCCGTTATTACTTTATACTAAAACTAAACTAGGACATTTTTCTTTATGTTTCAGGATAAACATTTTCCACAAAAAATAGAATAAATATAAATAAAAAAGCAAACTACATTTAATCTTTAGACAGACACACAGTAAAAGTTAGTTTTCTAACAACACCATCGATTAAGTCCATCATCTCTAGAGACGAAAAATATAATAAACGTAGGCTTCTCTTGAAGGTCCTAAATGACCGGCCACCAGAAGGTAAATGTTAGGCTGAATCCCTTGTATACGAGGCAACCATCACTGAAAAATTCTACAAAGATGTCTGAAACATACATTTGAATGACACAAGCTTCATTTAAATAAAGGTTTCATTCACATATGTGTGGCTTTAGAACAAAAACAATGATATAAACAAACGAGATTTGCACGACAGTTTGTAATGTGCATGTATTCTTTCCAATTCTGATTATAAAATAGATTAGTATCGTTTGATTAATGGTTGATATAGGGATCAAAAACGGGCCCCTATTATCAAATTAGAAACCGACGCTATCGATGGCTTACCTCATCTAAACTCTCGTAATATATATATATATATATATATATATGTATATATATATATATATATATATATATATATATATATATATATATATATATATATATATATATATATATATTAGTGATAGGACGATTACAATATTTTTCCTGGTTCCGATACAATTACCGATTCCGATTCTGATTCTTTATAAATCTTTAAATATTTAGTATAGAGTTGTTATTTCATCCGATATCCGTGAAAAAAACAAACACACACACACACACACACACACACACACACACATGTAAAATGTTCAGATACTTTCCTAAACGTAAAATTACACTTTTGGAGGATGATCTATTAATTTTAGCTTAATGGTATTTTAAAGTCAATAAATATTTTTTTTTTTATCATCATTACCAGCAATAGAAGATTTTGCTGTAAAAAAACATATAAAAAAGAAAATTTGCAGGATTTTTTTGCCATCGGAAAATAGGCACCAATATTTTGATACCAGTACCGATTCTGATACCCACAAATTTGTCGATTTTTCCAAATCCCGATTCCGATTAATCGTCCTAACACATATTTCATTCCATCACATGCATTTACCGCTAAAATAATTCGTCTGTTCAGTTGACGCCTCCTAAGATACTCTCTCTCTCTTTTTCTCTCTCTCTCTCTCTCTTTGTCTCCCTCCCTCTATTTCTTTCTTTCTCTGGGTTTTCCCTGTGTGTATCGAGTGCGTGCTCGTGTGTGAATTAATATTAGTAAGTTCGCATATGTTGCTGTTCTTTTTTCACTGACAATCTAATTATAGGCATTGCACCATTTCGTTCGCATTCACAGACGTGTTAGGAGATTTATTTTATTTCATCAGGAAATCCCGGTGTTGTGTGACAATGCATTAAGTTTTCGTGTCATTTTCGTAAAACCTTTAATAAAATTGAACCGTTTTTATTTGTGTTTGATATTTTCAATATTTGTAATTTATTAGTAAGGAATGAAAACCTTTGTCTCATGCTTATGCGATTTCTGTATTTTGTTAATTAAACAATATTATGTTTGCATATTCTAAAAGCATGTCGCACAAAAGAAAAGTCGTGTTACAGCATCAAATATGCATTCTATATCCGGAAGCCTTGTTAGCTATAAGATCTCACACAATTCCTACGTTCTAAGGGTCAAATATTGTCTAAGTTGTAAGTTAGTTTTATGCAGATTGGTAGAAAGTATTTTAGACTATCGTAAAAATCACATACGGATTATAAAATGTTTACATATCGTATATCAAGTCATACTTTTATTATATTGTGTTTTAATAGGGTTTTATAGTGCATGATATAAACACAATGTCCGATCCTAAAACAAAAAAAAAATATATGCTGTGAATTTCATTTGATCCTAAGAAACCAATTCAGCAAGCTACTTAAATTCGAATTTCCTTCTAAGCCAGTTATAATTACATCTTAAATTTGAAACATCTAGATCCAATATATTGTAATCAGTTTTTGGTCTAAATCGCAATAATCATTTATACGTAATGAGTAAGGCAATTATATTTGCAATTTCATCTTAAAAATACATATGATGCCAAGAAATATGAGGGAAATGTCTCTCGCTCTCTCTCTCCCTCTCTCTCTCTCTCTCTCTCTCTCTCTCTCTCTATATATATATATATATATATATATATAATTTATATATTATATAAATATATATACACATAATGTATATATATTATATAAATATATTTATATATATATACATAATTTATATTTTTTATAAATATATATATATATATATATAATTTATATATTACTGGCGGGGGTACCCGGCGTTGCCCGGGTGTTTGGGTGGGTAGGTGTAGGGGGTACAGAACTTCTTTAAAATCGGAAAAACCCAACCAAAAAAGAAACAGCCAATGAACGTAAAACTTCTTTTAATAAATCGGCCCCCCTAAAGAAAAGGACGGGGTTGTCCGGGTGTTTGGAGGTGTGTATGTATGGGGGGGGGCAAAGAATAAGCGAATTAATAACCCTGCTTAAAACGAAACACAGCAAAAAGCGACAAAAAATGGTATAAATAACCTCCTTTCAATATTAAATGTTTAAAAATCGAGAAAAAAAGTATAACTGATAACTGGGGTTGAACCTGAAATCTTTAGATAATGACCCTTTCACTTAACCCATCGCGTTATAGACGTGGGGATGAAGGTGGGTCTGTTTTTATTACATTTAAAACGAATTAAATGTACAACGTTTTTGTGCGTATTGACGCATGCGTAAAGCCATCTTGTCATGGAGATACCATTGTTTTTCACCCCTCCCTGTAAAAAAGAGAGTCGTTAAGGATGAAAGAATGAATGTTTTTGCCCAATTTTCCGATATTTGTCGGCCGGAGGTCGAGCTTTAGAATGATACCTGTGTCGAAAGTTTTCGTGAGACATACAAACACACAAACACACACCCATCTTCGCTGTTATATATATGTATATATAGATATAGATATAAATATATATATATACATAATATATATATATATATTATGTATATATATAATACATACAATACGTGCACGAATTACAAGTATACAACTGTCATTGTAATAATTTTATTTAGCAAAATATACAATTGTCTACCTTGATATCTTATTATGTATACATGAATCTATCTATTTATCTGTTTGTCTATCAATCTATCTCTTTCTTTCTCTCTGTCTTTCTCTCTCTCTCTCTCTAACTATCTCTCTCCCCTCTCTCTCTCTCTCTCTCTCTCTATATATATATATATATATATATATATATATATATATATATATATGTATATATATTTCCTGGACTTGAGACAGAATTCAATAGATGAGGGGTATATAATTCCTGAGTTTGTAGACTAATGACTAAACAATAAGCCCTTTTTTCTAGACAAAAATCTCTCCGGGTCCATACTTATAAACTGAGTTCTTCCGGCACTTCACGTAACCATTACTCATTCAGATAAAAACCATCAAGTGCTGAGACAAACTGACCTAAGAATGTGTCAATTATACCCGACTGACCTGTGCTAGGTAAATTGGCTTAGCTATCACTGCACTGAATATTGCCTATCAATAGCAGCTTTGGATTGATTATTTGTTGGAATATCAACAACTTTCATGTCCGTCAATGCTGACATAACTATGTAATTCCAATGACCATGAGAAAAAGCGTTGACGGAGCACCGATAACTCGATATCGTGATTAAATAAATTAAGTATATAAAGAAAAAGAAAACAAAATAGCAAAAGCAATATACGGTTGTAGATAAAGGCCGAATAAAGAGAGAACTGGCGGAAGGTTGGAATAGATTGAGGAGTAGTAGGAGCATTAACATGATAACATGACGTAAACAATAAATGATGCTAATATAAAAGACAAGGGCAGGATAATATGTCTGAATAGGTTCACAACCATCAGATAAGCATTCATTATTTTTACTTAGTAATGTGTGAAAGTAAGAAAAATGTGTCATGAAATGTGCAGATGAAAATGTTGTTTTTCTGAATATTTCTCGAACTATTATAATCGTATGTGATGCAAGTTTTACATCGCACATTTTTACAACGCACTCGTAACGTAACGGATAAATTTTATGAACAACAAAATCCCATGATATTAAAAAGTCACGACGCACTACAACCATTATAAGGAAGGAATTTTAACTACTAAACACTTCTACCCCGTTATAGCTGTCGGAACGAGAGTAATCTACTCTGGAATCCCATGATATTAAAATGTCACGACGCACTACAGCCATTATAAAGTAGGAATTTTAACTACTAAACGCTTTTACCCCGTTATAGCTGTCGGAACGAGATTAATCTACTCTGGAATTTCAGAACCGACACCAGAAGAAAGCCGAAAAGAAATATAATTGTGATGAATTTCAAACAAGTAAAATAGATATTTATTTTCCACACTGTATTTGGCTTTCAAGCGCACTTGATGCGTATTTTATTTTATCCAAATTAAAAGAACGTTTCTATATAAACTCTCATCCTTGATGAAACAGTCTGAATAATTTAAATAATACTTCAAAGATGTATTTCCTTATGTATAAAACTCCGCTTATTTTGAGTTGTTTCGTGTTATTGGTCACAGGTAATGTTTTAAATTTCGTGAGGATGAACAAAATATGGGCAATGACTAAAATAATGGGAGAACAGACTGACAAAGGAAAAGGTGGCACAAAAATTAATAACGTAAATAAAGAAAAAAATGAAAACTAAGAGTAGCAGGGTGTGTTTGGGGATTAAAAAAAACAAATGTGATGAGTATGGCTATCACAACAGCACATACTCTTCCTTGTTTTTATTCTCAGGTATATATCCATTGATTTCTTATATGTTTTTTTTTTATGTATAGTGATGCGATCCTTCGTTGATTAATTGGGTTTGTGTCAGATATATATTCGAGAGTAAAAACAATGAAAATAATATGCTGTTGTCATAGTCCTAGTGATGCGAAATAGCAAAAGTAATAGACGAACAATTATATTGAAAACATTGCCAGGGCCGCTGCAAAAAAAGGTAGGCTCTTTCTACCGTGCTAGAAAACTACTGACACCTGAAAATATCCTGTATCTCTATAAGACCACCATTCGCCCATGTACTGAGTATTGTTGTCACATCTGGGCTGGTACGTCTACTACTAGTCTCTCGTTCCTAGACAATCGGATAGGCCCTGAACTGGCATCTAAGCTTCAGCCTCTGTACAATCGACGAAACGTTGCGTCCCTCTGCTTGTTCTACAAGTATTTTAATGGTGAATGTTCTGACGAACTAGAGTCACTTGTTCCCCCACAACGCAGACACCCTCGACAAACCCGACAGGCAGCTTAATCCCACCCCCACACAGTAGAGATCTCTAGATGTAAAAGATCTTTCTACTCCAGTAGTTTCTTCCCCAGAACCGCTAGACTCTGGAATTCCATTCCAGGATCCTGCTTTCCTAACTGTACTGGCATGCAAGTGCAACGTGAACCGACATCTTGCTGCCCAAATCCCTACATAGTGCCCCAGTAGTTGCTGACCCTGATAGTAGCCCCCTACACCAAAGTGGCAATGGGCCTTGTTTAGGGTGAAAATGTAATTAAAATAAATAGGCATGAATAACAATGCAATAAAAGTAAAGAAAATGCATTGAGTAAATCAATAAATGACACGAATAAAAAGAAGAGAGGGAAATACTAACAAGAAGAATGAGGTACAAGAAGAAATAAAGAAACATTTACAATTTACCAACTTTACTCTAATTGCAATGAAATTGACCGAAACGCAAAAGATCATGAAATGAATGTATTATTTTGTGCGTTTCTATTTTGCAGCAAAATACAAGCCTGTTTGGTCCAGGGATATTTGCTTTGTGGATTTGGTATGAGTCTATTACTATCGATTCTTCGGAATTTTGTAGATAATTATGAGTGATGTTTATTATTTGGATTATTTGATTTACTTATGTGGTGTTATTTATTGTTACTCGCACAGGGTGTCGATCGATTACACCTCCGACATTCTTTTAGTGATTCTTGTATCATGTGTCATGCCTCCGCACGAATGCAGTTCGGATTTTTATTGAAGAAAATACAGCTTCACAATTCGTGAAACTTGATATTAGCAAAATAAATGGAAACTTGCCTTCGTCTAGAACGGTTCTTTTAATTGATCGCCACAAATAGAAGATGAATTTTAGTATCACAACGGCTATTGCGCTTTTCGTCTACACATAACTCGAAGAACTATACAGAAATTTGAAGTTTTCCTTTCATTTAATCCACGGGGTAGATTGTTCTCGTTCGGAATGCCATGTCTAACTAACAATCTGAGGTGATTTACGGTATATTCTTAACGTCACTTTTTATGAGAATTGACCGTGATGTAAAAGATATAATGCTTAGTAGTAATATATTCTCGTTGAATATCTGGATGTGATTTCTAGTTTACTTAAAATCCACTTATAATTTTGTGGCACTTTGGTTTTGTTCATGGCGTAGTATCTGTGTTAAATGTGGCAGGCAGAACCAAGGGTAAAAAATATTATTATTATTATTATTATTATTATTATTATTATTATTATTATTATTATTATTATTAATAATAATAATAATAATAATAATAATAATAATAATAATAATAATAATAATAATTGATGTGAGCAACGGCGGGTCGCGGGTTCGATTATTATGATTAGAAAAATAATTAGATTTGGAAAAAGTGATTGACAACTAAATGTTAAACAACTACAAAAAGAATGTGATTTTAGAAAATAAAGGAAAACATAACTTTTTGTTTGGATAAACAAATAATCAGATTTATGTTCCGTCAGCGGTTGGCGACTTAGACACGTGATGAGATGTAGATTTGGGGAGATTCGAGTCAGTCGTTAGCTGAACATCAGAGAGAACGGACGTCTCAAGGAGGTGGTCTTTCCATCACGCAGGGATAGGCGTTTTCTCAGACAGCCAAGAAGTGAAGACGTTGTAATCATTGAAGGTGCCGAGCGGAATTATTAAAATAAATGTTCGTATATAATCCAGGTGTGTGTTGTGTTATTTACACATATTAAAAAGAACCGTTTGTCAACAACTTATTCAATACGTCCACACCAATCGTTTCCTGTTATAACTGTTGCATAAATGTTAAAATATACACATAAATGTTGCATAAATGTTAAAATATACACATAACGATCAACTAAATGATACGATGTATATACATACACGCATTTACCCGTGCATAAATATACAGATAAAATATAGACCTCACTATTCAACATGTACGTCGTTACGGAACATATAAATATACACACACAACGTAACAGACTTGAAAAAGACTTCGGATTATATCCGGTGAAACGTTCGGAGAATAACAGAGCCTAGAAACATACAACGCACAAAATAAGAAATTATCACTCGCTTCAGGCACACGATGTGAGAAACGGAAAGAATGTATAGCTTCAAGGTTAAAACCTAATAAAGGTTAAATGTTAGATAATATATAACAAAACAAACAATAGTTTTAAACTTATAAACATAGCTCATGGATTGAAAAGAATACGGAAGTGTAGAGTTGCATTAGTTACTTTTGCTCATTTTATTTATCTCATACTATTTATTTTCTCTTATTTACTATCAAGACTATCGATTGAATTTTCCCAACGAATTATTGTTTTCAAAAGATGAGGATTACACCATTATTTGTAAAATTCATATTAACTAAGTATTGTCATTTCTCACCTAATAATGCACTTTGAGTAAGATGCCTGATTATACAAACCAACACATAATCTTTTATTGATTCGAATTTGTATTATTTTAACCGAATTAAAACCATCCCTTTTTCCCTCGCCGATTATTTAAGGTATAAAAATGTAGAAGTGTAAAAGAGACGCTTATTTGTATCGTATTCCCGTATGTTGATTTTAAATGATATAAAAAGAGATCAATTAACCTTAAATAACGTCAGTATATGTTGGCAACAAATGTAATTTTAAAATAATTATTTCATATGTGAAAATTAGGAGAATTACATTTATCATCATCCGAAAAATATATAAAATACTTATAATTATAAATACTTTCAGAAAAAATAATGCTCTTTACCAAAAACATAAGACATAACTTAGAATATAATATAATAACATTAATAATAATAATAATGATTAGAAGAAGAAGAAGAAAAAGAAGAAGAAGTATGACCTAATTATCCATATATAAATTACCTGTCCTAGGTAAAATACAATTATTTCCTATGGGTAATACCCGTCCTAGATAGGTAAAATATTCTTTTGATCGAAATAGCAAATGATACATAGATATTAGAAATTCCCCTCTCCTAAGAATAACAAATATATTCAAAATCAAATTCAATTTTCTCATTGTCTATACGGCCCCGAGAAACGCCGAGTAGCCACGCTAGTATATTATAAATCAAGGTAGTGCTCACTTGTATTCTAGTTTAACAAAAAAAGTTCGAGTTAACGGTTAGAAAAAACAGCAATGAAAACAACTTAAATCGATTGGATAAAATATATCCACGATTTGCTTTTATGACGCACACGCATAGAGGTGCATATATATATATATATATATATATATATATATATATATATATATATATATATATATATATATATATATAAGCACGTCTGATTGAACACGACGGTGTTATTCTTCTTTCCGATTTTTCCAGATATATTTCCCATTCGCTGAGTGGTATTTTTTTTAATTTCAGCTGCCTTAGTATAGAATGGCGCCCAAAAGTTGCTGTTAAGCCATATTTTTCTCAAGTGTTGTCCAGGTGCATCCGCTTATAATCTACACATGGCTGAACAACGATGTTAGGGCGTTATTCTATACAACATGCCAGCTGAAAAAAAAATACCTCTCGGCGACGGGGAAAAATATCCAGAAATATCCTAAAAAAAGAATAACTCCGTTGTGCTAATTAGACGTGCTTGAATAATGAGTTGTTGCAAAAATACACACAAACACACACATATGTATACATATATATACATACATACATACATATATATATATATATATATATATATATATATATATATATATATATATATATATATATATATATATACATTTACAGTGAGAGGGAGAAAGGGAATAGTAACATGTACATAGATAGTAATCACGCATAAAAAGGGACGGTCTGTCCAAAGTTTTGCATCGTTAACCATAGAAACATATTTTACAAATAATAATTTCCAACTTGACACAACGTAACATAATTCTGTTTCGAGCATCTAAAACTAACATGATAATTGATTACACATACCATACGAAAAAGATCATTATGAACGAATAATGATGTTTTGACATGGTTCATTCTTTAAAAAAACGATAATTCATTATATAGCTTTTTGTACAGGCCATAAATTAAACGATTAGGGAAATCATATTCTGAGGAAAAGAGACGAAGATTTTATCGAGTTGTCATAAACTTATGAGAAACAGTTATATATGCAATTCTTAAATAATCTGATACCTGAAAAAAACATCGATTTCATTTGATGCAAATCAGGAAACATCAATAGGAGAGATCTATGGATATGACAAATAAGTCGAAAATAAGTCGCCGTATTTTGCTACGTTTTATAAATGTGAGCACGTTTATAGATTCTGAATGCTGAAAAAGATTAAGATTATATCAATTACTATATACTACGTTAATTTAAAAAAAAAATAGCAATATTTATATTAATACTTGCGGACCGCTGCTCCGACGTTGCTCGGTAAATAGAGTACCGTAAATAACTCTTTGCTTTGAACTGGTGTTTACATGATTTTAAAATTAGAAATTAATCACATATACGTGCTATTTCATGTCGGCTTATCAGTTACTAGCTTACATGATCAGGTTCTTAATAAATGGTGGTTGAAAATCATTTAAGGGAACACATGTTTGCGAACAGACGTAAGAAGAATGTTACATTTAAAACTTTACAGCAGAAACGCTTAAACTATATATGAGGAAATGTTTTATGACACAGTGATTGAATACAACTAGAAAAATAATGAATGCATTTGCATTATCTTTGCATTTGTAAATGATTTCGGCTTGAATATAACAATAAAAGCTTCTTTTGGAAGAGTAGCGATTGTATATATATATATATATATATATATATATATATATATGTGTGTGTGTGTGTGTGTGTGTGTGAATTTCTGTACTGTCTGTCTGTGGGTGTGTCTGTGTGACGCGGTTTAAGTCAGCCTACAGGCAACCCACCCAGGCAATTTAGGTACCAAAATTAAGCTTATGACCCAACAGATGTTTTAGTAGTATTTATATCCATGTGTATGAAAATGCAAAATAAATGCAAAGAAATGCAAAGTAGTAGTTGTAATAGGGCTTACATCGGTGGGAGTAGCAGCAGAGACAAAAATAGTACTGGTGATAGGAGTTAAATTGGTGGGAGTAGCATCAGCAGCCGCCAAGCAAAGTGGTATTTAAAGGCATTAAATCAGTGGGAGTAGCTGCAGCAGTCAACGATTAATATTCTTTGAAAAATACAATATATTTTTATTTAAAAAAAATCAATTTTCTCCGTCTGATTAACAAAACAAATAAAGGACTTTCTCTGGTTTGCAACTAAAAATAAAAGGAACGTAATTAAAAAGGTGTCGATTAATAATGGTTGAACAACACAATTTTTTTGTTAAGTTTTAAAAAAAATTACTTCCATTTTCTCCGTCTGATTAAAAAAACAAAAAAAAAGGGCTTTCTCTGATTCGACCAGGGGGGAGGTCAGTTTAGACAATCGGTCAGTAAATAAAATAATACTTTTACCCATGTATCTCGTCTGTTTTTCATTAATATTGGTTGAATTTTTTTATTACTTTTTACAACTAATTACCTTCATTTTATCCGTCTGATTAAAAAAAGGGGACTTTCTCTGATTTGACCAGGGTTGTCAGTTTAGATCACCGGTCATTAAATTAAATAAAATAATACTTTTACCCATGCATCTCATATTTTTTTTCGTTAATATTGGTTGAAAATACATTTTTTTTTTGTTAAAGTAGTTCAGGGATACATCTCCTGCAGGAAAACTAACGAAAAAATAAGTAGTTAATAACTTTAGTTTCGTAAATATTGGTTGGCAACAAAAAAAAATATGCAAAATGCAAAAATTGCATAAAAAGTCACATTTTTCGTGCGTTCTCAATCCCTATATCTATATATCTATATAACTATATATGTATATGTGTGTGTCTATACATGTCTGACAGAACTTTTTTGTGTCTATATAGTAGGCCTATATTTTTATAGATCTGTGTCCTAGCGCATACACCTTTCTGTGGTCTATATAACGTGGTGTATAAAGAAATCCTATAACTTCTAATACTTTCGCGTTGAACACTTCCTTGCTGTTGTTGTTTCCACTGTTGTTGTTCTTTCATGAAAATAACAATTGTGTAAATGCACTGTACTTACTCGCTTTTCTTTCACAATAGGCAGCCATCTGGCTGCAACGGGGCTACTTGTATATATATATATATATATATATATATATATATATATATATATATATATATATATATATATATATATGTGTGTGTGTGTGTGTGTGTATGTGTGTGTATGTAAGTATGTGTGTGTGTGTGTGTGTGTGTTAATACGGAGATTATTCATCAGATTCGTTAATCAGAAAGATCGGAAGGTTTACAAAGATCAGAAGCGGTATCGGAAAGATTATTGCCCAGTCTCCAACTCAAAATACGAAATTTTTCTTTGTTTATTATTTTTTTTTGTATTTTGTATAAAACTGAATTTATATTGAAAGACTAAAGATAATTTGATAAAAATTGATAAATATAAATCTATAGATCATCCTATAAAGTGTACGTTATGTATAGATTAATGCGTTTTACGATAATCTGAAAACGAAATGAGAAAAAAATATATACAAATGCAGGTTATGATATTTTAAAAGAATCGGAATCGGTAATTGTATTTGTCAGAATCGGAAAATAAATGTGAAATTTTCCCATCACTAATATATATATATATATATATATATATATATATATATATATATATATATATATATATATATATATATATATTAGTGTGCGTAGGGGTGTGTGCATGTGTGATTACTTCATTTAATCACATGAATTAACATTCAAAGATATATTTTTCTCGTAATTTTTGAAGTATTTATATCATAGTGCTCAATACATAGGTAGAGCTAGGTAGTAAGCATTAACCTGACGAATTCACACGATAATGAGACGCGAAATATTCCGTGTAGCTTAATCGCCATACATATTTTCGTAACTTGTATATATATATATATATATATATATATATATATATATATGCATATATATGTGTGTGTATGTGTGTGTGTGTAATATAATATATATGTATATTTTAATTTAGAGAAAATTCAGTCAGATATTCGAATGTATAGAATTATATCGAGCTAATCGATATGTTATTGTTGGTTCCGATTCATTCACGTTCAACATCGCAGCACATTGCATCAAATTAAGAATATATTCATTCTGAAAAGTGTGTTTTCTTGGTGGTAATAATTTACTTTAAGGCTTGAAAATATTTACGAAATTTGATACAATATTCTGTTGCATAGCTTACGTTGCATAAACAACTACACTTTAATATATATTAATCTACTTTTATCTCAAGTGGAATTGTTACAGTACAATTTTAATATAAGCATGATTTTAAAGATAAAAATGCCCTGTTATAAAAGTACATATCCAATCATTTTGTGCTCAAAAATACATTTTCGACTCGGGATAGACCACGCTTAAAAATATTGAAATGATGTTTACATCTATGATCAATAAATTAAACTTTTATTATACGCAATCGTTGTAGTGAAATAAATCCAACGGCACAATCACGTACATATATTTGCTCTGCTTTATATTATTCTTTATATTATTTCTATAAGGATCGTTAAAACAATTTATGTGAAATAAATATAAAGCTGAAAAAGTTCTAGAAATATGTTGCAAGGAATCTTATGGTGTGTAAATAATAATTCATTACAAAACGCACACACACACACAACCACACACACACACACACACATATATATATATATATATATATATATATATATATATATATATATATATATATATATATATATATGGGGGCGGTTGTGTGTGTGATCGTGTGTTTGAGTCTGTATGGTTTGTGTGCGTGTGCCTATGTGTGTGAGCTTGTCTGTTTTCTGCCTGTGTGTAAGTGCGTAGGAAGGTTTCTCTCAAAATACATTGTCAATTTTGGGTCTACAGACTTGAAACTAAAAATATAAGGGATTTTTATCTGAGAAACAAATTCGAAATGGCTTTTAGCTTCGAAAAATTACAATTGATGCGTCAAATTTGCGACAACAAAAAAGTGGAACTAAACAGACGTAAGTTTACTTTAACATGTAAACATGCGCAAATATGAATTCACATCTTTAATAAAATTCTCTTTTATTTGGTTTTATATACGTCTGTAATTCGGTTAGTCGGTAAGGAATAATACTGGAGAGCTATCTGGTTCCGTTGCGATTCTAAATGATGGAATCCAAGTCATAGTTTCATACTTTAAAGATCATTGCTATATATTAAATTAAAATATAAACATCAATAATATATTGGTTTTATGATAATAAATAGGAAATCTGTAACAATTAAAATATATAGAAGCGGATTTTGCAATAGGGCAACGCTGAGCCACATGGCAGTATGCACACACACACACACAGACACACACACACACGCACGCACACACACACACATATATATATATATATATATACATATATATATATATATATATATATATATATATATATATATATATATATATATATATACAGGGTGACAAAAAAAAACGGATGACATTCAATTGTTTTGGAGAGAATTTTACAGTCGACGGAGAAAAAAAGGCCAAACACCCTAGGTTTTGATGTGATACTTTGAAAATAATAAACTAGTTATGACCAAAGTTTCATTTAATTCGGAAAACTAAGAAACGGGGCCAAATTAGAGTCGGGACCTGTTTTTTGTGGGTCACCCTATATATATATATATATGTGTATGTTTGTGTGTGCGTGTTTGTATGCGTATGCATATGCGTGTATGTATGTGTGTGTATATACATTGATACATAGTTATGTGTATATATTCTATAAAGTTTCATTTATTGGTGATTGCCTAAGCATGAAACCTTAAATTAATACGTTTTCATAAAAAATATAATATGAGATCACTTGACCTTACTTTAGATTTATTTGAAGGGTATGTTATCCTGGTAAATTTTACTTAACAGCAAATTCCGTTGTCAATCTTTGAACACTAATTGACTAGTTTAATGTATTTCTTCGTTGGCTTCAAGATTATACATTGAACTTAATTCTATCTCTTTTTATTATATAATGCTTAGTTGCGTAGGTGTTGAATACGGAAATTTAGCGTCAGAGATAGCTTTGTGACTCGAGTAGAACGCTTTGATCGACAGTACATATTAGCTTTTACGAATTACTTGTAAATATAGGAAATATAGTAAAATACACGCTCACATATGTATAGATAAATTTTTACTGGTACAAAAACTGTACACCTCTTTGAAAATAATATAATAACAAATCCTAGAGACCACTTCTACAAGAAAACTCATCAGAAGTTAATCATTTGTAGATATATACAAAAGACGAATTAAATTACCACGTAGAAACAAATACTCGATATTTTTTCTTGTATATATTTATATACAACTAAAAAAAATGAAGGAAAAGGGGGAATAAACGGCAAAATTAAATTCATATGAAATATATCTGCAATAATATAAAATAAAATATATTGACAATAAATTTAGAGGGGGTATGAGAACGATTACGATATATCACCGAACAGGTCCAATGATCTAAGAAATTTCTTTTGTGTATAAAGGGACGGCTTACATATTGAGACTGACTTCAAACTCTTCAAATGATTTGTGGAGTCAGTCCAGTTGAAAACTCTAAAACAATCTATTTCATAACCAAGGGATAAAGCTGGATTTTCAATTAAATGCTGGCTAATGGCAGATTACAAAGCAGAACAAGGGTATAAACGACGTAGCGTGTCTAGTCTAAGTTCTGCCGGTATATCTTAATTAATGCGTGTCTGCAAGTTTAGGAGGTTCGACCTATATAGCCAGGAGCGCACTGGAAAGGAAATTCATAAATAACATTACTTTGTGTGAGGTGAGACAAACATTCCTTCATAACTAGTCAGAATGGAGATGTTACACCGAAAACAAACGGTAATACGATAGACGGGAAACGATTAGTGACACACTTTATAATACGTCTGCGTATAACACTGTCCAGAAATTCCAATCCGAGGTAATTTTGAATAAACAAAAAACTTGGACGGACCTATAGGAGAGATATATTTTTTCACCTGATTATTAATAATATAAATTATTACATTCTCCAGATACCTATTACGAGTGAAAATTCGTGTTCAAGTTTGTTGGAAGAACAAAGTCTAAGGGTCCTATACACTAATGTCTTAATGCGCCCTATATTTGTAGAAATAAGCACAAATGATCACCAATCCATATAAACGCCGGTAAAAGTCGGTCTGTGATAAAGTGTATAAGAAAAGACATCTTACTGCGTTCAATCAAAATGTCTAGGAAAAATAAGCACCCATCATTATTTCTCCATAGTATATGATAATGATGTGTAGAGAGAATTGAGATTATTGAAAAAAATTGTTGCTTCAGTCTCAGAAGCGAAGGCTGCAAAGTTGTCACCAGCATATCTAAAATATATGGAGGGTTTTAATGTATTGCTAAACAGTGTTGACTCATACAATCCTACAGAAATATATGTTAATACAGGAACCAGGGTACTTCCGATCGGAAACTCATCTATCTTACTGTACATAACTTATAAATTACCAAAACTGAATTCCACTAACTTAGTACAGATTAACATGAGTTCATCAAATATAGTATTAAGGAAAAATGGCGGAGTTAGATGGCTGTTATAAAGTCGGCACAAATACCAATGGTCTCCAGTAGCGGGACATTGGTAAATAGGCTAGAAACGTCAAATGAACACATGAAGTTGTTCGAAGAACCAGATTGCCACTTATGTAAATATTCAATCGATTGAATAATGCAATATTTAGTGTACAGAGTATGACCTGGTTCTATAATAGTCATAGCCACCGGTTTGAGAAATGTTTAGCAGACTCAATTTCCCTCTTTTTATCCTCACTCGTATATCTCGAGTATTTGCTCGTACGTGTTAATTGGATTCGTCTTTTTTTATATTTTAAAACCAACGGTTAACTCCTGATGAGTTCCTTGGTGAAAGTTGCCCCCAAGATTTAATATTATATTATTTTCAAAGTGTTATACAGTTTTTGTTCTTATGTTATTTCCAAAGGTTTACACGCGCGTGCGCACACACACACACACACACACATACAGACACACACATATAGTCTGAAGAATTCTTAAAGGTTTATACGCACCCCTCCCCCACACACATATATATACATATATATATATATATATATATATATATATATATATACATATATATATACATACATATATATATATATATATATATATATATATATATATATATATATATATATATATATATATATATATATATATATATAGTCTGAAGAATCCTAGAGTGCATTAAACGCGGAATATTCCGTGTGGCTTAATCGACATATACATTTTATAACTTACTAACAAGCTCCACCTACGTATTGAGCACTTCTGAAGTAAATACTTAGTTTACGCATAAATCTATACTTTCGTATATTAATTTTATGTGAGTAAATTAAGTAGTTATATATATATATATATATATATATATACACACACATATATATATATATATATATTCTATTTCCTTGATAGGTTAGATGTATCATTAGAAAAACATGTCTATTACGTACAAGTGGTTTAACTTGTAAATCCATGCATTCACACGTATTTCCCTCAGTTAAAGTATATTCTTGTTTGTGTAGATTACTCTTATTTGTATATATTTTTAAGATACAAATTGGTGCAATATAGCTAAAGAGATTGATAAAGTCTATCCATCTGTTTTTATTCCTTTGCTTTTTTCGTGTGAATATTATGCTACCCGCCTTCTGCAACAGCCACAAATACGGAAATCAACGCTTTAATCCTCAATGAAGCGCGTAGCTATTCAAGAATTAGATGCTTATTTATATCTATGTATTTACAAAGACCCTTTCTTTGCCTTTGTTTCTACTTTATTTTTGGCACATGTCTGCATTCAACGCTTCCACGCTTGCTTGCTCGGTTATTTATGGAGCCATGTCTAGACAAATATAGTACAACGTGCTTATATTGTTAAAGCGTAGCTGAGACTAAAGGAAAAAGACACGTATCATACTGCGTTCATGAATGGATTTTTTCATTTTCCG
Organism: Euprymna scolopes; assembly: GCF_053919585.1. Lineage (NCBI taxonomy): Eukaryota > Metazoa > Mollusca > Cephalopoda > Sepiida > Sepiolidae > Euprymna > Euprymna scolopes. The sequence continues at coordinate 106,027,378 of NC_136490.1, forward strand.
AATACTTTTCCCTGTGGTTGATTGTTGCTCGTAATATTACAGAAATAAAATGCAATGGATATGCCCTCTAAAACGCAAGCAGCTATTGATCAGTGTTCGGTACATAAATTACAAAATATACAAAATTATTAACGTAGAATTAATTCATAGTTATGCAAGGATTATAATAGCAAAGGATTTATGAAATCAGAGTATGTTGTGATTTCGTAATATAACTAGTTTGGACTTATATATTAGTTTTTATTGGAATTCATTATTGAGATGAGTATTATTTATATTAATTCATTTATTGCGGACTATTATTCTGCCCGAAAGGCGGTCAAGTTTCGATTTTTTTGGTCTTAACAAATCCACGTTTATTTATTATTTGATCTTCTGTGGTTGGCTCTGTACCGACTGGTATAAATATTATTTTAATTGGAATTCATTATTGAGATGGGTATTATTTATATTAATTTATTTATTGCGGACTATTATTCTCATCTTTCTTAGTTGTGGTTTCACAAAGTTTCGGCCAAATCTTGATAGCCCTTCGGGACCCGTGGCGCAGTGGATAAAGACGCTGTATCTCTACAATTCCAGGTGAGAATTGTCTGAAGATAGCGGTTTCAATCCTACCCAAAGCCGGCCAGAGGCTTACTTAAAAAAAATGTTGTGAGACGACCACAACTATGGATGATAGTAATTTTTGAGAATGCAGTTAGGAAATTCGTAGTTCCTATCTCATCGCGATTACCACCTGACGAACGCCAGAGGAATAGTTTACTGAAACCTCGTGAAAACACAAACAAGAAAAGATGAGAATAATAGTCCGCAATTAATAAATTAAAATAGTTTGGACTTCTTACTTCCTTTTTACTATTCAATAATTTGAATAGAGATGGATAGACTAGAGAGTGAAGTGAGTAGGAGAGAGATGGTGAGAGAAAGGTAGATGACTAGAGATAGACAGACAAACATCCAGACAATTAGACAAAAAAAAACAGATAAACGTACTGTTTCTCCCTGTATTTTTATTATGCGCATAAGCAAAATCCTCTTTAACAATTCTCTCTTCATTCTTCAAAGATTATAATTTACCGTTTTTTTTTTTCTTATTCACTTATAGCTATAATGAGGCAAAAAGTGAAGTGTGTGAGACAATTAAATATCGATAATACGTGCCTTCGTTAAAATCATATGGCATATTAACTATATTTAAATCAGCGTAACTGTTCAGACATTGAAGAGAATAAGAAAGAAAAATGCTAAAATATCAGACCAGCAGAGAAATTAATTCACATATGAACATAAGAAAGCTTTTTTCTAAAATTCATGTATTTTGCTAAAATATAATAAGTCTGTGTCAACGAATCTTCTTACAATATGTTTGAGATGGACGGTTTCGGAACTATATATTAGATCACCTACTTGGTTTACGTTTTATCAGCAACTCTGATTGAAAAGAATTATTAATGATTAATTTTATATATGCAAATAACATGCGTATGTTATAAGCAGCACTAGAAGAAAAAACAACCCAAATAACCGAGCCGTGACGAATTGGCGTCGCAGAAAGAAGAAAAGGAAAAATTATAAAAAGAAAACGTGGCCCGTGATAGGCGGAAGGAAATAGACGCGGTATACTCGTGGCAGGGAAAAACGTGTCCTAAAAATGGCTGGACAAATATAGAGTTCCACGTATTACATACACCAGGGTCCTGTTAAACACATTGGGACAAGAAAAGTATTTTAAACAAGGTGTTATTGTGAAAGTACCTGTAAGTATATGTCTGTTGTTTCAACTGGAAAAAAAAAAGACTGAGTAAGATTCTTTCTTTGTCTTTGTTTCCTTGCGACTATCTGCATATAACGTGTGAGTCCCTAGATTGAAATGTAACAACTACATTACACACACACACACGCACACACACGCGCACACACACACACACACACACACATATATATATATATATAAAAATGATAAATTATATATATGTGTTTTATATAAGTTATTTCAACAAGCCACACTATATGATCAGCTTTAGTAGTTTTAAAATATTCCGTTGGCAATTAAATTAGACAGAAATGTGTCTTTATTACCGAATAAAATCACACACACACACACACATATATATATATATATATATATATATATATATATAAGTGCATATATATTAATATATAGATGTGCTTTTATAAAATGCTTATATATATATATATACACACACACACACACACACACACATATATATATATATATATATATATATATATATATATGGAGGGACATCGAGAGAAAGAGAATTATTGCAGTTCCAAACATGGCAATGTGTAGAATCATTCTTAATATTTAAAGAAATTACTTACTCGTACGTAGGTATTTCGCAGCAAGTGTTTTATTTCTGAATATCTAGTCCCTGAACACACCATGATTTCTAATTGCAAGCCAAATCCGATGATTTTTACTTTAACAAATCATATTTAGTTTCATATAATCGTTAGAATAAGCTTTATGTGTTTTATATGTTTACACATTTTCCACGCTAGCAGTTACTTGCCGAAACCGAGTTTACGTAGCAGATTTGGGATCTGACGAATTTAAAGAGGCAATTTAATGGAAACTTCAGGGTTTTCCCAAAAGAGTGTCACAACGTTTATTGCTTTGTCACACGTCTGGCCTTTTTGCAGCCACAGCAGTATAGAGCAATTCAACATTGCTATTTCGATTGGATGTAGAAACATTACGTGATCAACACGGAAATCGTTTGACACTTTTGGGGGGATCAATAGATTTATTACGCGCAGATATGTGTAGGAAATATACACTAGCCGTTCGTTGTTCTGATTCTTGTGCAAATAGTCATGAGAAGAAAGCCCCCTGAATTGTTTATTCATTTTCGGTTGATACTTCTGTTGTATTTCAGCGTTGAATAGTTTCGCTTACGGCGATTTCCCTGAATCAGTGGTTTAAATCCTCGTTCATTGCTTTAATCATATCCACCAACAGGACGTTTTTTTTTTCTCCCTTTGAGATTTTCAATGCTTTAACTGTTTCGTGGCTCTTTGAATAATGCTGTTGTGCGAGAACAGTTAAAACGTCTCATTGGAACATTCCTGATAGCCATTGCTTACATATTCCAATTGCTGTTCCCGCTCATACATCCGGATCTTTTCAGATTTTGTTATATAAAACTAATTATCATTATGCATATCATTGGTTTATAAATTCCATTGGTATCCAGTATACTATTGTGTCTTTTGTAAACGCAATATCATATAACAAACATACATCGATATCCGTTAATCTACATAGCAATAAAATAACTTACGAGTATAAATATAACGTTCAAACGCACTGTATGTGTTGCTTTAAATACGACAGCTGCGTTAATAAAGCTCGTTTTCCCCAGAGATGAACATAATCAAAATATCAAACGCATATTTTGTCTAAGATTTAGTTATATTTAAAATAAATATTTAGTCCCAATCTGTAATTAACTAAAACACGTGGCCCAACATTTACTTTATAGTATATTTCTATCATTTAGCTTTCAATTTCAGTTGAATCAACCACTCGTGACTATGTCCAAATGTTTATTGAATATTTAGAAAAATTGCCACCATTTTGAGCACCAGTATCTAATTAACGTACACGTGTTGTTAGAAGTTCTAACACACGCAAATTAGATGGTAAACTAATAATTCCCTCTAATTATTATATTAGAATAATAAATATAATGGTACCCCTATTTCTATCTCTATCATTATAGAAAGGTAAATTTGTGTTCCGAAACGGCTGCTCCTATTTTTTTTTGTTTTTGCAAATTTAACACAAAGCTAATTTATATTTACAGAAATTCACCCGATAAGTATCGAAAATCGAAAAAAAACTCCGATCTTAAAAATAGTTTTCCTCTCTTACAGAAAAAAAAATATAATTTGTAAAGGGAAATACTTTACATTACGAAAGGAGATAATGAGATTTCAGCAAATCATTTATTTTTAAAATTAACTTATTATAATCTGCAGATATAGGTAAGTAGGAAGGGCATTCGAGTACAGATCGAATGATCCTTGTTTAAACCCGGATTTACCTCACCATTTTATTTAAATTTTTTCTTTTCCATGAGTGCAATTTACGATACAAGAAGAGGTACCATTTATAAATGGCAGAAACACTAGAGGATGACCTCCAATCCGTAGTGGAATGGGGACAAAAATGGTTGGTCTCATTCAATGCTGCTAAGACTAAGCTTGTTTCCTTCAATAACTACAAGAAACCTTCTCTACCACCAATAGCAATGGCCAAGAGCTCATTGCCTGAAAGTACTTCTTTTAAACTCCTCGGCATAACGTTTACAGGGAATATGAACTGGAATAGATACATTGAGAGCATTGCCAAGGCTGCTGCAAGGAAGGTTGGCTCCCTCTACCGTGCTAGAAAACTGTCAGTATCCTATACCTCTATAAGGCCACCATTCGCCCATGTATGGAGTACTGTTGTCACATCTGGGCTGGTGCATCTGCTGCTTGTCTCTCGCTCCTGGACAGCGTTCAAAAAAGAGTCGCCAACCTGATAGGTCCTGAACTGTCATCTAGGCTTCAACCTCTGTCCCATCGACGAGATGTTGCATCCCTCTGCCAGTTCTACAAATACTTTAATGGTGAATGCTCTGACGAACTGCAAACACTTGTACCTCCCCGATGTAACTACCCCCGACAAACCCGACAAGCTACTAAGTCTCATCCCTTTACAGTGGAGATCCCTAGGTGCAAGGACGCCTTTTACTCCAATAGTTTCTTCCCCAGAACTGCGGGTCTTTGGAACTCCCTTCCGGGATTCTGCTTTCCCAACTGCAATGATATGCAGAAGTTCAAGTGTAATGTTAAAAAACATCTTTCTACTCTTCTCCCTTCATAATGACCCCGCTAATTAATTCCCTAATAGTAGCCTCCTGCTTCAAAGTGGCACTGTGCCTTGTTTGGGGTGATAATTGAATAAAAAAAAAATAATAGCCGCAAATCATTTCTTCATTTACATATTTTAAAGCAAAACATACATCAAAAGTGATTTTCCAGGTTATTCATCGTCAACCCCAAATATCAGCTGATGTTATATAGTAGTATGATGTTATATAGTAGTATCTGATTTCATAAAAAAATATTTCATATCACTATATTAATACGATAGCGTGTCTATTATTTTCAGTGTCACGCTTATATACAGGCTGTTTAATTATTATTAACTTCCATTTCTTGTCCTCAATAATTGTACCAAGTTTCCTCGTAAGTTTTGGTTTCGGTTTCGATTATATCTGATGGCACATGTGTCATCTTTTGTTTTATATAAATAATTTTATCAAGAATCTTCAAAGTTTTGGTTTAGGTTTCGATTATAAGTTATGCCACCCCAGTAATCTATTTTTATATAAATAATTTTATCAAGTATTCTTCATAAGTTTTGATTTCGTTTTCGATTATGGCTGAAGGAACTCAAGTTATATAATTATATATATATGTTTTGAATAAATTTTTATTTTGGTTACGGTTCAAGCTAATGCACCCAAGTCATATGGATATATGCTTTTTTTTTTAAATCTCAACTTTATGATATATAAAATCGATAAAAAAATTAACTCTGAGATAATATACGAAATCTGCAAGAATTAAAATATAATATTTCATCGTACTTTACGACCGGGTTACGCAGGCCGTTGGTGCTAGCTTGGATAAATACTTTTCCAGTTTTAACAAAAGCCATAATAATATCAGAGCATCTCCATTTACACTGAAGATCTACAGAATGGGAACATCAATATATTACATACGCGTGAGTCCACTGTAGAATTTCCGCAGGTACCGCTACTTATTTATTGCTAATTGAGATAGTTTATATGTATATCTCAAAAGGAATTTACTTTATCATATAAATATTTGTAACCAATCATAATAGCAGTAATTTTGTGTTACTATGGAATATGTTCCGTTGTAACGAGACTATACTCCTACGTGTATTAAACGATTAATATAGCTTGGTTTATTTTTACCCATGTATTCGTCTCCTTAGTGGTATTAACTTGTTTTCATTATTATTCCCTATTCCTTACAGTAATATTCGATATATTATAGCAGAAAATCTGCAACTTATTTTCGCGTATTGTCATCGAAGATACACGAATTAGAAGCTTTTAAACTGCTGAAAAATCTTGCAAGCGTCGAATCCGACTTTTTGAACAAAGAAACCATGTGCCCTGAAAGAAGATCTATTCCGCATCATTGGATAAAAAAGCAGCCGCAGGTTTTACACAAGAAAAAGAATGCTTCCGCCTTGAAAGATATCTTCACAAAAACCAAGACACTCTCCGTTCCGCTGATTGAACAGAGCGTTTGTACATCAAAACGGGCGCGGATATTAAAATATTCAATCGTTGAATTTTATTTGTGATCGAATTATTGGAAAAGCGGGACGTTTTAACACATATATTTCTATGATAATCTACGAAGTGTGCAGCTATTCAGCGACGCATCAATGTTTCAAACGATTTTTTTTTCAGTTTGAGGATGGATCAATATATTTCGTCGAACAATTCCAAAGATAGTCTGGTATGATTTTCCAGAAAGAAAATATTATGTCTTTTTGGATTTCTATCAGGATATACGGTGTTTTGAATTTCTTGTTTCTAATATACACAAAATATTTAAAGTAACTGGCAGGGAAATCCGAAGTTGCTCGGGATTTTATGAAGATCAACGAATGTTTCCTATATTTTATTGTCCACGAAATCTCCCCTATTCTTAATCTAAATCGCTTCATTTGCTGCTTTAGTTGTAAATCCACCGCGATGATGCAGGAGGAAGCTTCACATGTCTTCCTGCAGTGATTAGTCAATAAATTGTAATTTACATTGCATAATAGAGAACTTACTGTTTATTTTATAAAATTATGCATGTATATATATATATATACACATATAATTATATATATATATATATATATATATATATATATATATATATATACATACATACATTAGCGTTCAAAAGTAAAGGACAAAATTTTAAAACATGATATTTGTAAAAAATAACAACTGAGATAAGCTGAAAATTTGACAACTGGTAGTTCTTATAATCTATAATAACATACTAAAATTGGAATCATTTTCAAAGGAGAGAACAAGTATTATAACAATAATTTAATTATTTTCAAAATAGGAACGTCCAAAAGTAAGGGGCAAAATTGAGAATACATTAGTAATGGAATGGTTCAATATTTTCCTTGATTCCGATACAAGTTTCGATTCATTTCAAAATTCTCGATTTCTATACATTTAGCGATTACGAATTTTATACATATCTCATTATATCAATATAAAGTTATTTTTTCTGTTTCTCGCGAAAAAAAAAACATGTTAAATCAGTGTATATGGTTTTAAGTGTAGATACCTTAAAAATACTGATTCTTCCGATTCCCGATTCCGATGCCGATTAATCGCCTCAACACTATTAGATATACAAAAATTAAATCAACGAGTTTCATGAAGGTTTGTCAAGAGATGAAGCTACTAGAAAAAAAAAGTGACAAATTGAATCGTATAATGCCGTCCTAAGATATATAATAATATTCATATATTCTCATTTTATATTTTTCCGTTCTGGTAGTTATACGCATATAATTGTAAATAATAAATCACTGCTGTTATATAAGTTTATGTCATTATCTATTCATAAAAAGTAAATATTATGTTTCCTCATTTTCTTTAGGATGTATTTTGTTGAGTGTATGTTTCAAAAGTAACTAGTTCTTACACGACGCTGACCAACATGTAAAATATTTCGAACCCATTCTGGATAAGTGAAGTGTTAATAGACATGCTTCTACACAAATTAACCTAATTAAATGGTCAATTGGGAAGAGGAAAATTGTGTTCTTTACTCATTTCCGAACAAAATGTTTTCATATATAAGTTTCAAAATTCTATCGAATTGCATTTTGAAACTTATATATATATATATATATATATATATATATATATATATATATATATATATATATATATATATATATATATATATATATATATATATATATATGTAAAAATTTCAATAATATTTTTCGCGGTTAACGATTGCCGAATCAATTTAGTCTGTGCTAATCGAGTCTGAGATATCTTCGTTGCCGGGTTCGAATCTATCGACCGGTCTGAATCATAAACACTAATGTATGTAAGGACTTAATTATTATTATGGTAAACTATTATATATATATATATATATATATATATATATATATATATATAGTCCACCTATAAATTCCGATGACATTGGTAGTCTACCCCATGTCTGTGGGTGAAAGTCCAATGGAAACAATAATGTACATTTATTATGGGCTCAATAAAAAATTAAAAAATTATATATATATATATATATATATATATGTATATATATATATATATATATATATATATATATATATATATATATATATATATTAGCTGTACCCGGCCACGCGTTGCTGTGGCTCAGTTTGTTAAAATGTAACACATGTGAAAGTAGAGAAAAGTTTGATTCTTTTTTTCAAGAGAATGTACAAATTATTTTTTTTTAACAGATGTTAAGAAAATAAACAGAAAAATACCTCCAACATTAATTATGCAAAAAACTAAATATAATGTTGATTTAGTGTTTCAATATGTTTATAAATTACGATATAACTTGCTGAGTATGAACTGTTTTTCGGTTGTTGTAAAAATGGAACGGAAACTTAAATTTCGCTTCATTTTAATCTCTCTTAATTTTTTAATTGTGCCCCCCAAACGAATATAATCAAAACAGTAACATTCAACAATTGTACTTTATGTATATAAAACACAAAATTGGTGTTTGTATTACTGTACACATAGATTCGATAAAGTTGTCAAAAAACAAATATATAACAAATAAATGTTATCAAAGGCAAGATAAGTTACTTTTCTGCCAAACTGGATATATTTTTTGTGTGTTTATTCAATGTAACATATTTATTCAGCTCGAGAGACATACAGTGTTTACCGATGTATTCGAAAATTCAGGATGGCGTCTCACACCCTCTTTAACACCGTAAGTATGGAAAAAGGTGTTATAAATAAAAAACTATACAAAATACTATTAAAAACCCGCCGAATATATGTCAACCTTTGTCACGGTAACATATATTGAGCGAGTTTTTAACAGTATTTTATCCGGGTTTTTTTATTTATAACATCTTTTCCCACACTTACCGTGTTAAAGAGAGAATCAGACGCCATCTTGAATGTTCCAATACATCGGTAAACACTGTATTGTGTTCGAGCTGAATAAACATGTTACATGGAATAAAAACACGAAAAATATATCCAGTTTGGTAGAAAAGTAACTTATCTTGCCTTTGATAACATTTATTTGTTATATATTTCTTTTCGGACAACTTTTTCGAATCTATGTGTACAAACCCCACAAAATATTTATTAAAAAAAAAATTGTTTTAAAAAGTTTATAACGAAAGGGAAATAATTCCATTTTTAAACGAAAAAGTCAGTTTACCTAACTTACTGTATTAATGCCATTTTTTAAAGCAAGAAAAAAAGGGTAAACATCCAGATACGCTACTACAGAACACCGACCACTCTAATTTGTTTTTTTTTTTTTTGTAGGTAATTGAGGTCGCTGACAACGAATCTGATAGTCAAACTTGGGGCAAATTTACCGTTTGCATGGTATTTACCCCTGAACCCACGAACTTATTTCCACCATTGTGCAGCATCCGTTTATGCTACGCGCATGCATGCTGTAGCATAAACGACGGCTTCACCCAGCAAACTATGTTGGGGGGAAGGGATTTTTTCCAGGACACAGAATTTTCTAATTTTCAAAAATACATTATAGCGCTTTTTGGGTGGAAAATTTTAAATTAGCTGAAAAAGAAATAAAATAAGAAAAGGAAAGCACATCAAGTTGGAGTAGGGGGGGTAATTTATCTGTTTTTTTTTTTTTTACCTGGAACATCGAATTTTCAAATTTTCTGTAAGTAACGCAAACGCACCGACATTTACCAATTAGAACACCATTTAACATTTTCCGAAGATTTTACTTTGTACATTGGGGGTGCGAGCGGGGGGGGGATGCGGATATGATGTTGGCGCGCGCGCGCCCCAACATCACATCCTCCCCAAACAAATTAGAGTGGTCGGTGTTCTGTAGTAGCGTATCTGGATATTTACCAAAAAAAACAAAATATTTAGGTTTGGCTATAAATTCCTAAACACATTTCACCCCAAATAATTTAGGTGACTGAAATAGGAATCTAATTGAATCATAAATTTCCTGAATAGTATCCGATAATTCATTTTTCTTCGAGTTACATCGAATACATTAATACGGACTTTAGGGGTTTTTTTCGTAATGTTACTGTAAAAATAATTTTTTTATTGTTACAAATTACGATGCTTTAAAAAAAACAAAAATTAATTCTTGTGTTTTTTATTTACTACTGAAAACCATAACTTTAGTAAAGGTATTTTTTATTTAAACAAAATAAAACATTTTCACCAAGAGTTAAGTAAAAATAATTAGTTTATTATATTCTGCGATCATTATTTGAAAAATACTGCAATTTTCATTAAAATTCGTTAATTTCCTGATTTTTGGTGAATTTTTAAGTAAAGGGAGGAATCAAAATGTGTATACACTTTGAGCGTCAGCATTCATTTTTCGATCACGCGTGGTTAATTTAAATCAAAGTTCAATCACATGGTTACATTATCAATAAACCCATTGGAAATTTACCGATATTGTAAACACATTCTGTTTACATTAAGCCTGTGGTGTTTTTTTAGTGATGCAATGTTGTCAACTAAGATTTAAAAAAAAACCCGCGAGATCAGGAGAAAGAAATGTCCAGAAAATCGCTAGCCAGTTTGGCAGAAAAGTAACTTATCTTGCCTTTGATAACATTTATTTGTTATATATTTGTTTTTTGACAACTTTATCGAATCTATGTGTACAGTAATACAAACCCGTGTACAGTAATACAAACCCCTTCGAGGAGATTGGAATGCCCCCCACCTAAAATGTACTTGGAAAAATCGATTTTATAGTGAGATTTAAGAATGGTTAGTCGAAAAAAAGGTGAAAAACAAAACAAATAATCAATAAATAATTGTTACCAAAGGCAATAAATGCTACTTTTTTTTACTTACCTGAATGAGTTTATTTTATGTTTTAAAGTATTTTCAAGCAATTTAATGCGGGTGTCTGGGTGCCAAATACCTCCAGATTTTCTAGAATTTCCCGCCAGATTGTAAACGAAATCTCCAGATCTAGCAAGAAAACCGCTAAATTGTAACACTGGTCACGTGACTGGAAGCGGTAATAAATAATTGCCCCTAAATAAAAAACATCGCCTCTAGGTACAAAGAAATCCAGCTATTTATCATAGAAAAATTAAGTAAAATGTTATAATTAAAAAGAAATATATAAAAACACACATGGATATAGTAAACATATTATACCCAAACGTGGAAGCCATCCGCCCAGTGGTGTTTTAGACAATTAACTCCTAACGAACCAACATTTACATTTTTATATACATAGATATATGCGTTTTATTTTTTTATTACCGTATCTTTCTGTTAAGTTACATTATTGTTTGAGCTACCCGCCCGTTTTTTTTACCGTATGTAGTTTTTTTTACCGTATGTAGCTTCCTCAGCCTTTTACAGAAATGTTCGTTATTATGGGATGAATTATCCCATAATAACGAACATTTCTGTAAAAGTCTGAGGAAGCTACAGACAGCCAAAAAACCGGCCGGGTAGCTGAAACAATAATGTAACTTAACAGAAAGATACGGTAATAAAAAAAAACGCATATTGGCTCTACAACAGTATTGAGCACTTTCTTCAGTTTTTATTAATTACAATTTCCTTTATATGTATATATATGTATATATATATATATATATATATATATATATATATATATGTATATATATAAAGTTTTCCGTATGTAAACCCCGCAATGTTTCGTGTCCTCTGAGAATGCATCAAATTCACCTAGAAAGATTTTCAATTAAAAATATGGAAATTGTGCAATAATACACTACTAAATATTTAGGTATTCGAATATTTTTTTACATCACGAACATTTAGTTATTAATGAAGTTGAGAACATTATTTCCCTCTTCCTAATCAACTATTTAAATGTGTTATGGTATATCAATTTTATGGTCTCTTGGGATTAATAAATCAGGCAACGCAACTGCATTACATAAAAATTAATAATAGATGCAATATTTAGTTTAATTTAATTACTGCTTTAGGCAGAGCCAAAATGAGAAACTGGGAGAGTTTTCTGAAAATATAAAAAAAAATAATGATCAGATATCAATGATTAAACATTCTTGGAATTTCAGTATTTTAGATTATTTTACAAAACATAACCTGCGTGGAATCTTGTTTACGAACACATCTATAATTAGAATTTGAATCAAAGTGTATCCCCACAGTGTGTCAATGCAGTTAATTTCCTGTTTATTTCACTCGTCTATTGAAAACATATTTTACAATATATACTGAATTTTTATCGGAACTTAAATTCTTATCTCAGATTTAATATGATTATATATTAATATAAATAAAATGGTGTAAATTTTATATGCAGGAAAGCAGTAGCTTGGATCTCTGTAGTAGAGGTAAACTACAACGGAATTACTCGTTGTGTAGTATGCATATGCATATTTAGGTTCAGACAGCTGCGTCTTTGTATGCGTGCATTTATCGCTTCAAATCAAATAAGTATATGTATATGGATGTATAAATATATATATATTATATATATACATGTATATATATATAAATATATATATATAAATATATATATATATATAAGTACATATATACAAAAACAATATTTTTTAATATTTTATATATACAGAATATAAATATTCAATCATCTATTAAATTATATATTCTCTCTCTGTATATATATATATGAATTTATAGCTGCAGGTCTGTAGCGCAATACACATAATTATATATCCATATATATATATATATATATATATATATATACATAAACTGCGTTAATCGCTTTACTTCACTAAATATACGCCACAAAAAAAATTAAATATTAAAATGACTGCTTTAAGGTTGGTTATTTTCCAAAAGTTTGTTCAAATCCATGCGATATTCAGAATGTTATAACAAATTATAATTATTTACCAAAAAATTTCCACTGTCCGTCGCTCTGTTGCAGGTCTCCAAAATGTTTCCATAGGGTAACAATACGATGTTTAATCTTTAAGAATATCGGTACTATTATCTGTTTATATAAGTAAAACTGTTCAGTGATACGGGAGATAAATTGACTTACTGAAAAAATAATGTTCAACTAAAGGCATATTGTTAAAATGGGTTTGTAACTTCGAAGACTATATATATATATGTGTATATATATACATATATATTATATATACATAATATATATATATATATATATATATATATATATAGTTTTGCTTTTTCAATATTCATGTAAACAGTATTTCATGTTTTGATTTCAATAGTAGTAGGAATTTTACCTAAGACCGTCTAAGCACATATTACTTTTTTGTCCTTTAAGGACTCATACCGTGCGTTTAACTTTAGACACCATTTATATTTTAATAATACATATATTATATCTATATATATATATATATATATATATATATAGTTAATAATTATATTGACATATATACAATTATATTCCACTTCAAATGTATCAAAAACCAAAAAAATTATATTTTCTTATATTATTGATACTATTCAATCAACATATAAAACATATTCATTTATATAATATATATATATATGTATATATATATATATATAGTTTTTGATAATGTTTTCGTACCTCGAATCTCACCGAATATTGATCAGAATTTAACTAATGAATGTTCGTTGGAAAGCTAATAACTTGAATTTTGTAGTGGGTGATGTCACACATATTTTTTAAAAAAAGAGACAACTTTTCTATATTACCGGAAAATGAGTCCCCACCATATGGTCAGCTTTTGTGTGGCCTGTTAAACCAACACAAAACCTACCTTAAAAAAAAAAAACTTATTTCCTAAAGACTTTTCAGTGTGCTTACATCCAATATCGCATTTAAATTTTCCGCAAAGATTTATTTTACCGGGCATTTAGAAAAATATGTAGTTGGCGATACAACAATAGCGATCACTTATAACATAAAAAATCACATTGCCTAATACCGGAAAATAATTATTTGTGGAAATTGAATCTACGATGTTACAATTATCAAATAACCACCACACATAAAAAAAACATAATAGACGCCCCCCACACACAAAAAAAGTGTGGCTATAAAATTAGTTGTAATTTTACGTTAAATAAATATAGAAATGTAAACCCCCCACACACTTTTTCTAAATTGTAATATCTTCATACCTTGAAAACTATTTGCCTTTTTTTTTATTTAATCTGTGATTTTCGTTTTCACAACCCTCGGACACCTATTATAGTGGTAACTTAAAAGGGTTTGTTTATTCTTGGAAGGATACTGTACATTACCCATTTACAACATGTCTGGTATTTCCCCCAAAAGTATTTTATTTGAGAAGAGACTAAAACTTGTTCTCTCGTTTTAAATGATCTGAAATAACAGCAAGAAAAAGATTTGATTCCAATCATATCTCATATGATATATCTCGCATCTTTTAGAAATACGGTACGATTATGAGTATTCCCAGTCTCAAATAATGCTTAAACATTGTGAAATTCACTTTATGGAAATCAAAGAGGGGAGGTACAAGATATGAGAAATATTTGGAATCAAGTCTCCCCTTGCTGTTATCTCAGATCATATGAAACCATAGCAACAAAACAACAAGTTTTAGTATCGCCTCTATAAAGGCCAGAGGTTTAGGGAATATATATATATATATATATATATATATATATATATATATATATATATATATATATAATATATATATAAATATATATATATAATATATATATATATATATATATATATATATATATATATCGAATTTGGGGGTATCAAAACCAAAGCAAACTATGATGAAAGTAAAAATAAAATAGATAAACCCCATAATTTATTATACCATACCTGTTCACACTGAAACACTAATCACAATATTCTGTGGATCTATATTAAAAAAAAAACCTTGTTAAACTTTGTGACATATTTCCATTCCATGGAGGTCAGGCGCGAACGAACACCTCAAAATCTAATTATACCATATTTCTTCAAATTGAAACATAATTATCAAAGTATACTTACGCAGATAGATATGAAAAGTCTTTATTAAAGTGTGTGACTTTTTTCTATTCTATGGAGGTCAGGCACGAACGCAGAACCCACAATGTTATCATACCATCCCTACTTAAGGTAAAACATACTTATCAAAGTATTCTTATGTACATCTATATCAAAAACACTTGTAAACGTTTTTTTTTTAATTTTAAATTTACTTCCATGCTTTGTGGACCAGGCCCGTACGCAGACCCCACAATTTTAATGAACCACCGTGCTGCCAGATCAAACATACCCATTTATGTGTCTCGATACATCTTCTATCATTATATGTAATCAGTTTTTTATCAAATAGTCAACCATATAGGAGCCTAGTCGTGACCAGACATATAGAATCCTATTCGTGACCAAACACGCACACACACATTCAGCTTTATATATATATATATATATATATATATATATATATATATATATATATATATATATATATATATATATATATACACTGCGTGTCAAATTATTAACGAGATAATATTTTCTAACCAGTTTCAGAAACTTACTGGCAGTTTCGTATCAAAAGCTTCGGAAACGTTATCAATTCTGAACTGCGCGTAATGTGAAATTTTCGTACTGTTCCGTGCAATGTAAACAACCAGCCATCGTAATTGCTGAATCCTAGGCAATGACGTGTGTCAAATTATTAACAAGCGAGTTTGTTTTGTAAATAAAATTGGTCGTTAAGGTGATTGGAGTAGTTCCGAAAAGAATACTATTACAGAACTGCTAGCAAACGGCAAAACTACCCTAGAAATATCGGCAATTATAGGAAGATACTATCAAACTGTGAGGAACTTTCAAGGACCCTACAAAGGTACGTAAGAGAGCTGATTAATGTAAATCTAGAGTTGTATCACGTCGTTTTCTACTCCAAATTAAACGTAAAGTCGTTAAGACTCCTGGGCACACAAGTCGAGAAGTCTTTGGCCAAGACGGATTGAAGAATGTCTCAAAAAATACTCAATGCCGCCTTCTGAAAGAAGTGGCAATATTTGACAAAGTCACTCTTGATAACCCAGCGTTTCAGCGTTTAAGGCGCCAACAAGGTGGTGATGGGATAATGATTTGGGCTTGGATTATCGGAGGTAGTGTAGTTTGCACATAGAGAGTCCCAGAAGGCGAAAAAATGGCATAAATGCTTACATAGCTTTTCTGAAAGAGCCCTTTGAACCATGGGTTAAGAAGTAAAGATTGACGTTCACACGAACCATTAGTTTTATGCAGGATAATGCCCCTCTTGAATGCAGCGAATAAAAGCAAAGAGTATTTGCAACAACTGGCGTTCTCTGGGCTACGGAAGGTGGGGTGTTCTTCGAGTTCACCAGATTTGAACCTAATTGAGAACCTTCGGAATATCATGAAGCGAGGAATCTACGCAATTGGTACCAAGTTAAGAGCAAAGATGGATTGTTGTATGCCTTTCAAGAGGTATCGCGAGGAATAACTGTTTACGAAATAACAAATTTTACTAATTTTTAGACGTCTTTTACAAGGCATTCATTAAAAAGAAAGGCATATCGCCTACTAATTATGTGAACGTACAAATTGCTATGGAGTTATTGTGCTCTAAGGATTG